>NW_015549567.1:512879-526570 GCF_001515605.1 Sinocyclocheilus anshuiensis
CAAAATCGTCCCAGTACTTTAGTACTGTCCATTTAGTTCTGGAACTAAAGCGGTGCGAAAGGCCCTAAAGTTGTTCCTTAAAGGGAACTGCCCCAAGTAACAAGCTGTTGTACCCCTGGAATAGGGGTTTCATATTCAGTTCTTCAGGGCCACTTTCCTGTTTTTAGTTTAGCTCTAACCCCAATTAAACACACCTGAGCCAACTAATCAAGGTCTAAAGCAGGGGTGGCGAACGTCGGTCCTGGAGAGCCGCAGCCCTGCAGAGTTTTGGTTCAACCCTAATCAAACCACCCCTGATCTAAAGGATTACTAGAAACCTCCAGGCAGGGATGTTGGACCTGGTTGGAGCTACACCAGAGGTGCCCAAACTCAGTCCTGGAGGGCCGATGTCCTGCAGAGTTTAGCTCCAACCTGCCTCAACACACCTGCCTGGAGGTTTCTAGTATGCCTAGTAGCTTGATTAGCTGGTTCAGGTGTGTCTAAGTGGGGTTGGATCTAAACTCTGCAGGACACCGGCCCTCCAGGACCGAGTTTGGGCACCCCTGAGCTACACTCTGCAGGACAGTGGACCTCATGGAGCAGAGTTTGACCAATGTGCCCTAAAATACAATTTTTGCATATTTTTCTGTCAGTAAAGGATTCAAATAAACCTCAGATTAAGAGGGATCTCACCACAGTTTCTTAATACTCAGGTGACAGTAGCTGGACAGCTTAAAGGTGATAACAAACAAAAATAGTGTCAGAATGTACTCACCCTTATGATGTTCAAAACCCAATTCCTCTGTAGACTACAAAAGGAGATGTTAGGCAGGATGTTCACACTGCTCTTTTCCATATAATGAAAGTAAATAGTGACCAGGTGCTGTCTAGTCTAAAAAAAAAAGACAAAAACAGCAGAAAAGAACCATAACAGCAGTCTGTACAAACCATGCCCTAAATTCCAAGTCTTATAAAAACATGTGATAGCTCTGTGTGAGAAACAGACTGAAATTTAAGAGGCAATGACATTTGCCACTGTTGGTGAAAAATCTGGAAATACATGTGCCATATCTCAATCTACATAAGCACAGTTTGAGATGATTTTTCTGACATTAAGCTATTGTATGGCTGTATAAGTCTTGGAAGAGCACAAATCATATGGATTACTTTTATGCTTTTGTTGTGCTTTTTGGTGTATGAGGCTAATAATTACAGAGTCTTCAATTTTAGGTGAATTATTCCTTAAATACTCAGATGAGAGCAGTTGGACATGTAAAAATTAAAATTCATCATTTACTCACCCTCATGTTGTTCATCTTTAATAAACAAATTAAGATATTTTTGAAACCTAAGATTTCTATCCCTCCAATTGAAGTCCATTCCTATGGTGACCGGGAGGAGACGTCTTCAGTTCACTTAGTTTTGTCGTGGCCACGACATGTTAACTCGTGGGAATGTGATATGTCGTGGCCAGGAGATCATTTTGTCAAGGTAACGACATCTTTATGTCGTGGCCACGAGATGCTATGTTGAGGGAACGACATCCATTTCTCGTGGCCACGAGTTTAATGCATAAACAAACCTGCGTGACCATAGCAACCTGGGATTATCAGAGATGGATAAAACATTTTTATTAACATTAAACATTTAATTTAATATTTGTTTATTATTAATATTATTATTATTATAACTTGTTAGGGCACTATTTGTATATTTATTTCATACAAATATAATATTTTATTATTTCCCCTTTCAATTCGTGTATCGCTTTACCTAATTAACATTCTGTATAATTATCCTAGTATTTGCTACCATATATTTTGCAAATACTGTAAACGCCTGACAATTATGCCAATAGGCCTACTTTATGATTGTATGTAAAGAGATCGAAATGAAGGGGAAAAAATTACATAAAAAATATAATAATAGACTAATGATGATGATGATGATGATGATAATAATAATATACAAATATTACTGAAAAAGACGATCTGGACGCAGCTACAAGCATGTGGGATGAATAAAAATGTTTTCTTGTAAGCCTATTTCATTTTATGTACTTAATGTAACATTTATTCATGATAAATTTAATTTGAGTGCTGTCTACATCGCGTGCAATAGCCTACAGTCCGGTAGCCTAAGCCTATGGTTAATATAATAATTTAATAATGTAATGATTTATATAGTCTAATAATGAATATAATAATTTCTTAATTCTAAATAAAATATTAATGAATCCATCTCTGATAATCCCGGGTTGCTATGGTCATGCAGGTTTGTTTACGTATTAAACTCATAAGGATGTAGTTACCTCGACAAAATGATCTCGTGGCCATGACATACCACGTTCCCACGAGTTAATATGTCGTGGCCACAACAAAACTAAGTGAACCGAAGACGTCCCCTCCCGGTCACCGTACTACCCACCAAAACATTGATGCTTTAGAAAGTTCATAAAGACAAAAAAAAAAGTAATTCATATGAACCGAGCAGTTTAATCCAAGTCTTCTGAAGAGACGCAATTGCTTTATATGATATGATAAAAAGATTTGGTAACACTTTAGTATAGGGACCAATTCTCACTATTAACTAGTTGCTTATAAGCATGCCTATTATTAACATATTGTTTTTTTTTTTTTATTAGTACTTAATAAAGCACATATTGTGCATGACCATATTCTGCATCCCTGATCCTACAAAATGCCTACATTTAACAACTACCTTACTAACTATTACTAAGCAGCAAATTAGTAGTTTAGTGAGGCAAAAGTCATAGTTAATGGTTTGTTAATAGCGAGAATTGGACCTTAAAATAAAGTGTGACCAAAGATTTAATTTTGACTTTTATTTATATAGCACATTAAATATGGTACACATGGAAGCAGAACCATACTTGCAACCTTTCAACTAATCTTTTAAGGAAGCATGGTAAGAACCTTTTTTCAATCTGAGGTACATTTGAATCCTGTGAAAACTTAGCAAAAAGACATTTTTAGACTGACACAGACAAACCATCTATCCCCAAATGTCATATTTAACACATACGAGTGACATTATTTCCACTACCCTCTTTTTAACATAAAATCCATTCATTCAGAACTCTAATATCATCATCTGGGGCCTGGGGTTTGGACTGTCACACTCTGAAAATAAATACGGTCTATGCTTCTCACATCTGATTCGATATTTGCTTAAGAATGCGTGCCAGGCGACGTGCTTTGCAAGGATAACAGTACCCCGAAATATGCAATATGCCCTGGTAATGTATTCATTTTCGAGCTTCAAAAACCCGAGTCAAGAATAATTTCAAACTTGAGAGAAGAGGAAGAGAGGGCTTGTGACCCAAGCCGGGCTAATGATAGCCACACTGGAAAAAGCTAAAGTACTGACACTCCATTATTGTCCTATAGAGGAAGCTGAGGATTAGAACACCAAAGAATTTCAATAAAAGAAGTGTCTGTTGTGGGGCCGAGGGTCCTGGGGGGCTGCGGAGCTTTAGGCATTGTCCTGGAGGGTGATTGAGAGCGAGAGTAGGGGAGCGGAGAAGCATTGTGCAGGGACGGAGCCTTTCTAAAGGTGGTTATTAGGAGAGAAATGGTGTGGGGGTGGCTGTTGACTCTTCATCTTGTGTGAACAAAGTATCTGGCATATAGCTCTCTCTCTCGCGCGGCTTTCGCTTTACGATGGCCATGAATACTCTCGGCGGGCTCGCCCAGACCTGTGCAAAGGCCTATTGTCTGGCTTAAGTGTGGTTTAATTAAGCAAGCTCTGTGTCCTGAGAGAAGAGAGGCGCTTTAAAGCACTCGAGTCCCGCAGAGATGCCGGGGATGATGCGTAGTATCAGGGCTATTGAAGGGGAAAGTGTTGCTGCTCTAATGAAAAAGGTTTGTTTGGGGGGGGGGATGAGCGAGTAGGGGTGGAGGAGTGTCTGGGCTTTGTCCCCAGCTTACAAAGTAGGGACAAAAGCTGTGATATTATACAAATGCACCCATTTCCAGGACATGATGCGGGGACGGGGGCCCGGAGACGGGTCGGACTGCTCCATCTCAGCCCTGTTGGCACCTTACAAAATGATTTTTTCCCCCCACCACAAAGATACGCATTCTAGTTAAATCCCGAGAGCAGGGGGCTTCTGGGTACCGCAAATTTGGGGGTTGCGGACTTAAGCGGATTTTCTCTGCAACTGTAAGAACAAGCTAATTCCTCAGACCTCCTTTATCTCTAACATGGTAATAACAAACAATGAAATTCTGAAGAGAAAGCAGCAAAGGAAGAGGAGAGAGGAGAGACGCAGACACAAAAGAAGGAGAGATTGAGGGAATGAAAGAGAGGAGAGACGTGTGTGAGGAGAGGGTGGGCTAGGGCGTGTTAAGAAACTTTCTCGCTCTAGTGTTATGTGTGAACGCTCCGCTAATCCAGGTTTTATTGCTTGCCTGTGTCCAGCCACACTGTCCGGATTGAGTGTGGGTGAGGGATAGTGGGGGCCTACACATGTCCCTCTTTGAGGAAAGCCTGAGAAAGAGCCGGACCTGGTTACGGCCGTTTTCGGGTTGCCTTAGAAACCCGCACCACTGGGGTCCTCTGTGTACGTCTCTGCATTCCCTACGCATGCTGCTAGCAAACACATATGGATTAGAGCTAACGTTAAAGGTGCGGTCACATTAGCGAAATTCGGTGAAAGCTTGCAGGCAAATCAGGTACATTATCTATTGTCAGTAGCCTAGCAATGTATGAAGAAGAACTCACCGAGAGGTCACTTTCAAAACACGCGTCTTTATGTTGGTCAATGGGGCACGTCTGTGTGAAATTCCCAATTGTATGGATTCCTAGCAAAATTAATAGATTAATAGACCAGCGTTACATGTGACTGTACCTTATGTTTTGGCTTGTGTCATTCACGAATTATCTTCCATCCACTCACAGGAAGCCAAAAGGGTGTCTTTCCCAGATTATAGGGGCTACTTTGTGGGTGTGTAGGGTGATGTATTAGCCTAGCCCTAATAAAAAGCAGGAGTGTCCAAAAACATGACTTAATGAGGGAGGATGAGAGACTCCTGACCCAGAGGTCAAAGCTCCGGGCGAGTCTCTTTATTCCCATTGATCTGCTAGCGCACTTCATTTCCATGCTCTAGGGCCCACTTCAGTAAATTCATTAAGTGCGATTGATACGAGAATCAAGACTTCCTCCAAAGCACAATGGCTATGCTAGGAGGGAATGGTCTTGTTTGTGCTGTAGCTATGTCAAGCATCTCTGGCTTTTGTGCTGGCTTCACACTGTTGCGGTGCATGCTGGGGTTCGAGTCCTTGAGATTCTAATCGTAAGCTCATTTCCAGCCGGTCCGTTGTGTCATGGCCTTACGGCCTTGACCTGGGAAATGTGGTTTCAGTGTTGTTGAGATGCCGACCGCAGACCGTTCATCGCCTCCGCTCATAAATTACGCTCCGATCAGGTTTTCCCAGCCAATCCTGGCGAGCAGATCCGTGTCTGTCACTCTTCAAGAATGTGGAATCAAACCGCTGATCTAGGCACAATGAAGCTGATGGAAAGCAGATCTTTATTCTCGATGTCGGGAACACAGTGTATGCTAAACATCGATGTAACCTGCAATCTAACTAACAGGTTCATATCTAATCAGATCAGGGGTGTAGCATCCTGTTAGAAACACTGAAATGCATGAACATTTAAGATGTCAGAATGACCTCGCAGTGCAGTTGCAGCGCAGATCTGATTGATGTGGTTGACCCTTTTGATGTGGGAGAATAAAGGCAAAGATCGCGGCAAAGGAAATATGACCTCCAGACCGTGGTCAGAGCTGTCAGTGTCTCCCTTCAGCTCCTGTGGTGGCTGCGCAAAGACCATGCCGCTGCTGTGAGTGATACAGATAGATACACTAGCAGATAAACAGAAACACAGGCTTCAGTCCTTGATCACTGGATTGGAGGAGAAAGTCTTATCCAACCACAGCCAAGCAAGAGAATACTGGACAATAACACAAATTAAACATTCCTGGAAAAGAGGTGGGCTGTGAAAACCGTTTTTTATTATTATGAACTGGAATTTGAAGTAAATTGGCCACAACCTACAGGAAACTGAATTTGAATTTGAATTGGAATGACAGGAAAAGGAATTCACTGAATTGCAATTCAAAGAAATAGACTTTCAAACTCTCAAACTTTTAAAACTTATTTTCAAAACGTCCAAAGAAACTATTTTCAAGTCAACATTCATAATAAAAAAATCACAGCCATATTAATTTCTCTGAATTTTTTAAATTCTTTTACATTTGCATTTAAACTCTTCAATTCAAATTTTGTTGTCTGACAATAATTCATTCTGTTCATTTCTAGGCTTATTTGTGTGGAGAACCACACATGCTTACTGATATAAAACTCATTTGAATGCAATTTTGGTCTCCAGTATTTTTAACTGAAACCACTGTCAGTTCGCCTCTGTACTGGCGTTTTAGATCCGTCTGAGACAGAGTCTATATTAGAATGCATTGTCAACTTTTAGTGCTGTGTCTCTTTCTAAGTGCCGTCTGCCCTCATCCCATCCGAATGACAATAGTGTTTATGTAAAATGTACTGCCTTTGGGCCACTGGGGCACAGAACACTACATGCCACACCAGCTTTTACGGCTTTTTATTGTGTTTCCTTTGTGTCCCATCATCACAAGGGGAGGACGCGGCCATCAAAATTCTCCAAGACAAAATTCTTCTCAACGTGTGAATGCATCTGCACGCACACGCATCCGGAACAATTAGTTCAGGGCACGGCGTACTTAAATATAGTGACGCCGTTCTCCAATGCCGTCAGCAGGCCCTACTCTGACTCAGCTGGGTTTCCTTGATTTTAATACAGACAATATAGATCTTAATAAGACAAATCTACCTCAGTGAAAACTCAGTGCTGACACCCATTCATTCTTATTCCCTCCCAGCCTCCTCTCTCTCTACCTCTGTCTCTTTCTTTCTTTGCTACATTACCAGGGGGTGGTGCATGATTGACAGATGGGCAGGAATAATAATTTTCTTTTTTTTTTTGCGTAACCTAAGGCCATGCTCCGTGATTGGCTTGCCAGCTGACATCTCCAAACCTCGCTTGTCGTTTTTTCCCCTCTCTCTCTCACTCTCTCTCTAATATTGGCCCTGATGATCCTAAGGGGGAAAAAAGTGGGGAGAGAAAAAGATATGTACCTTAGGGAAGAACCTCAGTGAGAGGGAGGGAATCAGAGGACGAGTAGGAGCGAGTGTGTGAAAGAGACACTTACTCTCCTAACTACTGGGACACACACACTTTCCTCACCCAACTCAAAGAAGCAGCAAACCCTGGAGAATTATTTATTTTATTTTATTTTTTTGCTTTCATTTAAACCCCAAAATTGCTAATTATTCTCTCAAGCATCCATCTTTTTCCACCTTAAGACTTGCCTGCTGGGACTTAATTTTCAGCCCCTCTATAGGAATTCTATGTACTGATCAATAGCAATTTCCATCCACACAAGACATACCTCATGGATTTGTACCTGGTTGGATATCTCATGTGCATGTGGTTGTCCAGCTCTCGGGTGCTTGGAGGCTATCCCATCTGGTGGTGAGTAGCAACGATCCCCACTTTCTGCATCACTTTCTCCAGTAGCACTGGGGGAGAATGGTGGTCAGTGATCATTTTACTGCCCTCTTCATCAGAGGGCAGTAAATATAGAACACTTTCAGTTGACTGCGTGGAAAAAAGCTTCTCGGCTCAGTCCAAAGAATCTTAACCTCAGCCACTGGAGGGACGGAAAAGGCTAGCCTGTCTTTTTCCTCGCTGCCGCATTTCGCCCGGCTCCATTTTTTTTTAATGTTCGAACGAGGCTGTTTTTGAAACTCGGAGTGTTGTGAAATGGATGCAGCATGTTTGTCAGAGATAAGGTTAGGTTAAGGTGTCAGCCAGCAGGCTGCTGGATGGGGTATATTGTTGTCTTCACTAATAGCCTCAGCACTCCAGCCGTGTTAGGAGTGTTAATTGGGGCATTAGTGTGGATGTCCCTTGGCTTGGGTCTCAATAAATTCATTGGGGTTTAACCCAGAGTATCATTACACCATAAACCCGAGGCTGCTTTGAACATTTATTTTTCTCTAAAGTCGCTGTGTCGTGTATTATAATCATATTTGTGATTTGAATTTTTGATTTTGATTGTCCAAATAACCAAATAAGAGCTTGTTTTGCACCACAATTTATGCAAAGTATATTGAAATGGTCCACATACACATAACACACATGCTTTAATAATGGTAATTTGTTTAGTTTATTCATTTGAAATCAAAACATAACATCAAGACATTCAAAACTGAAAGTAAAGTCAAAAGTGTATATTTTATATACAGGTTGAGTTTAGCTATTTAAATATATAAACAAATTAAGTAATTAACTACTTTAATCCTGCAATATTACTTAAATATATTAAAGTTTGAAAAATAACAGAATTTAATATTTATTTTAAAATTTTAATATGTAATTTTTCCCATTTGTTTGAATTCTGTTATTCCGATTTGACATTAGGCTAGTCCTGTTAAAGCTCTTATGTTCATTAGATTTCGATACAGCAGAGATCATATTTACCTCAGAATGGTGCTGATATGTCATAGTTCCACTAATTACCCCATCCTCAAAATGCCACTGACCTCACAGGGTTCTCTTGTAACATGAGTCTTTTTGCAAAAATATTTGTGTAGGCGTACGACAAAAGCCCCCCTGGCTCATGATACAATACTTGTCAGAACTAATGTGCTTTAGTAGTCCCAGTTAGCATGTGGTCCCCGCTGCACTCTCGTTCCAAACCACCAGCATCTTCTGGTTTCGTTTATGAAGCGAGAGTTGCCAAACATGCAGTCGCACTCATAGACTTACACACACAAAGGCCACGGGGCTGAAGCATTATTATTTGCGTGGCTTTACTCATATGTTGACATTTAGTGCCACCAGAAGAAACTGACAAAGAGCAAAGGAGTCTCGAGTCATTGACCCGAAGCTGTTATCTCTGACAAAGGTGTAATATTTAGCCACTGACAATGCATAACTTCTTTGATTTGGATAAATTAATAAAGTGGAGGGGAGCAAAAATGAGAGCGTGAGAAAGAAAGTGATACGAAAACGTACATGGCTGCAGGTAAATAGGTAGATGCGTCATCATTTCTTGTCTTCTATCTGAAGGAGTCTGAATGGCATCGGTGAACATGCAATCCTAAAAAAAACAGAAATAGATTAATAGAAAATAATTTGAATGTAGCAGGAGAAATATCTCTACTGAAGGATTTCAATAGACATTAACTTTCAAAAACTAGTGGTGCTATGTAACAAAATGTGATAAAACAAATAGTGCTTTCGTGTCTACATACAAAATCAGCTTCATGATTTTACATGACACAGGCACACATTTGGTTAGTAGTTATTCCTAACAAATTAGTTTTAGTCAAAAAATAATAACATAATATAAATAATAATCAATAATATTACTATTTGTATAATAATGTGACTGAATCAACCTTAAAAATAAAAAAGGCTATATTAGAAACAGAAGTAATATGTGACCCTGGACCACAAAACCAGTCTTAAGTCGCTGGGGTATATTTGTAGCAATAGCCAAAAATACATTGTATGGGTCAAAATTATCGATTGTTCTTTTATGCCAAAAATCATTAGGACATTAAGTAAAGATCATGTTTCATGAAGATATTTTGTAAATTTTCTATCGTAAATATATCAAAACTTAATTTTTGATTAGTAATATGCATTGCTAAGAACTTAATTTGGACAACTTTAACGGCAATTTTCTCAGTATTTTGATTTTTTTGCACCCTCGGATTTCAGATTTTCAAATAGTTGTATCTCGGGCAAATATTGTCCTATCCTAACAAACCATATATCAATAGAAAGCTTATTTATTCCACGTTCAGTTGATGTATATATCTCAAAATAAAAAAAATTGACCCTTATGACTGTTTTTGGGCTCCAGGGCCACATATAATATAAACAGTAATAATTGTGTGTGTTCAGTTTTTTTTTAATTAGTAAATCAAATGTATTTATGTCCTATAGTGAGAATTTAATTCATCCTGGTAGATCCTCTCCCTTTAATCCCTTCACATCTGAATGGACTTTAAATCTATGATGAACAGAGCTGCAATAATCAGGCCGATTTCTTCCTTAATCTGTTTCAACAGCTTACCAGGCCGCTAATATCTGACTTTATCCTCTCAAGATGAACTAATTAAGCTCAGTCTTAATCAGCGAGAGCTCTTGAAAGCATTCAGCCTGTCTAGCTCTGTTCAATTTCACATGCATTACAGATGACGAGCAAGCTGAGACACAATCACTCCGAATACCAGACCGAGAGGAACAAGGTATTTGTGGCTTCTTCCCACAACATCACCGCAAAGCCACCATCCGTTCGGATCCAGCTGGCTGTTTCCACCGCCGTTCATCTGTTATCTATCAAAACTTCAGCTCGGTTACAACACAACAGCTCAGAAGAGGCCTGACCTCAGATGATCAAGTCTCGGCTTGACCTGGAAACACTTTTCAGTAGCTCTTATTATCTGAAGTACCCGTCAAAACAGTGGAAATGAACTGCTCAAAACCGTATATTAAATATTAGAGATGTTAATTGGTTTAGAAGTTTACTGAAATTAATTACTTTAAATTACTTTTAGAACTCAATCAAATTTGGCATTCTGTGCGCAGTCCACCTTTTTAAAGTAGTTTTGTTTTTTTACTCAAAGTTGCCAAAAACAATCTAAAAATGAGGTAAACTGATGGTTACATTTATATTTTTTAACATATAATATGGATTTTAAGCTGCTCTTTTTGTTATCGTAACAATGTGGCTCGCATTAAGGATATATAGGCTTTTATTCTTATGTTCTCAAACGGAAAGAGCCCTTTCAGACGGAAACATACACAAGCACTTAACACAAAACTCTAATTCTGAATTAATTAAAATTCGGAAAACTCTTTTTTTGCGAGAATAGGCATGAAGGAGACAGCATCGGGAGGCCAGTAAGCATTCTGACCTGCTCTGGTCTCCTGCTGGCTTCAATGGGACTTGACTCATCTCTGCGAGAGAGGAATGTCATTATACACCCTTCATACCAAACCCCCCTGCATGTCAGCCAGTGTCACTGCTTTAATGATACCGCAAGAAAATCCACCAGCTGCAATTCAGTGTGAAAAGATCAAGGATGTTCAGGGATAATGGGGGCCACTTAGGAAAAGGAGGGTGACACAGATAGCCTTAGTTTTCAAATGTATTGATTCAATATCAGCAAACCAATCAATTGTATTGTTGCACAGCAATTGTGTGGGATGATTTATGTACACTGGAAAAGGTGGCTACTTTAAAACAATTTACACTTTGAATTTGCGGTCCCACTTTATATTAAGTGGTCTGTACTTACATTTACATTCATAATTTACTACAATGCACTTATTGTGTACATGTTTTTACATTGTACTTTATTCAAAAAATACCTGCTTGTAATTACATTTGTAATTAGTTTCTTAGATTTATAATTACAATGTTGACCCATCCCTTACATCTTAACCCACCCTTAAACCTACCCATACCACCAAACCTGTCCCTAACCTTACCCGTACCCCACCTCAATAGCAGCAGAAGTGTTTTGCATTACAATATGAACACAATAATAATTTTTTGATGTAAGGACATAGTAGGTAAGGCCACTTAATAGAAAGTGGGACTAGTAAATTTCATAAATACAAAAAAATGGCAAGTAACACATTGAATAAAATGTGAAATTTTGAAGTAAAAAAAAAGAATTTTAAATATGCTCCAATAATCTATTTTACTTACAACTTTGTAAAACAATCTTATAGTGTACACAAAAATAGAATAAAGTTCTAGAAAAAAATTTTTTTTCGCAACTACTTGTGGGCTCCGCCCACCGTGAAATCTCATTGGACCAAATTTCTGCTTCACATAAGTGCATATTAAGCACTAACTTTTGATTGCCTGAGATTTTGCCACAATGCAGTTTTGCATTCAGTTTAGACTGATTATTTGCTTGTTAGGACACAGAGGAAGGTTTAGTATGCCAGCGTTTGCTCTGACTGACAAACATGCACAAAGGTTGCTTTATTAAATAAACTGGATTAAGAAGAAGAATGCACAGTTACCCTCATTCAAGGTCCGATGATGAATACACCTGTGGTCTCTGGATCATCCAGACAACCTGAGGTTATCTCTGAAGTCATCCTATCACACACACACATAATACACGCACTTTAAATAGTGACAGTGGATGATGCTGGTGTGTGTCTGTGAGAGGTTTCTTTAAAGCGATAGTTCACCTAAAAATGAAAATTCTGTTATCATTTATTCACCCTCTAGTCATTCCAAATGACTTTCCTTCTTCCATGGAACAGAAAGGAGAATTTCTGAAGACTGAATCATTCAGGTCTTGTGAATTAGATCAACAGATTCACTAAAAAGATCCAAATTAAAAGAATGATTTGTTCACTAAGTGTAATTCTCTCATTAAAGGTAAATCTTTAAAGTTTTAGTTACAAATTATTAATTAAATTTTTAAACACTGAAAAAACAATAAAAGTACATTAGACTGTAATGACCACATTTTGACATTTGGCTAATGTTTGGTCAGGCTTCCGAATGGAATTGGAAAAACCATCATGGCTCTGGTGAAAACCAAACTTCTAAGTCCATCTCAGTTCTTTCAGAAGGGCTTTAGGGAGTTGTGTAATACATCATAACTTTAATCAAAAGTGTCAGGTCGCTTACGCAGGGACTGCCGGTGGAGTCAAAGCTCTCTGACAGCTCTGCTAGTTGAGCAGTGACAGGCAGCAGCTCCCGGAGACAGAGCCACAGAGCCATAACGTCACAGTAGTTTCCGTACTACAGCAACAGGCCAGCAGTTTCAGGATTGAGGTTTAGAAGTTATCTTACTGTCCTTACATCATTTAGAGCCTTGCACAAATAGTATTACCGAAAAAAACACACACACATTCCCCTGCTTGAATATCAAGCTTTTAAAGGGGTCATAGGATGCGATTTCAAGTTTTCCTTTGTCTTTGGAGTGTTACAAGCTGTTCGTGAATAGATAAGATCCCTAAAGTTGGGTATGACTAAAGTCTCAAACCCAAAGAGATATTCTTTATAAAAGTTAAGACTGGTCCACGCCCTCCTAAAACGTCTCATTTAAACACGCCCCCACATGTCTACGTCACTATGTGGGAAGATTTGCATTAGCATCTTTGCTTTCACGCAAAGAAAGAAGGCGTAACTTTGATTCTCGCTGTAGTATTGTTGCCGCCGCCGCCATGTTGTGAAGATGCTGTGTTTCGTTGCAAAAGCGAACATACTTTGTTTGGCCTTCCAAAAGAGGACATGACTAGAAATCAGTGAAATGCAGACATGGTTTTATGTTTACGCGGCGCGAGACAACGTTTTGTCTCTTCGCACCTGGACACGGCATCACAGTATGGTAAGGGGCGTAACCATAGACCGTATAAAAACATGGACGTAGTGACGTCACCCGTAGATTTCCGAAGAGCGTTTTTGAAGCTCAAAATTGGGCGGAGGCAGCCGTCGCCATCTTGGCAGCGCGTCAACGCGCGTCAATCCCGGATAATCGAAAATGGGCAAAGAGGCGGGAGCAGGTTGCTGAAGCCACGCCCACCTAGCTTGACGGTG
>NW_015549567.1:526696-530748 GCF_001515605.1 Sinocyclocheilus anshuiensis
AATCGACGCGTTTCAGAAAGGCGGGGCATAGAGGAGAAACAATAATGTACAGTATGTGGAAAATAATGTGTCTTTTGAACCTTAAACCGCATAAACACATTTCATTACACCAAATACACAAAATAATGTTCTTTTTAGCAACATCATACGACCCCTTTAATCTGGTAGTTGTATTTTGGCATGTGCTATCTGGTTTAGACTTGCAATTAACCAGCTTCTAGCTGATGCAACTGGCTTCAGGAAGTCTAGCTGGATGATCAGCTTGGAGCAGATGGAAACTAGCTATTATGTTTCATAACAACGGCTTAAGATGGATTTTCAGGGTGATTTGGAGTGTGATATGTTTTATTACACACAAAAATAATAATGCAAGCTGTTTTCGCAAATTATTCCTCTTACAACTGTTATTTGGCAGCAAAGAAAAAAATATCAGCAGTCCTAAATAATGAAGGCTAAACTAATAAAGCAACTAAAAGATAATCTTTTTCATCAAAATCTGGAGTTTTGTCCTAACCATATTTCGGGAACTGTGAAACTACAGCGAGAGTAAAGAAATATTCATTAAACTCTGCCAAACCAAGCTCTAAACATATTATCCTCTGAGTAACATTCAATACAATATGACAAACAACATAAGCTTCAATACCATTAATAAGAAAAAGAGGTTCCCAAAAGAGTTCCCAAAGAGGAACTAAACTTATCCGTAAATGTCAGTACTGAGACTGCTTGTGTATATTGCTCTACTGTCTCGAATGACCTTCACATGCTTGCAACTACTACCTGTTGTCCTCTCAGTATGCATCTTAAGTTAGCTAGCTAGCATTTGCATCTTGTACTTGATTCTGCCAACAAAATGTGCTGAAAACCATTTCTCCCACTGAAATAAACAACATAAGTTTGGAACTACAGTTATTTCCATCATTATATCAGAGAACAGTGCAGTGGGTGGGCACCTCCCATGAAAAATTCACAGAAAACAGACACCCACGATGCATTAATCAATGACATGTTTGCAGAGGTGCGTTGTTGATTATAATACGAATACTCTAGGGTAACTTCACTCGCTATAGCAAGGGTACATGGAGTGTCATTAGGAAAAGAAAAGGAACCAAGAGAAAGAAAACAAGTTTGAACATTTTTCAAGGATTCTGAGATTTTTTTTTTTTTATCTGATAAGCCCAGAGCAGTTGAAATGCCAGTCAAAAGTGTGGCGGGAAAAACCTGAACTGTTGACGGAGCTTGTGTTCCTGTTCTGACAGAATGACTGAGGAAAAGCCCCATCCTCAGGCTACCAACCCTTTCTCTCTTTCCTTTTTAAGGTTTTTTAAGTTAGTGGAAAATGAGCTTAAGTCATAATAAGGCATCTGACCAAAAATTAAAGCAGCATATAATTAAACTGAAATGGATACAACTTGGAATATTTGATAAAATTCCAAATATGATTTTGAAAATTCAAGTGATACTTTCCATAAATACTGTAATGTACCACAAGACTCTGAAATGGAGAATATACTGTATGGCCCACTGTACTGCCCAGTGGGAAATTGTAAATTAATCAAGTGTAGACCATTTCACTGACATTTAAATTAGAGGTGTTTGTTAAATTATACAAATGGTCCATCATTCAATAGAGGAATTAATTATGACAAGGTGATTCTCTTTCTAATCCTTTTTCTCTCTCTGAACCTCTCTTCGCTCATGTAGCCTAAGGCACACATGCTTTCCATACATTTGACACAAAAAAGTGTTATTTTCCAAAATCTCTCTTCTCCTACTTCCTGTCTTAAAATGTCGAGTATGAGTGGAGGGAAGGGCAGAGATCTATACCAAACAATACAGAGATCTTTAAGCATTCTGTCGACCTTGACCAACATTTGGGATTTGAATAAGCCGTGACTTTAATTTCTTTGTTGAGAAGTCAAAGTAGTGATAGACATCGACATAGATGCATTATGGGAGTGCACTAAGGTGTGATGAGACATGAGAGTACTTGATAAAGCTTTATATTTGAATGAGTGGCCTAAATGTTAAGATCACTGGTTTAAAACACACCTCAGTGTATCTCCAAGCAGCTCTCAATCTCAAATAAAGCAGAAGCTGGCCAGGAATGTGTGGTGAATGTTCCCTGACCTGTCTTGAGGCCTGGGGTAGCAGGCCAAAGCTGTGGCCTTGTAATGAACTCAAACACAGCTTTAACAAGGCATCAACCTCAAGAGCTCCAGGGATCAGATGTCACAAACTCACAAGTTCAAAGAGTTTCTTATTTCTTCTGCCTCTGGACAAAAACAGAACACTCAGCAGTGTGGTCATGGACAGGTGCCTCATCTCCACTTTTTTTGGGAGAACGCATGATGAGAGCTGAAACACTTGGAGAATGACATTAAAATATGCTTTGTCTAGGGTTGTTTTATTTGGAGGGTGAGCAAAAAAAAGGTAGCTTAAAGGGATAGTTCATGCAAAAATGAAAATAATGTCATCATTAACTCACCCATGTAATTTTAAACATTTAGGACTCTTTTCTGTGTGTCTTTCTTCTGTGAAATAGAAAATGAGAAATTCTGGAAAAAATTAATTCCATATGAACACAATGGGAACACAACAGCACAAATAAAATCATTTAAAAACTTGCTTATGATTCATGCGCTACATAAATCTTCAGAAGACGTTTATGCAAGTCTGTCACCACATTAGTCAGTGAGTTCTCAAGAATTAAATCAGTCAGATAGACCAGCTTTGTGAACTAGATCGACTGAATAATTAAAAACATTCAATCCAAAAGAAAGGTTCATTGATGAATTAGGTATGAATGCGCCAAGAAAAGCTAGGATGAAAGATTTTCAGTGAATAATGATTTAAATTTACATTTATTTTTCACTAAACTCTTGTAGGGCTTCTAAAGACTTTGAATAGAGCAAAAAGTGTATATGAAACTTATTGTGCTTTTTGGCCCTAGTGAAAAATAAATATAATAAATGTTTTTGAAAAATATTTATTTCATGCTAAGTATACTACAAATACATTTACACATTTAAGTGCTTAAAAATGCCCTGCAATTGTACTTTTAGAATACTAATCTGGTATTCTTAAAGTCTGCTAAATTGGATCAACTACTTAATGCACTTTAATGGAAGTGGAAGTAGTGCTGAAGTCCAATTAAAGATATACTGAAGTATATTTGATTGTGCTAAAGTGGAACTATTGCAAATAAACTTAAGGTACACTTGAAATATCTTGCATTTAAAGACCGATATTATTCAAAAATCATACTATCCTTATCAATAGAGACATATTAAGAAATGTGCATTCTAAACAAGTAGTACTCCAAATAAAGTTTAATTATAATTATCTTGCATTTAAAGACCGCTATTATTCAAAAATCATACTATCCTTATCAATAGAGACATATTAAGAAATGTGCATTCTACACAAGTACTGTAAAAAAAATTCACCTTTCAACTTAAAAATGTAAGTTTTGTGCCTGCCTTAAAATTTTAAGTTAAACCAACTTAAAAGTACAAGTCATTTCAACTCACTAATTTAAATCTTGCCTAGCGCTGAATTGTTTTATTGAAGTTCATTTGACTTTACAATATTTGCTTTCAACGCAAGTAAAAAAAATTTAACACGAATTTTCTAGTTATGATAATGTAAACTTTATTTTAGATCCAGATAAAAAAATATATACTACAACATTTGTTTGAAACATTTCAATTTTATTTTTTTCTTGCAGTGCTTATAAACAGGGTTTTATTTAAACACCAAGGGCTGCTGAAACTGTATACTGTGGCTGTGCTTTACAAGCACTATAGCAGTAAACATTTCGCCAAGTTAATAAAGAGTAGCAAACATGATGGCGGCAGTGGCAGGGTAAGAGCATCATGACACATGTATGTCGTGTTCATGCTAGAGTTAACATTGTAGCATGAACAAGCTTTGAATAATATTTTATTGTAAATAAAGTGGTAAATAATAATTTTTTTTGGACAAACAACGCACTCGTGTTGCTCCATAAAATTGAGGTTAAACCACAGGAGTCACATGGATTACTTTAA
>NW_015549567.1:530800-531507 GCF_001515605.1 Sinocyclocheilus anshuiensis
AAATATTGACTTATCTTAAGATATAGTTTATACGCTTTATTTGGTACAGAAATGTAAAACTCATCCCTCATCCAGTCTCAGACTCACAAGCGTGTGCCTGTAAAAAAAAATATATATATTAAACTTAAATTTACTTGTAAACGACACACACACACAAGCAAAGACATTTCCTATGCAACAGCCTCATAACCCTTTAATAACCTGAGTTGCCTAAAAAAAAATATTAAGATGGATGGTGATCCTCACTGTAATGTGCTCAGTCATAGCCTACAAAGGGAGGTAAACGGGGAATTGTTGGTTACTTGCTAATTACAGTTAAGCCCAAAGATGTAAGTTACACAACACTTTTACAGACTTTTTGTTCATGATTAAAATATGACCGATTCATACAACATAATGCGTATGTTTGCATTTACTGTTACCTGTAATCTATTACCAGTAAGCAATTTGCAATCGTAAAACAAAATTATATATAAAATATATGATGATGGATAAAAAGATAAAATAATAAACGCTTAACTTTACTCAGTAACGAATACCAACTAAAACGCACGAAGCCTGACTGGGATACACTTCCAGTGGGCGCGAAAATTCTGAGCCTGCTCAGCAAAGCCAACTGGTAATCCACTTTAACGGTAAAATACACCTATAATCGCTCAAATTGCCCATTTTAACGATGTTTAACAGGTGGAGAAACAAATATGTGT
>NW_015549567.1:531517-554581 GCF_001515605.1 Sinocyclocheilus anshuiensis
ATGTTACACAAGCATTCACTCACCTCATCCACGCTGAATATGCTTCTTCGCGCGCAGTCCAACCGACAGCTTCCTCAAGTTCATGAGTTGTTCGTCTGAAATTCCTCCGCGGTTTAGTTAGTTCGCTGTATAGTCTGCCCGTGTCTCCTTGTTTGATGTTGCACTGCGATGTCTTTATGTATTAAACATGAGTCTAATGTCTAGATTTGCAGAATATTTTTTTTTTCTTGGAAAGGACTCTGATATTAAATTAATGTACAAATTTGACTCGTGCGCATGAATCCATGTTCAGAGATTTGGCCGGTTAGTGCCAAAAAGCTACAACTTCAAATTTTAAGTTCACTGAACTAAATTGGGCTCTTTGAATTTCAGTAACATTAAACTGACTTAAAAAATCAAGTTGAATCTAGTATAACTTATATAAAAAAAAAAAAGTTGAAATTGCTTAAATTATTTTTATGAGTTAAAGTAACTTAAAAACATAAGCTGTCATGGCTTTTTCATCATATCATTTTTTACAGTGTAGTACTCCAAATAAAGTTTAATTATAATTATCTTACAATTAAAGACCGATATTATTCAAAAATCATACTATCCTTATCAATAGAGACATATTAATAAATGTGCATTCTACAAAAGTAGTACTCCAAATAGTTTAATTATAATTATCTTGCATTTAAAGACCGATATTATTCAAAAATCATACTATCCTTATCAATAGAGACATATTAATAAATGTGCATTCTACACAAGTAGTACTCCAAATAAAGTTTAATTATAATTTTTATATCAGCAAGCCTTGAGCGATATGTCAGTAAATATGTTAATAGATTTGAACTATACTTAAGTGTATATTAAATGTATTACTTTTTTACTAGGGGGGGCATTCATGATTACCAGATTTCATTTTTGCTTTTATGCAGATATAAACACTGGCCAACGCACATACATGACAGAGCACATCCAATATGGTAAATGTAAGCTTGACCGCATTTGCTTGAGAAATAATCAGGTTTGTTCTTGCGTGTCACGCATATACATTTGAGCCTCCACTTACCACATTTGGTGTGCACTATGAATGTGTACTGTTAAATGCACTGTAATAAAAACGTACTGGGGATATTATGCCAGGACATTATCAGTTAGGTTTTCCTTTCTCAAACATAATGCAATGCGTAATTCAAAATATGGGAAAAACACTTGTGAAAAATTAATTCAGAAAATTCCTTCCATCAGTACAGACTTTTCTTAGAATGTGTTAATATGTGAGTAAAAGCCTGAATTTGAAAACTATTTTATGCTTTTTTGGACAGCTTGACAGCTTGACAGCCCTCATTCACTTTCATTATACTGAAAAGAGCTTTTCAAGAGACTTACTGTTTGGGTGGGTATCGCTTTAATCTTTAGCCAATGGCAAAATAACATTTCTCTGTTTTGTGTAGAGAGGAATTCCCTCACTTCATAATCCTTGTAGCTGTGGTTTGCAATGGCTCATTAATGCTTGCGTCATTATTTTCATCTTGCACTGCAGTCCCCACCCACCCAGCAACACGGAAAGTTAGCGATAACACCTGAAGGCTAGAGGTGGCCCTAAACCTGCTCAGACAAGCACCTGCTAGACCCTAAAGCTTCACTGTGTCTCCTCGCGGTAGCAGATTCCAGCAGACAAATTAGCAACTCGCATCAACCCAATGTTTGTATTCCCCACTCTGTCGTGTCGCCGCACCCTTCTTTCCTCGAAACGGTTTTGGTGTGTTTTTATGTGTTTGCGATCCCCCCACACTGAAACGTTCCTCTTCTCATCCACTTCAGAGTCAATGGTGCAGATCACCAAACAAACCACAGATCACTGAGAACGTGAAGCATGCAATGAAAGCATGCTCAGGTGTGTATCAAAAAGCATGCGGTTAAATTCATCAAACACATCCATATCTAATTAGGAGCCTCATACATAGACACTGTCGAGTGCAGAGAAAGGCTGATCCACAATTCAGCACAACATGCACACACACCAACACACTAATCATCCACATGGGTGAGAAATTAATGGACAGTTATGCTGCAAGCAGATGTGTAATTATACCACTTACTCACTCAGCAAACACAGCAGAAAAACAGGCTCCACTTCCAGTAAGTTCCTATGTAAGGGGCCGGGGTTTCTGTCAGACACTTCGAAAATAATAATCCAAATTTATAGGAATAATACATGGTGGAGTAAATGAATGACACACTATAAAAATGTCATGCTGTAACCATGGCTTCTTGGATGGAATTATGGTAATAAATACAGGCAAAGAAAAACAGGCACCAGTTTCACTGCTCTTCCTTTAAGTGAAAGTGCACCCCAAAAATATTCTGTCATCATTTATTCACCCTCATACCAAATCTTTCCTATGTGGGACACAGATACTGTTTATATATATATATATATATATATATATATATAATGAAAGTCAATGGGGTCTTGTTGACTTGACATTCATTGTGTGGACAAAGACAGTTCTTCAAAATATCTTCTTTTGTGTCCCAAAGATGAACCAAAATCATACTTGTCTGGAATGACATTAGGGTGAGTAAACAACAGAATTTTCTTTTTAGTGGTTCATAACCAGGCCAAATGTGGCCAAATGGGGGGCATCAGCAAAATTCCTATTAGCCACAGGATGACATCTGATTATATTAAAAATTAATTTAAAAAATCACACACAAAAAATTAGATAAAAAATAATAATGAAATCTTGGGCCTAAATTATCTTAATGATCCTAAATGTGGACGTACAACAATTTCCAAAATGTCCCTATAAATGAATTATAAAACATCCATACGCACAAAAGATTTTAATTATCTTAAATTCAAGTTCAATATGAACAAGCTTATAAACTCCATCTATAGAATTCCCACAAATATATCCCTTTATATGTAAGAAGTATAGTATGTATATGATTTTTATGAAATCATATATTATTCATGAAATAATTTTAGTGACAATTATCACAAAAGAGGTTGCTCATTTACACATATAACGATATAAATTCAGATTGTGATTGTCTATTTATTTTCAAATAAATCTGATTCTACATATGTTTTATAAATGAGGCCCAGGTCTTTTTCACTCTCAATAGCCATTGTTTTTATTGAAAAACATGCTGAATCAGAATCTTGAATTGTTTTTGATTTTCTTACTTCAATATTTTGACATTCTGAGTTTCTGTGGGGGACATTCTGTTCTGTGGGACCTTCAAATGTTGTGTGTACATTGGGGGGGGGCTTCGAGACAAAGATTGAGAACCTCTGCTTTAAGTGATACATTTGACAATTTACCCTCACAGAATGTAGTATAGAATTACATATTATATAATAGAGAAACAAGTAATGTTTGCCTGTGCAGCTATTTGAACTCAGCCACTTTCACCCACAGACACAAACATCAGTGTTATGACGTCAACTCCCTGACAAAGTTGATGGTGCCGTGACGCACCCAAATGATGCATCAAAGGCAGCGAGACGCACACGTAATCTCGACATAAGACTCTCAGCTCCTCTGATACAAAGACTCACCTCTCACATCTCCTCTGATACCTGGCAGCCCGTTAACATCTCCCAGCTCTGTGTTCACGGTTTCACACAACATCAAACAGAGAGAGTGTGCGACTGGAGCGAGGGAGGAGAGCAAAAGAGAAGCCGAGAAGCCTCTGAGGGGGATTTTTCTCTTCTGACTTCAATGCTAGGGCTTTTGTGTGTGAGGGGTGCAGTAGAACACTCATCTGTCAGAGAGACTGGCGCTGTGATAGGGTTGCACCCCGCGGGGGGCCTGAGGTCATCATGAGCGGCTGATCTCTAATAGGTGTGATCCTCCACTGGCCCGAAGGGGGAACCAGGTAAACCTCTGGCCCACAAGACAGCATCTATGCCAGCGCTATCTCATCTAGGCAGCATATCTCATCAGAAAAGCATGGAATACTGTCTTTGCACACTCAGGGCAGCTGCTTCAGTTCACAGGTTCTGAAAAAAAAAAAAAAATTTTATATATATATATATATATATATATATATATATTCAGCAGTGTAGGGATGCTTTCATTGAGAATGAAATGAAAATTCACCATTTGTTTTCTAAATACATTTTATTAATCTTATTGTAAACAATTCTTCCATGAATGCATTTAATTTAATTTTTTTGCATTCATTTTTTTATTTATTTCCCGATCTACTGGTGAAACTTACGACTTCTTCCAATAATTTCATCTGCTAAACCCTTGCGCTGTGTTGAAAATCCTTTACATAATTTGGTGTTCCTTTTCAAAGTTGCTTGTAAATTTCTCATTATGCTGTATTATCACCAAATCAATGTTTTTGTCAACTTAAGGGAAATAAAAGTATTATTTGTGGATCATTTTGCCAATGTTCACTAAAAAACTGAAACACAAAACCTGTGCTAATTGAAAGAGAACAAGTTTGTAAATAAAAAAGACTAAATCCAATATTTGGTAATGATATAGAATAACAAGAAATTCATAAGCATATTTCTGAAGGCGGGTCATTTTGACTGGGAACAACACAAGTGTAACAAAGTGGGAAAAGGTTTAAAGAATTTAAAGAAATTATCAACAAAAAAAAAAATTGGTTGAAAAAGTTGTTATACACCATGTGAGCAAAGTCAAGAAGTTGTCCACGAATGTGACAATAGAAACAGAAAATCCAATCCAGTTCAAAATGACTGGAAAACTACTAAATTCTGCCCATTTCTTACAATAGACTCTAAACTCACATTTAGATCTGCCTCTATCCAATCAACAACGGATGGACAGAATCAAGTCCCCACCATACATTTTTTTTCTTTTTTGGTAAACTGTTTTACTCTGATGTACTTCACAATATGGAAGAAAAGATCTGTCTACTTCTGTTTCATTGTGACTTTAACCTAAAACATAATGTTTCGTAAAAGGGCAATATGGCAATATGATAAAAGATTGTTTGATTTACTCAGAATAAACAATTATTCTGCAAAATAATATAGTTTATTATCAAACTGTAGGTTTTAAATGGTTGTGAGGCAACATAGCAGCTTGCAGCATTATACGTAGAATGTGTAGTCAGAAGTTTGCACGCACTTGCAATTTACAATGTCTTTTTTACACTGGCTCATCTGATCACAATTACAAGTCTAAACTTTTGCTTTATGATTTTCTAAATGATTTTTACAGATTGCGACATTTACAGATCAGATGTCACTGGGTTCAGAGGTTCATGCAGATATGTTTTATAGCATCGTCTGTGAGAAAATGAGGACAGAACTGCTAATAGATTCCTCTGCTGTACAACTGAACCTTTTCCAAACATTCACAGGATTTATAACACTGAAAATCTGACTTATTACAGCTCCAGACAGAGTGTGTGTGTTCTGCATGTGTTATCGAAGAGACAATAACACACACACACACACATTTTAAAAAAATGCAATAAATAGCAATAAGAGCTAAAGGAGAGTAAGGGTTACACCTACAGTATTAAAGTATGCATGTCAAAACAAGGACATCACTAAAACTGTGTGATCTCCTTATTCTTACTTTGGACAGAAAAAGAAGGCAATAAAATTAATTACCAGTGTGAAAGTATCACTTCTGGAATAACTAAGAGATTGGGACGGTTTCCATGAAGTGTTCACGAAACTGTTGAGCTACTCACTGTTTGGAAAAGAAGTAAATCTCTGAGGAATCTGCTGTCAGCTCAGCTACTGCACACAACCACACACATGCATACACTTGCAAATAGCCAAATATCTAATGACACACAAAGATTTGAGTTAAAAACCGGAGCAGCAGAGACATAAATATTCGAACACAGGCAATCTTGCAGTGGATATAAGTGGTCATACACGAGAAGTACAGTATATAATAACCGACTAGACCACAACTTTCAACGCTAACATGCCATCTACATCTAATACTAGTAAACATGTAAACTATACAAACCATAATAATCATGACAAAAATACACATTCAATAAAAGATTAGCTCAGAACAGCCGTCCTCCATCAGAAGACTTAGAGCTCAGGTGTGCCCACGGTTGGCTTTAATCTTCACACTTGTGTTCCAGGTCCCTGGCCCTTGGGCAGCAGTACTCATCCCTAGGCTCCCAACCCATCCTGTGTGGCTCCATACCTGGTCTGGTGCCAAAACAACTGCGCTTCTGCCGCAATTACATCGAGATCATGCCCAGTGTGGCAGAGGGAGTCAAACTGGGAATCCAGGAGTGTCAGCATCAGTTCCGAGGCCGCAGGTGGAACTGCACCACTATCAAGGACAATCTAGCAATATTTGGACCTGTTCTTGATAAAGGTATGGGTTAACAACACACACCAGTCTAGCAAATGTAAAGTATTTAAACTGCGGTTAAAGAAAACAATGAAGTTCTCTACATACTGAAACTGCTTTTAGTCTGTGTTTTTGCTTTGAGGTCAAACATATGCTAATGTATTTAAAAAAAAGTTGCATCAGGCTTGAGGCCAATCAGTGCTTTGTTTAGTGTTTATTTTGTAAGTGAAGTTATTGACAAAAATGTGATTAAAAAAGACAGCATGGTGATATTTGAACTACTTTCATTTTAAAATATTGTTGACAAAAATATGATGAGAAAAATGTATGAGCATAAATGTAATATAATTTTCTCTCTAACAGCACAGACAATAAAACAAAATCACATGGAATCATGCAGTCAGAATGTGTAACATACTGTTTTTTTATAACAACAAGCTACATGTAGGTCAGCATTCTAAAATAGTCTCCAAAACATGTACATTTAAACGATAGTGGATTAATATATTAAAATAAATGTATATTCAGTAGTTTAGTTGGTAACACTTTACTTGAAGGGGTGTGCATAAGACTGACATGACACCTTCATAATCATGACATGACACATGTCATGAATATGAAGGTTTTATGCATGTTTATGACAACTGTCATTAAGTGTCATTCGCTCAGTTATGTCATTTTAATGCAAATATGACATTATTTTACCTAACCCTACCCTTACCCTTACCCCTAACCATAGCCCATAACAAAGACATCTCAAACAATGTCATCTTTGCATTAAAAATGACATAACTGAGCGAATGACACTTAATGACATTGTCATAAACATGCATAAAAAAATGTGTCATGTCATGATTATGTAGGTGTCATGTCATGATTATGAATGTGTCATGTCAGTCTTATGCACACCCCTTCAAGTAAAGTGTAACCGTTTAGTTTATATTAATATTACCTAAAAGCCATGATATTTCAGCTAAGGTTTTCACAATGACAGTTTTCACTGTTTGTATTTCTCTTAAATTAAATCTTATATATTTTTATCTTACATACTTAAATTATTAAATGTTTATGCATTTTTTTTAAATGTTTAGTACCATTTATTAAGTTAAATAAGTGTTATTTTCATCAGCCAAATTGATTTGCCACTTCAGTCAAAATACAATGGTGAACATTAATATTTATGCTGATTAAAAATTCAATACACTTTATGAACATTTTTATAAAAAGAAAAAAACTGACAAAAAATGATTAAAACATAAAAACTGTATAAACATTAACAATTCAAATTTGATATGTCCCACCCAAACTTTTTCAATAGAAAATGTCACCAAAAGCAGTTCAACTCAACTGAACCAAGTTCAACTCAAGCAATTTCACCGGTCTTTAAGAAAACATGTGTAGCATTTTCAATTTTCATGCACCTCTTGCTATAAATGTTTGATTTTCGTTACATGTGTTGGGTTCTCCATACATTTTCTGTTAAGATGTGAATGGTTGAGGTGAAGGACACAAGGACAACTTAACAAATCACTTATTAAATAAAGTTGCATGTCGCATTGGTTCTCAGTCAGGACAGAAAGCACCCCAATGGGTCGCTCCCTCACAAAATTCACATAAGTTGTGTCTCAAAAGCACTTTTTCAATGCACTGTGTACTCTATGATCTAGTGTATGAGTTTTAGAAGGTTATTTTGTCCTACAGCATCGGATTCTGATAGCCCCTCCACTACATAAGGAAAGCTTTGAAAGTTGAGTGTCCAACATTCCATGTTTAATTTTTTCAGGTATAAGTAGTACACAAACTAGGACGCACCTATACATGCTGGACAGTTAAGATGCTAAAGCAGTTAGCCACAGTGCAGGACCTGGGCAGGAACAGGCAGTGAGAGAGGGAGAGACAGAGAGAGAGAGAAAAAGAGAAGGAAGGCCAAATGAGATTACAAGCAATAGAAAAGGGCTAGAGGGTTCACTTTGACCCCTACTGTGCATGAAGGCCAGTATGAGCCATCCCTGTATGCCTCTTACCGCCCGGCTCCCACGGACGCCCCATTCACACGCCCTTTTGACTGTGTCATGAAAGCAGGCTGAAAGGGAATCTCCCATCCTTCCTCATCACGAAGGAAGAGAGGTGGAAGGCAGGGGGAACTCGAGAGGGGGATGAGGAGACGATGAAGGAGACAGTACGAGGAGAAGATAAGGAAGAAGTTTCTCTGCTTGCGTTCGGATTGGCCCGATGCGTCCTGACTGGATTTTTTTTTTTAAAGGCTTTGGAATATTTTGGCATTGTGGCTGGTATGAGATGTTTGTGTGTTTTGTGTATGTGTGTCACAGGAGGTGGGGGGTTGCTCCTTTTGGAAATGCCAGCCCCTGCTCTGGGCAGCGCTGAACTGGGCTATGGGGTGCTGGGCCCTTTTGTGTGGGTAATACGGTGTGACAACACAGAGACAAAGGCGGATTCATGGACCCAGCAGGTAGCGGGAGCTGCGCTCTTCTTGGCCCTTGGCCAGGGCTCCTGGGGCCCAGAGCTCACAGTTCTCTGTTGTGGTGAACCCAGCTGGGCCTGCCAGAACCAACTGGGCCTCCTTCTGGCCGCAAACCCAGAGAGGTGCGCGCCCAAACACAACCTTTATTAAAAAGGACTGTTTGTCTATGTGTGCGGACATGAACTTCCTGCAAGAATAAAACAAGAATACCAGGGGCGAGATGAGTCTGCAAATTCATGAGGAACAGCTAGACTGCAACAAATGTCCATAATGTCTTAAAGACCCTGTGAAATGCTTTTCCTGTTTCCTGTTAAAACAGGAAGTTTTGGTGGGACATATTCATAGTTATTGACCTCAACATACGGCTTTAGTTACATCACATAACCATAATCTGCTACTTGCTAATCAGTTGAAGATGGTGTCATTCTAAGCTAGAGGGCATCAGATTGGACAAAAATCTGTGTAGTGCAGAATGAGTCATCACTATTTTCCTGGAAGAGAAAGACTGTACTTTTTAAATGTGGACATCTGGTAAATGCTAATTTTGTTCATTTTCAGGGCTACACTAGCATATACAGTAGTTGAGTCTGAAATCTTATACTGAGGATAAGGATGAACTTCGCAAGTGTTTAAAAAAGTATTTTCTATATAGTATGAGTGTGTGTAGTATGAAATATGGACACTGTACTTTAGAACCTGCCAATGTGGTAGGTTATCTGGGAACTTTTCGTAATCTGTTTTATGAATACTACGAGACATAGAACTAATTTCATATACTGTTTTTTTTTTTTGCCTACTATATAGTAGGGAAGTAGGCATATTCGAACACAAGATGACTTCAAATCTAGTAAACATTTACTAACAATCACAATTTTGATTGTTGGTTTTGACAGTTGTGGTCAGAATTCCAAAGCCTAGTAAACTGCCTCACTACTGTCTACATAGGCGACTTCCTTCTAAGAAAGCATCCTAACTGTCATGGAACATAACAAGTAACTGAAATGGAAATTTCTACTAGAGTGCTACAGCTTGACTCTCATTTCAATAGTCTGCCACTAGCGTGTTGCTAAGCTAAGGACAAAATACACCAACAAACATTAAAATACACAGCACACACAAAATTAGGTAAATTAAACAGTTACACTTTTACTAATACATTCTTGTATTTAAACATTTTTCTTGCCTTATCCACCATTATGGATTAATTTTTTTCACTGAGCTTGTTGCAGTGTATGATGGGATTTAAAGGGATACTTCACTCAAAAATTAACACCACTGTTATCATTTCTGTCATCGCCCTCACGTCTTTCCAAACTTGTCTGCCTTTCTTTCTTCTGTGAAATATAAAAGTATATTTCTATAAATCTTTTTTTTTTCATCCACACAATTAGTCAGTGGTATCCAAAGTTATTTTGGACCCAGTGACATTTACTGCATGATAAAAAACAGCTGAAACATCAAAATACATCCAAGATTTTGCTCAGGAGGACATTTATAAAAAGAATGCTGGACAGCCCTTGTAAAAAAGTAATATATTTAAGATACATTTATTTCATACTAAATACAGTTCAAATCTGACGTATCGCACGAGACTTTCTCATATAAAAGTTAAGAAATGTGTTTCAATGTCACTATCGATGAGGATTGTATGATCTTTGAGTAATATCGGTCTTTAAATGCAAGATATTAAAAGTATACTTGGAATAGCACAATCAAATTTTACAGACTTTAAGCATACCTGTTTAGTAGTTAAAAGTACAATTGCAGGGTATTTTTATTAAGTACATAAATATGTAAATGTATTTGTAGTATACTTAGCATGAAATAAATGTATTCCAAATACATTTTAGTATATTTATTTTTTTACTATAGAGTGCTGGACAGAATTACAAAATGATTGTACTAGAATGATAATATGTTACCATGCCATCCATCATATAAACACAACACTGTGAACAAGCGCTGTGTTTTGGTCACAAATTCACATTACCCACAATACACCAGCATATTCCATGTGTGTGGGCGCTCCTTTAGATAATCTTACACCATTATAGGCCTTACTGATCCCTGACAAACTCTGTCTGAGAAGCACTGTCATTATAAGCACTTAAATGTTTGGGGAGGTGAAGTCGTATGGGTTGGTTGGGTTGCAGTTTTTCCTGTGGGGACCAAGCGAACTGGTGAGCCACAGTAAGTGTGCTGCGATTGTGAAACGATGGTGTCTGGTTACATAATAAGCTGTTGCATTCAAAGGGGGCGTAACTCCATCTCTCAGCACATGTCTTCAGAAACCAAACACGCAGACTTATTGCTGTCTTTCACACACGTGGCCGCAGGGCTCGGACGGGTGGGAGAATCGGGGGGCTTCTGTAACATTATCCAGTGAGAAACCAGCACACCTTTGAGATGACACAGCGTCAGTGAAACCTCGGGCTGCATTAGCCACAAGTGACATGATCAACAATTGTCCCGGTGCTGTCAGAGACGTTTACAGAGCAGCACTCAAACACCTCGTCAGTATATTCCAGAGCTCATCACAGAAAATGATCCATGCCCTGAAGGCACAGCACAGCTAGATGAGAGACTTTTGGGAGGGCCACAGTTAAAAGAGGCAGGGATCTCCTTCAAACCTTTTACAAGAGCCTCAGGATAGACTCAGCTCCAAAACGGAGTGAACTGTCTCACTGTCTAAATACACAGACTTCCTAACTAGGCAGCATCCTTACTGTCGTGATGTTCTAGATATGCAGCAACTCCATGTGCCTTGAGTACAGTACTGGAGACTCCATTTTCTTTCACTGTAAGAAAAAAAATAGTCAGTAGAAAAATAGAAACCATACTGGTAAATCTCTGGCAGAACATTATCTGTTAAGCTGACAGACATTTCTTTTAACTTTAAAACGCAACACAATTCAAGGTGTCGCTTAAAATACAGGTAAAACACTGCTGTCAAAACCAACAAGCTCCTTAATGTTAAAGTGCCCCTATTATGCCTTTTCGAATATTACCTTTCGTGCAGTGTGTCATGTAGCTGTATGTGAACAAACTATCTGCAAAGCCGACAGTGCATGATAATTAAAGTTATTGTCTATCAAAAAAAAGAGTCAGCTCGCAATCGCCTAAACGAGTCGTCAGGAATTTTATTTAACAGAATCTTATTCTGTTACGGCTCTACGTCATGAAGTAACACATTTGCATAATGTCTGCGCCCATGTTCTACGTCGCCAACTTGCCCGCCCACAAGAACAGTAAAATTTCCGTGTGGTTAACATCATGTCGATAAGACGCTGTATCCTACGCTGTGAGAGTAAATTTGTTTTATCACATCTTATAATTACCACAAACTTGTTAACACTTGAGACTTACCACTGAGAACCGTCCTGCTCCAGTCGTGCTTGCGAATCAGTCTCTTGTCGATCAGCCAGTTCAACCGTTTCATCATCAGACTCCGGCTAGAATTGGTAAGGTACAATCGATACCATCTTTTCTATGTATTGACAAGTCTCCAGTGCTGTCATTCTGTCATGGCAATGGGCGTTTCGTTTCCGAAACGCGCTGTACACGGTAGACCAATCCAGAGCCAATCTCTCTACGGCTCTGGACCAATCACAAAGGACTGCGCCACCTGACCAATCACAGCACTCACGGGCTCACGGAAAGGAGGGGTTTAGAAAGACTGATTCTTTGAACTGCTTCGCACGAGTCATTTAAGAATCATTTCGAAATGAGGTCAAATTAAATCTATTTTTTGAGAAAACTAACGTGTTTTTTGACCTTGCATGCATGTAAATCTGTTTTAGGAGACTCATAAAACAATATTAGCAACCTTAAAAATGGCATAACAGGGGCACTTTAACAATACATTGGGCCCTATTTTTACTGACTTTTCTTAGAGTGTACTTTCTTCTGAGGGACACAAAATAATATTTTTTTTTTCAACACACACTCCAAAAAATGAATAAATAGCATTTTTCTCAAAATATCATGTTCCACAGAAGAAATGTGAACTATCCCTTTAAAAGCCAACATAGCTAAGCAACTCTCTATGTTTTGGACCAGGACATGTGTCTGTCAGAGCAAGGAAAACTTATAGCAGCCATAACATGAAGAAATGTTTACACAAATGTTATAAAAAAAAAATCTCTTTCTTTTCTCTAGCCACAAGAGAGTCTGCATTTGTTCATGCGATTGCCTCAGCTGGAGTGGCGTTTGCAGTGACCCGTTCATGTGCGGAGGGGACCTCCACAATGTGCGGCTGTGACTCCCATCATAAAGGCCCGCCGGGAGAGGGATGGAAGTGGGGTGGCTGCAGTGAAGATGCAGAGTTTGGGGTTTTGGTGTCTCGAGAGTTTGCAGACGCTCGTGAGAACCGACCAGATGCTCGGAGTGCCATGAACAGACACAACAATGAGGCAGGACGGATGGTAAGAGACTCATGATCTTAATTTCAAAAATAATGTTGATGGAAAGTATTCTATGCCATTTTATATGAACAACTCTACGTACATTACGTTCAAAAGTATGGGGTAAGATTTTTTTTTTTAAATTGATTAATACTTTTATTTAGCAAGGATGCATTAACTTAACATTTATAATGTTACAAAATATTTCTTTTTCAGATAAATGCTGTTCAAAAAATACTGAAAAAAGGTTTCTTACTTGAAAATTTGTTTTCAACATTGATAATAATAAAAAATGTTTCTTGAACAGCAAATCTACATATTAGAATGATTTCTGAAGGATCATGTGACACTGAAGATGAGTAATGATGCTGAAAATTCAGCTTTGGGCTATCACAGGAATAAATTACATTTTAAAATATATTAAAATAGATAACCAATTTGAAAATATCATCAATATTACTGTTTTAATGTGTTTTTTAACAAATTATATTGTGTTTTTGAACTAAATGCAGCCTTTGTGAACTTCTTTCAAAATAATAAAAAAATAAAAAAATCTTTCCAAGCCCAATTTTTTTGACACCCTCTTATTTAACAACTTTTGACCCCAATTAATTCCAAAGTATGACATTTTGGTGTCTACATACTTAAAGCCTTATTGTGTATTTCTTCATTTAAGTATCCTTATATCTCGCCCTGTGGATATCATTGTCAGTTTTGAAACTTGATACTGTGTCCACTCTTTGCCGGAGGGAGACATATGTAATGTGAAAAGATAAAAGCTGAGAAAACACACCGTTTGTGAAATCACTTTAGGTGAAGTGTGTAATTTGTGCACCACACCAAACAGAAATGCAAAATAATTGCTGCTTTTCTCATTGCTCGGACAAACAGGTAGTTCCGCCCCAAACTCACACGATTGGCTGAGTAAACGTTGTTTTCGTCCCAGTCGGGCCACTGAAACAGATTGTGATTCCGGTAGTACCACAGAAATTACACACTTCACCTTTAAGCCAGCAGGTTCATGATAACCAAACAATGAACAAAGCTGTACTTGTGCCGCTCCTGGGTGGGTCTTACCCTACAGTTAACAAAGGTGTTAATGCACCACAGATCTGTCAAATATCTCCTCATCCCTTTTCCGAGAGACTTTCAACTTTAAAACTGGTATTTTCATGAGAAATTACTGGGTAATTACCTCTCTTATCCTTTCATGCCTCTCATAACTTGCATCTGTACTGAATCCATGACACTCAGTTAGTGGTTTGCAGAAGGCAGGGAGGGAAGAATAACACTGGGGTTCAGGGTTTAGCCCGTCACTGCTGCTGTCATGATTCAGAATTGGAGTCTTTTGCGCTAAAGGTGCTTAAGGGGCAATAGGCGAGACCACACTGCAACAGAACGCCGCTTTGATCAGCGAGGGACCACAGGAGCAGGCACTGAGACAGTCGGCCCTGTCAGGACCCTCGCATGCGCCATTGTTTTCGATGCAGCCTGAGGGACCCGCCCAGGGCCCAAAGAGTTCGGGACATGATGTCAGCGGCCCCAACTAGACCCCCAGGGACCTGCAAACACCTGCCTTCCGCCGCAGCTGGGGAATTCTGCAGCTAAATATAGCGAGTGAATTAAGGCAAACAAACCAAAACAAAGACATAAAGTGCCGGTGGCGAACTCCATTAAGCGGGACTTCGGAAGAGAATTAGCCGAGAAATGCAAGGGCTTGTCTGTGCGCTCAGCACCTGAACAACACCTGTGGCCTGAGCCTGAGAGCATGCAGAAGAAGTTGCAGTCCAGGTTGTTGTAGATCCTGATTTAAACATCTGCTTTAGAAAGGTGAGGGTGACAACACAGGCAATATTTAGGCAATATCACATGTTAAAGATTGCTGTACAGATGTAAGCCAGAAGTTGAATATAGCAGGTACTCGGAGCGATGATATTTACAACGATATTCAGCACGACTGCAATTGTGATACTGTTTTTATGCTATAATATAATTATAGACTAACCAAGACTTGTCATGGCACTTACATATTATTGCTCTTTGGTTGGTTTTGATTGCTTCTATTTTCCTCATTTGTAAGTCACTTTGGATAAAAGCTTCTGCTAAATGACTAATGTACATGTAAATAATTTTTTTAACAAGCAACGCTTCAGACTAAATTTGGTTACAGATAAACCCTTTGCGATCCTGAACCAAGAAAACACAACAACCTCCAAAATGCAAACTTTCAACTCCGCTCCGCTAACATACTCTGATCTGAAACACCACAAATCTGTAAAATTTCCCAGTTACTTTTAAGCGAAATGGCAGTTAACAAAATGTAAAGGAATGAATTGAGTCTATTTAATAATTCAAATAATTAAAAAATGTATTTAAAAAATGTAATAATTTAAAATGTAATTAAAATGTTTTTATTTACATTTTACAATACTAAAAATATATAATAAATATAATATAATTAATATAATATAATTAAGAAATCATATTTAAAATATAAGCCTGAAGAAAAAAGCTGAAAATCAATAATACATTTCCTGATTTAATAATTGACACATTCTGTCATACTGTCCAATGACAGACCATCTTATGTTTTATTTGAGTCATATGTGGAAGAGGGGGTGTGTCTTAAAATTGAGTCAAAGTTTCATTGGCTGGTGCAACAAGTGAACTGTTTTAAACTTGATTGTTGGTTGTTGGTAAAAGTATCTAGCAGAAAAAAGGAAGAACACAACTGGCAAATATTTTGTCAAAATGCTATTTAAAAATTATTTATTCACTTTTTTGTTTTATTTAACTGCAATTTAAAATGTGAATTCAAAAATGCAATTGAATTCACATTTTAAAATGCAATTACATGTATTTATTAATTTAATAGTTAACTTTAAAAATATTTGGTTACGGTTTATTTTAAGGTGTCCTTGTTACAGTGTAATTATACATGTATTAATTAGCTACACCAGCCAATGAAACTCAGATGTGCTAAAACATTAGTCACATTTAAATGCAGACTCAAAACTCATCTGTTTAGCTGTGCATTTACTGAATGAGCACTGTGCAATGTCCGAACTTATTGCACTATATTTTATGTATAATCATTTTCTATTCTTAACTGTTTTAATTTCATTTTAAACCTCTTAAATCAATTTTTAAATAATTTTCAGTTTTAAATTCCTTGTTTTATTGTTGTGATTATTTTTTTTAATTATTTTTTCATTTATTTTTATGTAAAGCACTTTGAATTACCATTGTGTATGAAATGTGCTATATAAATAAACTTGCCTTGCCTTGCCTTACATGTACTTACTACATGGTTAGGGTTAGGATGAGGGTTTGGATTAGAGTTGCTTGCATGTAATTATGCATAATTTATTGTTATTATAATAGTAAGTACATGTAACAAGGACACCTTACAATAAAGTGTTACCAAATATTTTATAAACGTTTGTTTAAAATAAAGTGATTTATTTACATCATTTGATTTATTAAATGGCTAATGTATTTCCACGTTATTTCTCAATCATTTTAAATGGTCCTTGATAGATAACAGCAAACTAATACCAATTCCCAATGTTTTGTCTTTTCCAGACCATCCTGGAAAACATGCACCTGCGCTGTAAGTGCCATGGACTGTCAGGCAGCTGTGAAGTAAAGACCTGCTGGTGGGCTCAGCCTGACTTCAGGCTGTTGGGGGATTACCTGAAAGACAAGTACGACAGTGCCTCCGAGATGGTGGTGGAGAAACACCGGGAGTCCAGAGGCTGGGTGGAAACACTACGGGCCAAATACGCCTTCTTCAAGCACCCCACAGAACGAGACCTGGTGTACTACGAGGGATCACCCAACTTCTGTGAGCCGAACCCGGAGACAGGCTCATTTGGCACCCGGGACCGCGTCTGCAACGTGTCTTCGCACGGCATCGAGGGCTGCGACTTGTTATGCTGTGGCCGCGGCCATAACACACGGACAGAAAAGCGCAAGGAGAAATGCCACTGCATCTTCCACTGGTGCTGCTACGTCAGCTGCCAGGAGTGTGTGAGGGTCTACGATGTGCACACGTGTAAATAAGTGCAGGAAGAAAGGGACTAGTGGACATTAAAGGATGGAAAGAGAGAGAAGGAGAGGGAGAGACTGAGAACGCACACAAGATAGTGGCACGTTTGTGGTAAAACCCTTTACTAATGTGCCCTTTTTGATCTACACGCCCCAAAAGATGCCCATGGTGAGCATCATGGTTACTACTGCCATTCCTCTCACTCTTTTTTGTGGCAGGCATTACGTCTGCAAAAGAACAAAATGCCTTGTTATCTTTCAGTCTTCTTTATCTGTAACACCATCTCTCTGATCATCTTGCCCTGCTGCCCAAGGGCCGAAACAGGATATGTTCAAATACAACCAATGACACTAGGCGCGCATTAAAGAACAAGAGGAGGGGGGAAAAGCACGACAGGAAACTCTTGGTGAACTACTGAACGCTGGGTCTCGAAATATGCCCTGCTATACTACTGAATCCAATGTAATGCCCGTGTTTTTCCTCATGATTTCCCAATCATATTGTACACTCCTACCACAATCATATCATGGAACATATTGCTATTCGCTACATAAAAACTCTGTAATTTGTTTATACAGCAGTTTGGAGGGATGCAATTGATATATTAGCGTAGGGGCGGTACAAACAGGAAAAGGCATTATGGGTACCTTCTGATTTTTGCAGAACATGTACATGCAAAGTCATCGGTGATTCTCCACAGCTGGTGAAATGCATGACAGCAGAATGCAACGACACACACTGGGCTCACGTGCACCCGACCAGTAAAATTTGCACTTACAAAACTACTAATGAGTATACTAATTCTAGAGATTACAGTGATTATTTTTTAACATATTCTTTTGATAAAGCTCCTCGTATATGACTGTGAAGGCTCCGTTTCAACACTTCCCTGTCGAGAAGTTTGCGTAGAGGAAGGAGAACAAGCGCGCAGGAGGAGGATAGTTAAGGAAAGAAATAGGAGGGTAAATTAAAGAGGGAAGTGGCAACCCAATTTCATGAAAAAACACAACTAGGTGGCGCTTTCGTATGAAGGTCGTACAAATTTATACGAAGTAGCCACCAATTTGCGAATTGTCATGAGAGTTTCTTGCAAGTGGAGGACTGCTGTGGGTTCGAGTGTGTGATAAATGGAAGAAAGACCAGCTTCACAAAGCTGCAACAGACTAGCGGAGGTTTCCATAGGACATGTTCTGACAGTCCCATACGCTTCCCATTAATTATGTTTAACTACGCAACGCTAGTTTCACATTCACACCGATCCCTGAGGAGCCCTCTCACCAGTCACATCTACGCTCTCTTTCCCATTTCTCCTTCCGCTATATCCAAAGTTTTGTACAAAGCCTTTAAAAGTTCATAATTCCCTTTTTATTTTATAATCTGAAAATGTTATGTTTTTATAAATATTATTTATTACACAATGTATATATCTGTATGACTGAACTAAGATTATATATTTGAAGAACAAAACAGTCTCATGATTTTGCTTTTAAATATAAGACTGACTCTTGCTCTGCTGGTATATGCTATGTGTAGCCTCATTTATAGCAATATACAATGCAGATAATGACACTTTTAACAACAGATTATTCAAATAAAGCGTACACTGTAAAAAAAAAAACTAAATCTGTGACATTTACGGTAAAATACCGGCAGCTGTGGTTGCCAGAACTTCACAGTTAAAAAATATGGTAGAAACATTTTAGGTTTTACAGGCTTAACTTAAATTCACAATAAAAAAAAGTATTTCATTAACTGATGTAATGTTAATAAACCGGCATATTGAAATACTAATATCTGTTTTGAACAATTGTAATGCTGATAACCACCAAAAACAGGTGGTGATGAGAAAGTCACGATGAATCAAAACGCATTACAAACAGCTCTTCCACAAGCTGAGAAGGGAAATACTAATATATATATATATATATATATATATAGATAGAAAGGTGCACAGTGTCATTCACATAAACACTAAACACCATCATGGTAACACACATGATACTGAAATAATGCAGTAAACATTCATTTAACAACATTAGATGTAAGATAAAACCCTAATGTACACAACTGATAAGGAAAAAACTAAGAAACAGTTATTTTAACGAAAAAACATAAAATATGAAGTGTCATGCAGGGAATTCTGGGAGTGTCAATTTAGTTTTTCACTGTAAATTATACAATGACTTGTTCTTTTTCAGTTCCAAAAACTGTAATTTTAACAGTATTTTACTGTAAAATTACATTAAATGTAATTACAGTTATTCACCGTATATAGTATGGAAACTTACTGATAACCAATTAACAGGTTTTTACTGTAGCATTTTTAAGTCTTTTACTGTTAAAATGACAATCATTTTTTACAGTGTAGCATAAAAATAAAAATAGCTAAATAAAGGGTTCAATTTACCTGATCACAATCATCTGATCCTCATGTCTGCATCTACTCTGTCATTCCAGCGCTGACATCATTCTGTAGGTTTGCAGACGGACCTCTGTTGTCTCCGCTACAGTAGCTCCACTTAATGACAGAGTAAAGCATGACACAATGAACACTACAAATATTGACTGAAATAAAGCTGACTTCTTTTACCTGTTCATGTAGATATTACTCAATCGGCTCCTGTACACACAGGTCAGTTTGAGAGTCGCACCTGTCATTATTCTGACAATGTGAAGGTAGCCTATGTGATAGACCCGATTCCAGAATCAAATCACTGAGGATGCTCTAGCCTTAACTGCACATCAATAGGCCTACATGACAAATTTGCCCCGTCCACTGTTATTGTTATCACTATGTCAGTCATTGCAATTTGTAGAGTGAATCCCACATTTATGCGGATGACACTCCCAAAAATAAACAGCATGTGTGTGGCTGTTGGTCATCTTATTAGCATGAAAAACTAAATTTTATTCAAATTCTGAATAAATTATATACTGCTAGCCAAAAAAGCAAGCAAAGAGCATTCACTTTATAATCACTAGAAAGCTCATTTCAGTTTATTCACAATGTCACAAAGTTACATTATAACTAATTAATCTCTCTACTACCTCGCACAATTAATATTATTTATATCGTGTCTACACCTTGGTGTCTACACGAGCGGATTCTGACTAACTTACTGTAAACACTTCTGATTGGCCATTGCAGTAAAGAAATCAACAGTTAAGACTGTGATTGGCTACGTTGCTCAACGCTGCGTTGGAAATAGAAACTGTTCAAGCTTTCCTGACCGCAAACACAAAGACGCATTGGAACATTTGCAAAATCTGCTTAGCACCCCCGTAGAACCAGGCCTGCAAATTAAATTATTTTTTTATCCACAGAACTCAAGTTTTTAATAAGTGTGTTGTAGTTCGGTTATTTTGGTCTGGATCAAAAACGTAAATTACACATTTTGTTCACACTGCCATTTTTAACACGGATTTTGCACGGAGATTGGCAGACGGTGGTTGGGACGTCTGTACCAAATTGTTCTCAACAAAAAATAATACGTTGCCTCATAATAATAATAATAACTTATTTTTAAAAAACAAAGTAATATTTTCAGCCAACTTGAGTTGTAGCTCTGGAATCAATTAATATTATCTCTTTATGTTATTATTAAATCCACAGCTATACCACACGCTAAACTTATTTAGCATGTATACTTAAAGGGATAGTTCACCCAAAAATTAAAATTACCCCATGATTTACTCATACACATCCTAGGTGTATATGACATTCTTCTTTCAGACAAATACAATCGGAGTTATATTAAATAATGTCCAGGCTAATCCATGCTTTATAATGGGAGTGGATGGTAGCCCAAAATTTTAAGTCCAAAAAATTGCACCCATCCATTATAAAAGAAGTCCACATGGCTCCGGGGGGTTAATAAAGGACTTCTGAAGCAACATGATGTGTCTGTGTAAGAAAAATATCCATATTTACAACTTTATAAACCTTAATCTCTAGCTTCCACTAACTGTCATATGCTCGTTCACGAGAGTGGCGTCCAGCGGATGACATGACGTAAACGTAGAATAAGCTCCGGCGAGAATATGCTAGTCTTGCGAGAAACAAGTTTTGTTTACAGCAAAGGAAAACCAGTGTCATCTTGGCTTATATCGAAATCCTCCAACATTTTTCTTTACAAATCCTCATTTTGTACTACTAATTCGTGACCGGTGTTTTGTTTTGCTCTCTCCTCTGTGCTTCCACGTTCGTCACTTCTGCGTTCGTCACCGCGTTTGCCTATGTGCTACGTCATCCGCTGGACACCACTTTCGTAAACGAGCGTACGACAGTCAGCGGAAGCTAGAGATTTAGGTTTATAAAGTTGTAAAAAGTTAATTTCAACATTTACTCACTTTATCCAGTTCTATGCAAAGCATGCTGGGAATGAAAAATCCACTACCCAATTCCGAAGGTTAACAAGAAAATTTCATTATTTTATTACAGCTTTTTTAAATTTTATTTTTCAGAAAATTAACACTGAAATTTGAGTTTAAATTACACACAATATTTAGTGAATGTAATGAACATCATGTCTTTAAGATCATCATGATTTAAGGTTTAATTAAATCAATAAATTACAATTTTGTAAATTGTAACCATGCATTTATTTAAGTTGTGGTAATGGGCAACACAGCTCTTATGACAAGAACCAGCAAGTATGCTTGAGCATTCTGTCTTTTTTGAGCATTCTGTCTTTGGTCCATACTGGGTTCATATATCAGTCAAACTGTACCAAAATTTGTTTGGGAGTGGACCAAGATCCACCTTTTCATGGGTTCTTGAGCCACTTTTGTGTGCGCACCAATGTTCAGATGGCAAAGTGCACGCTTACTCAAATATAGTGCACTAACAGAGCAATTGCACCAGAGTAGACAGTCCATTTTAAAGCAGACCTGCTAAGTATGAACACAACCTTAGTCTCAAATGAAAAAAAAGCTAATTCTTACAAATCAACAATAACGGCAGTCATTTATTGCCATCTTAAAACCGCATTTTAATCAGGAAATTATTGAAGACATTATTTATATTTATATTTAATAGGAAATTGCAGTAATTAATTCCTCTACAGGTTATGCCATGAAAATATCATTTATAGTCCAAATGTTTGACAATAAAGGCAGCTACTACAAGTACTAGTGTGTGACATGCAGTCCAAAAGCTGCAAAGATCCAAAATGTATACAAACCTCAAATTCTATATTTAAATGTGGTTCAATCACTATGACTTTCACAGTTCAACAGTAAAAGTCATAAAGGGGTTATAATGTTTTGAGAGAAAAAGTATGCATGTAAGAGACATAAAGAGAAAGAAGAGGTGAATTCAAGGCCAATGTGAACTATCCTGGCACTTTTGGCAGACTGGCAGAGGGGAGGTAGGTCGCGGGTTTCCGTCCTGTACACAATGCTTAAGGCCACTATGTTACCCATTAGACTGGGGCGAGGGGCTGAGACCAAGACCTTTCCTATGTTCCTGACATGGAATGTCCCGAGCGATATAAGAAGGACGGATAGTTCCCTTTTAAAAAAAAACAAAAAAAACAACAAATATTTTTCTAGTCAGAAAACAATAAAAGCAATAAACAAACTGCAACAGTATACTGGCATGCTAAGGCACAGGAGTGAGCATTTCAATATTGTTATTGGCAGGCACTAACTGTTAAGATAATAAGTCCATCCATGACAGAGAAAAGCGAGCAGAGGATTTGGTCAGAGAATTTTACCATTGTTAAATTTATATGGCCCAGTATGGACACATTTAGGAGTAAGGCATTATTGACAGGAATGGTTCATGTCAGTAAATACATATAAATATGATAC
>NW_015549567.1:555038-580658 GCF_001515605.1 Sinocyclocheilus anshuiensis
ACACCTTTATATACACGCAGGTACTATTTAAAAATTCCTGATGTCATAAGACAACTGACGCACTGTACAAATATGAGACCCTTTGCACTTGTAGTGAGGAATCAAGGAGCTAGTGTGTCTGCATTTGCCATGGAAACATGCCATACATATACTTAAGGAAAGTGAGGGATAGAGAGATATGCTGTAGGTATGTCAGCTCTCTCTCTCTCAGTCTCTCAAGTGCACTCAGTGTTTTCCTGACTCCTTTAACAGCTTCTGAAATACATGGCAGAAAACACAAACAGGAAACCTTATGAAAAAGTGCACATGTGTAATGTGAATGGATGAAGGCTAAAACAAAGATGACAAAAATGAAATCAAAAATCTTATTTTCATAATAAACATCCCTGGTGTAATTTTGAATGATTTAACAATGTATATTATTTAAAGCAAAAAATATAAATAAATAAAACGCACTATCATACAGAAGTTTGGGGCTGGTAAGATTTTTTTTTATGTATTTGAAAGAAGTCTCTTAAGCTCATCAAGGTTGCATTTTTGTTGATAAAAAATACAGTAAAACAGTCATCTTGTGAAATATTATTTCAATTTAAAATAACTGTTTTCTATTTGAATATATTTTAAAATGTAATTTATTCTTGTGATGGCAAAGCTGAACTGTCAGCGGCCATTACTCCAGTCTTCAGTGTCACATGATCCTTCAGAAATCAATTTAATATGCAGCTTTCTAGCTCAAGCAGCATTTCTTATTGTTATCAATGTTTAAAATAATTGCTTAATTTTTTCGTAATACTTTATTTTAGCATTCTTTGATTAATAGAAAGTTTAAAAGAATAGCATGTACAATGTACAATTTTTGTAACATTATAAATGTTTTACTGTCACTTTTGATCAATCGAGGATTGAGGATTAATGCATCCTTGCTGAATAAAATTATTTTTTTTTTAAATCCCAAAATTCTGAATGGCAGTTAAAAATAAAATTGCCCTCCGACATCTGAAATATTTTGTCCGATATACAACTATTTGAAAATCTGGAATCTGAGGGTGCGATTTTTGGCATAAAAGAAAAAATTATAATTTTGACCCATACAATGTATTGTTAGCTATCGCTACAAATATACCAGTGCTACTTATGACTGGTTTTGTGGTCCAGGGTCACAAATGTGTAAAAAGTAAGGCTTGGTAACTACTTGTCAGTCCTACCAAAATAGCCTTGGCTTGTCAGGCTACTCCCCTGCACCCAAGACTATATGGCCACATGTTTGTCAGAGCCCAACCTGGAGAACAACATAAACAACATATTAATGATAACAATCAGTATGATAAAGGAGGAAAAATCCATTTGAAGCAAACCAAAAAATGGCCTTACGCTCCTTCTTCCCTCAGTAGTGCCAAGAACTTGTTAACTCTGTATTCCAAAGGCATCTGAAAAATAATATAGAAAAATACCCACAGGAGAGGTGAAAAATGAAGAATAAAAATGAAATCAGAAAAGAAAAAAAAAAACTTTGTTAGTTACACTGCTGTAAATTCCTTGCAAGCCCCCTTTTCTGGAAAGTTCTGAGATGTTGACAAGACAAAAACCTTGTCAGCTATGTAAAGCCTGGAGGGTTCGGAGGGGCCCCGAGTTTGTCTGTGAGGAGTTGGGCGGCAGTAAATGGTAGTCGGGAAGGGGAAGTGACAAGACTAGTGATAAATCCAGCATGCTGGCCTGTGTACCTGTGTCACCCAGGACAGGAAGAGTGATAGACAACCCAGTCCTCATCCCCTTGCATACTATTGTTATTTGGTGATGTTCTGAGTGAAATCATCCCAGATTATTTTTATTGTACGATTAATTTCCTTATGCTTTAATGAATTGTCTAAGGAAAGATTAATTAAGGAGCTGCACAGGTTTAATCTGTTAACTTTCCTTTATAAACTAGAATGTGATTTAAGGACAGGGTAGAGCTCTGAGGAGGGAGATGGCACCAAGGAGGAAAATTAATGAAGGTGTATGCAATAACTTAGCTTTTCAATTGCCTGGGGATGTTGGAGAAGTGGAAATTACTGAAAGAATAGAGGGAATCTTTCTGTATCTGTATCTAAAATACAGGTTTTCAAAAGACTCAACATTGGCTTAATAAAGCACAACAGTGACTGGCCAGTTTTTCAGCGGCCTTGGTTCCAGAAGTATTTTTCCTATTATTTTCTCCACAGGGATTTCAAAAATGTCTTCAATAAAGAGTTCTAACTAACCTTGTCTGAGGTGGATCACATCATCACAAACACTGAAGCAAAAAAAAAAAGTATTTTATATAAACTAAAATTATAAAGCTGTTTCCTATTTTAATATATTTATAAATGTATGTTATTCCTGTGATGGCAAAGCTGAATTTTCAGCTGTCACATGATCATTCAGAAATCATTCTAATATGCTGATTTGGTGCTCAAGAAACATTTCTTATCATTATCAATGTTGAAAACTGTGAAGATTTTTTGATGAATAGAAAGTTCAAAGGAACAGTATTTATTTGAAATAGAAATTATTTTCTTTAGATTTTTGAATAAAAGCAATATTTTGTATAAAAAAATATCTATTTATATTTTTTAATATTTAATAATATATAATTTTAACAGTATTAAGGCATTAAGCAGCTAACATTATTGCAGGATTTTTGAGAACAGTCTGTTTTGGCAGGGAAAGTGAAAGGCTTCAATCAACTCCAGAAGCGGGCCATACACACCAAATTACATGCAGATGAGGAATATGGAGTTCTGTTTATTTGTGCGTGTCGAGAGAGAAGGCGCATCTGGAGGGGCTTGTTTTCATTACGATGCCATAAAGTAATTGAATTTGACATTGACTCAAGCCGCAGATGATGTCGCAGGAAAAACTGTGACTCAGAGAGTCGTCTAGACAAGCCACAGGGTGAAAAGGTCTTTCAGCATCTCACCTGCAGTGACATCTCAATGAGCATCTGCAGCTTCTTAATGCCGAGCCACACCATTTGTCCTTTCACCTGTTTTGCGATAGTTGCTCGCTCTTCTTCCTGGAAGCCCCCGAGAAGCTGAACCACACAGAAGAAAATAAACAGTCGGTTGTAGCCTAACAGTCAAAAACTATGGTCCTTTAGTTCCCCCAAAAATGAAAATTCTATCATCATTTCCTCACCTTCATGCCATTCCAAACCCATATGAACTCATTTCTTCTGTGGAACATAAAAGATTCTTGAAAAATGTTTCAAATATTTTTGCACATACAATAAAATCAATGGGGTCCAAAACAACACTGAACCCCCATTGACTTTCACTTTGTGGAAAAGTGCAAAGAAAGCAAGTCATACAGGTGGGAGATTTAGGATGACAGAACTGACATTTTTGGGTGAACTATCCCTGAGATTTGCATACAACATAGATCCATAGCTCCATTTTTTCTTCAGGAAACTTGTTTTTCTGCCCCTCAAACCTATCATAGTGGCCCCAAAACATCTGTGGACACCTAAGTCATACTTTAAAATGCATGAAAGTTTTACATTATATAGTAAAATATTGAAGATTCGGGCACACTTTATTTTAAGGTCCAGTTCTCGCTATTAATTAACTATTGACTATGAATTTTGCCTCAATAAACTCCTAATTTGCTGCTTATTAATAGTAAGGTAGTTGTTAAGTTTAGGTATTGGGTAGGATTAGGGATGTAGAATATGGTCATGGAGAATATGTGCTTTATAAGCATTAATAAACAGCCAATATGCAAATAATACGCATGCTTATAAGCAACTAGTTAATAGAGAGAATTGGTCCCTATACTAAAGTGTTACCAAAGTTTCTTAGTTTCAAATGATAATACTATAGATTTACGGTTCGTTATCTGCAAAGAAATTATTTTCTCATGAAAGTGATAGTGTGGTTTAACTCTGTAAAGCCTGACAACAGCCTGAAATAACAGCAAGAAAAATCTATTTTTAAATGGAAAAGAATATTGAACCTTTATAGGAAATATGTTTTATGTTTTGCATCATATTTGATACATTAGGCTTTTATGGCCCATATATTGATATAGTGAGTATATGGAGATTAAAATAAAAAACACCGCAATTCTATTCAGAGGCTCAAGCCTGTATTGTAAATCAATAAGCTTTTTATAAAAGTACACACAATTTTCATAATATCTGATATCTTCTCTTAGCAAGATATAAGCCATTTAAATGCTTAATTTTATAATCAAAGCTTTGTAGTTTAAATTTTAGGGGTGAAACATATAATGCAATGCAATTATGTACTAATAAATATTCCTCAAAAGCCTGTTATATTTTAACATGATTTTTCTTAAAAAAATTAAAAAATAATTAAAAAAAATAATAAAAAAAGGATAATAAAATTAACCTAAGTTGCTTCATTCAGTAAACGTTCATCTTGAAATGTTAATTTACAAAATTTACAAAAATCAGTAAATAAAGAGGAGCACAAGGTCTCTAACATCCACCAGCTCCGTGATGTCGTCATGGAGGAGTGGAAGAGGACTCCAGTGGCAACCTGTGAAGCTCTGGTGAACTCCATGCCCAAGAGGATTAAGGCAGTGCTGAAAAATAATGGTGGGCGCACAAAATATTGACACTTTGGGCCCAATTTGGACATTTTCACTTAGGGGTGTACTCACTTTTGTGGCCAGCGGTTTAGACATTAATGGCGGTGTGTTGAGTTATTTTGAGGGGACAGCAAATTTACACTGTTATACAAGCTGTACACTCACTACTTTACATTGTAGCAAAGTGTCATTTCTTCAGTGTTGTCACATGAAAAGATATAATAAAATATTTACAAAAATGTGAGGGGTGTACTCACTTCTGTGAGATACTGTATATTTTTACAATTATACTAAATGGCCTTTAACTTGCTGAATTAGTATTAACTATCACTCAGATGACAGAAGTCATGCGGTAGATTATGTACAACAGGTTTTTCAGAAAGTTTTGATAATGTTGATAATGTAGAGGCCTTAAAAATGAATGTATCAAATATGATACACTAGGCTTTATAAAGTTAAGTGTCCAAAACCTTTTGGGGCAACTGCACACCTCTTTTATCTCTTGAACTCTTTGCGTTTCTAAGAGCCTCACCTCCAGGGCTTCCATGAGATGTTCTCCTCTAGAGATGTTAGGGATGTGAATTGTAGTGCTGAAAGAGTCCAACATGCCCATCTCCTGCAGAACATCCTTCCGGCTAGTTGTGCCAAGAATCAGCAACTTACGACCCTGCAGTGTAAATACAAGCAACCGTGTAAAATGATTTTGTTTACAATTTATGGTAATACTTTTTTAACACTGAAGGTCAAAATTTCTCACTGAAGAACTTTCGAGATGTGCTACTACAGCCGCGCTATGGTGCTATCTACGTGAAGTAAAGAGGTGGGCCATTCCCAGAGGCCCCAGCAAGCAGAGGGGATTATGGGTCGCCCCACTGTGGCGCCCAGTATATGCTAGTGCATGCAGATGAGGTGCCACACAGGCAGCAGGCCTGCCAGGTCTCGGCTCTCTCACAAACCCTTTCTATCAACTCACCCAAGACCCGACTCCCTGCTGAGTGCTGCTCTATACAGTCCTGATCTGGAGGAACAGACCCTCAGCTATTCAAAACATCTTACAAACACAGCACAACACCTATTCTTGCCCAACATACACACTCACTGCCACCAGGCAAGAAGACACAACAGTAGCTTGTTGGGGGACCTGTACGCTATGAAAAACTTTCAAAGTTTTCAAATGGAGCCAAAATATAAATGTAGATTTTGGTTACTGGTTAAAGTCAAAAGAATGTTTAAATCGCATGTGTGACTGCTTAGAAAAGCGACAGGATGTTTTTTCTCAATTTAATTTGAGGTGTCTTGTGTCCATAATACAAATGGTGTGGTACAAGTTACATACCAAAGGTTCTCAAACATTTGGGGTGACCACCACAGACTCAAAACTTGAAGGAAACATGCTCACCAAGGCTGTATTTTTTTCATCAAAAAGACAGTAAATACAGTAACATCATGAAATATTATTACAAGTTAAAATAAGAGTTTTCTATTTGAATATATTTTAAAATGTGATGTCAAAGCTGAATTTTCAGCATCATTACTCCAGTGTTCAGTGTCACATGATCCTTCAGAAATCATTCTAATATGCTGATTTGGCATTTATGGATCATTTCTTATTATGATCAGAGTTGAAAATGGTTGTGCTGTTTCATATTTTTTTGGAAACCATTATACATTTTTCAGGATTCTTTGATGAATCAAAAGTTTTAATTTGAAATAGATTTTTTAATATTATAAATGTCTTCAAATGTCACTTGATCAGTTTAACGCCTTCTTGCTGAGTAAAAATATTACTATTTTTATTATATATAGGGTTATTATATATATATATATATATATATATATATATAATGTCTTACTAACCCAAATGTTTGAACAATAGATATGTAAAAACTAGACAATTTAATATACACTATCATTTTTGACTGCTGTTTTTTGTTTTAGTTACTGCTTACTAACTAAAGTGCTGAATCAAACACATAGCTGTCATATAATATGCAAAATGAGACAACAGAAACATTTTATCATATATTAATTTTAGCCCAATGAGTTAATAAAATGTTATGAGTTGACTACCAAAATCAGCTAATTCGATATTGGTAACTTTTGTCAATAATTAGATTTATTTAGGACTACAAGTATCCTTCACAGACTACAGTCTGAGAACCACTGATTTAGGATTATACTTGGGTTTAGAGGTTTTAAAAACCCCTAACACTAAGGGTAAAATAATAAATGATAATGGCAGATTAAAATAACTCAGATATGTCTATGAACAAAGAACAAATGTAGTGAGCGGCTCCATAGCAGTTAGAGTGACTCTTTTCTGATGGTGTTTTCTGGTGAAAAGGAGGTGCTGCTCCCTGTCTGTGGATTGCAGTACTACAAGCTGGTGTGAATGTGCAACTTTCTCACCCGAGGAGGAGGTTTCTTCAGTAACACCAGCAGAGCCTGCAACACCAGGTTAGAGAACCGTGGCCCGATGGGAACAAAATCTGTGAAGTGGAGAAACATCAGAGATGAGAAGACAGTATTGAGTAGTTTTGGTATGCAGACCAAGCATTACATTGTATATTGCCATCACTTCAAACAAAACAAGAACAAAAACTAGACAAGACAGCCCCTCCGAATCCATATAAATAATAAATAAAAGGGCACACATAAAGAGCACAGTGATGTTTTTGAACGTATTATCAGATTTGACAGGAAGTGCATCGTACTCGTTGTGACAGACTCACCCAGAAGTCTTTCTATATCGTCCACCACCACACAGCTCAGTTGGGACTTGTAGGCATCCTCGAATATCTAAAGAGATGAAAACCATAAACCCACTATTAAAGGCCAGCAGCTGAAATATCACATCAGTAACATCCCCCATGACAACTGATTTCAACACACACAGATCTCGTAATGTATTAACCTACAGCGACGAGGTTGCTACCTTCTTGATGGCCTGACATTTGGCAGTCTCTGCAAAGCCGATCATTTTGTCTGGAGAGCAGATCTTGATAAAGGGGAACTGGGAGTCCTCTGCGATCTTGGCCGCCAGTGCAGTCTTACCACTGTGAGGAGGCCCTGAGGGAGCGGAGAGCATTCACACTCTCAGTCATATCAGATTGCAGCATTATGGTGCATGTTTGCTTGTGTGAACCAGAGAAGAAGAGCAGGGAAGAATGCTGTTCCCTCAGTGTTTGTGTGTGTACATGTGTGCAATGTATGTGTGCAACTGTAACTTGTCAAGCTATAAGTTACTAATAAATTTACAGTCAGTATTTGTGGAATCATCAAATCTCAAATGCTGTTATATAATTAAATAAATATAGGTACAGTGCATTTCAGAGTGAAGTGCAGCACTGTGTTCATTACACGATCCAGTGTTTTCAGTGTCTTAGAACACTGCGGCTTTGTTCACAGTAAATGTCTAAACAAATTCAAGTTTTTCTATGCTTAATTTAAGAGAGAAAACTGAGATTTTTTTACTTACTAAAAAGGAAACGTAACACTGTAAAGTGTTAACACTGTTTGTGTGTAAGACTTGCCTTCTAAAAGCACAGTTACTAGCGGTGTGCGTTCACTGTTCTTGGTCTGTTGCACCAAAAGGTCTCCATCTCCCAGTATATCAGACACACCATTGCTCCATTTCACAATTCCGTTCATGATGTAACTTGAGTAATCCTCCTGATTAGAGCCAAAAGCCTTTACAGAAAAACAGAGAACTGCATTAAATATTAAAGCATTTTTATATTTTTCCTTTACAATTCAGTCTCAGGTGGCCCATTCACAGTGTAGAATGCACAAAATAATTCACCAAACATTACTTTACATTTTGGATGTAAATAATAACAACCTTAAGTAAGTGGGCGGTTCTTTGCCAAAATGAACTCCAATGTGGACCAGACTTAATGCCGATAGTGAAGTTTGGCTGCATGAGATCTAATCAGGGGAGTTGGATTCAACATATTATGCAAACTGAATACACAATAATGGAGAGTGGACTTACAGGCTTGATGTCATTATTCAGAGAGGTCAAGAAGTCACTCCTGCTGACTTGGAGCATCTGAGCCTTTTCTGTGTCCACCTCCACCTGAGTAGTGGCCTACAGGAGCAAAAACACACAGATTGATCCTCAAACTCATCCACTTAATCAAAATTAAAAGGTCTAGAAGCAAGAGAAAGACAGACCTATTACACCTGTGTAAGCTCCATCAAATATGGGAGCATTATGTGTCAACACCATCAAATATGGGCATGTGTGAGCTGCTAACACACACACACGCACACACACGCACACACACACACACTTTGTCTAGCTACACAAAGATATCCATAGGTTTCTAAAATGCTTCTAAAAACTTGTTTTCATATAAAGCAAGATTGAATTTGATTACAATTCACTACCTCAAGCATTGAAACAATCTTTTCTTATATTCACATAAAAACCACAGCATTTAGATGGTATTCAAATGTGTAACGCAACATTGCTGTAATCTGATGTAAACTGCATTTTATTTGTATAATAAACCAATTTTTGAGATAAATTCCAACCAGAGTTCAGAACGGATTTTGTTTAAATCAACCATAATTAGTTATGGCAGTGGTGGTGCACTGTGGATGAGATGATGAGATCAGACCTTGATGTGACAGTTCATGGCAGTCGACTGGGCTGCTCGCACAAGCCCTTCCAGCTCTGCTCCGCTGTAGTTCTTGGTCTCAACAGCAAGCTCCTTTATGTCAACATCTTTGGCCAGCATGTTTGCCTGACTCATTTTTGCAGTATGGATATTCAGGATCTGAACACGGCCTGTCTCGTCAGGCAAGCCTGGAGAAGGATGATTAGACAACTAGTTGTTTCAGAAACCTTGAATATGTGACCTATTAAAAAGAGTCATTCCGTTCTCACCGATCTCCATTTTGACCTCCAGTCTACCCGGCCTCAAGAGGGCTTCATCGATCAGGTCAGGCCTGTTGGTCATTCCTTAAAACACACAGTACGATTTCATAATGAAAACAAAGCCAAATCAATGAACAAAACATGAAGCGTTGTCATTCTTTATGCTGGCTGATTCCACAGGAAGTTCTCACCAATGACCAGGATGTTGTTGAGCTGGTCTACGCCATCGATCTTAGACAGTAGCTGGTTGACTACAGTGTCGTGGACCCCAGTGCTGCCTGCCATGCTGCCACGTTGTTTACAGATGGCATCAATTTCATCAAATATGATGATGTGCAGTCCACTGTTGGCCCCCAACTTCAAAAGGCAAAAAAAGAGACAGAAAAGGTTTGTAACAGGGCACCCATAATTTCAAAATTGTCATATGAAAGTTCACTTGTAATATTAATATAGATTTTTTTTTTGTTGGTGTTTTTGCCTTTATTATGTTAGGACAGTATATAGTCATGAAGCGAAGTGGGAGAGAGAGGGGGGTGGGATCGGGAAAGGTCCGCAAGCCGGGACTCGAACTTGGGACGCCCAAAGCGCAACTGAGCGCTATATGGCTAACAGTGCCAATATATATTATTGTTAAAGGTTGAGACTTTAAAATGACAAATTAAAAAAATTTTTTTTTTTTTTACACTAAAAGTATTTAAAAGGTATTTATTAAAAGCACTTATTACACTAATAAATGAAAGTAATAAGCAAGTAATATACTATTATAATATGTATCAATGATTTGAATTATCTTATATTTCAAAATTTTCAGTTTTCATTTTAGTTTACGTTTTAGTGCTCGTCAGTACTATATTTTTTGTTTTTAAAAAAACATATATTTCTATTTACCTTTTATTTCAATTTTAGTAATTTTAGTATTTAAACGTAAACTTAGGTAAAAGTACATTTATTTTAGTTAGTTGCCAAGAACTTGTGAACATTTCTACATTTTAATTTAATACATTTAATAAAAACTCAAGTGTTTAAAAGTTTTTCATCAAATATTTATATTAATTAGAATATTTCTCTTTTATTTTATTGCAGCTTTATTTAAAATAATTATTTTTTTTTAAATAGTTTTAGTTTGTTTTAGGTAACAGTAAAACCACAGAATAGAAACAATTTAGTAGCAGAATCAATAGCCTTAAAGAAAAATAAAAAGTCAGGTTAAATGACAAGCCTAAAAACTCTTTTGTTTTGATATCCTCTTTAAAACTTGTGTGCATAGTTCTCTTGAGCTCCCTGCTTAAATGCCAGGTTGGTGAATGGACTGTGACTGTATAAACTCTGTGACAATGGCCCACGACTAAGAGTTATCTTCTTCATCTGGGAGGCTGTCAGAGGCTATGTCGTAACATTTAGCACAGATGGGAGGCCAGGATGAGTGTGCGTGGCCTCCCGTGAGTCAGGGTGAGGGCTTAGAGATAGCCCAACACTCTCACATTAAAAGGTGACGAGTGAGCTCTTCAACGTCATGTAGTCACACTGTCTACCAACACAACATCACACTCAAGCATGGCCAGAACCAGCAGTTCACTGCCAGCACTTCTTGACACATCACCCTTGAGGAAAAAAATAAAACTATGATCATGTTTCTAAGCAAACACTAGGCCATTTACAGTAATTCAGTAAGTATATTTCAGCAATTTGGAGTTATTTGTAAAGCTGCTGGAGTGCCCAAAACTGGGAACAGCATCCTTTGTACAAACCTAAGTTTGCTCGCCATGACTTTTTTTTTTTACTGTTGACAGAGCAACCTTTCTTTAAAGTGTCAAATAGCGGTGGGTTCCGTCACAGAGCCAGATGAATGTAAGGTTGTGCAAAACGTCTGCATGGCCTTTCTAAGATAACAGTGATTTGTGAAGTGCATGAAAGAATGGAGGTTTTTCATAATTTGCATGCAATCTCTTTTCCCTGCATCTTCTTTCCTGGTTTCTTACCCTCTTCTGTTCTTCCTCTGCATCAGCAAACAGCTTTCTGATGTTGGCCTCTGACTCGCCCACATATTTGTTCAGAATCTCTGGCCCGTTGACCACCTTCGGCTCTCTGGCATTCAGCATCTTACCAATCTGACGCGCCATCAGGGTTTTACCACAGCCGGGCGGCCCAAACAACAAGATCCCCTTCACGTGTTTACAGCCTGTGGAAAGAGTCAAAACCGGAGGGTATGAAACAGAAGACATTACAAAATGGTATAAGCATCAATGACAAACTGTATAAGAGTGTTCACAATAAATAAAAGGAAAAGTCTTTTAAGAAACGAGTTTAAAACATGCCCAACTCATGTCATGTTGTATAACCAAGTAAAAAGACAACACATTTTTTCCTTACACCTTGAATAAAGGTAAATGCACACAACTTAGTTTTTTTTTTTTTTGCTAAATAAATACATTGTTGTTCAAGTTTTTTTTTTATCTCTTATGCTCACCAAATCTGCATTTATTTGATCAAAAATACAGTACAACTGTCAAATATCATTACAATTAAAAATAACGCTTTTCTATTTTAATTAAGCATGGCAAAGCTGTATTTTTAAAAGCCATTCCTCCAGTCTTCAGTGTCACACGATCCTTCAGAAATCATTCTAATATGCTGATCAGTGCTGACAGTACTGTTTAATATTTTTAAACAGTTCAAAAGAAGTTCAAAAGAACAGCATTTATTTGAAATAGAAATCATTGGTAACACTAAAAATGCATTTACTATGACTTTTTATCAATTTAATACATCCTTGCGGAGTAAAAAAATAAAAAGCTAAACCCATATATAAAGCACACACAAAAAGAATGGCGAAGTGTCTAATACATCTGTTTTCAAAGTAGCACAGGGGTCTTTTTTGATGAGCAATGGCATTTCTCAGACAAGAGCCCTGTTTTTGGTTAACAACATCTGCTGGCTGCCATTTGGAGAGAGCGGGAAAGCTGGAGATAACCAGCAGGCCTGAGATGAGAATCAGTATGCCATTTACTCCTGATGACAGACTCAGGTTGAGGGAGGGCAGGCTTCCTGACTTTTCACGGAGGAGAAAAACGAGGCTGTGGCTGGGCAGAACGAAATGACCTTTAGCTGGTGGGAGTTTTGGGAGAAACTGGGTGTACTGGTGTAAACTCCCACCCAAGCGCTGTCAGACAATAACATACTCAGACACACACCCGCACCTTCCTTCAGCACCTGGGCTCCAAAACCAACCCCAATTAAGCGCTCACCTTTGCACTATCAAGACCCGCCATCTCATTAGAGCAGCCAGCTGCCCGAGCCAGAGGCCAACTCCTGCAGCCATCACACCACAGAGGTCATCTCTCGCTCTCTCTCACACACACACTGCACTCCGAAGGCTGTCTGTGTACGTGTGTATGTGTGCATGATCAAGTCATCTGGCAGCTTACAGGAATACACCCTTCATAACCGTTCATTTTCAATGCAAAACAACAAAGTTCTCAGTTTCAGAATGTTTAGATGAAGTCTGTAGAGGACAATGCTTTAAAGAAAACCCCATTTGAAACGTACAAAAAACTATACTAGGCTTATTGTAGGTGCTGACAGGGTGTTGGAGGTAGTTGCTATGCTGTTGGTGGATGATTACTAGGGTATTCTGGGTTTATTCAAACTCCTAAATCTTAAAAATGAGCAACAGTAATAACAATGCTTGACTTAGCACATTTAAACATTCTTGTGCAAAGTTTGGCAAGTTCAGAATGGTATAAAATGATAATTAAACCACAAACTAAGTGTTAACAGTTATGGATAAACCAACTGAAACCACATGTACACAAAAACCACACACTCCTGGTGGCCTTAGAAAAAAATGGATTGTGTTAAACTGAAATATTTAGTTATAATTATTAGAAATTTAACAACTAAACAACACAAGAAATAAGTCATTCTTGTTTCAGAGTAACAAAACGTTATAGTGCAACAGTAGGTATAGCTGCTTTATGAGAGGTCCAAAACACAATCAAATGTACTCTAGGTAAAAAAAAAAAAAAAGGTTTTAATCGAAGGTCTTGATGTGTGTATGCCACAACTGCATCAGTGCAGGTTATGTTGTGGGGAAAGTCCTCATATAGAGATGGTTTGGCTGTGTATTATGGTAATATTTCACCGTTGACATGCGCTTCCTCATTAAGGAATGAGCACCTGTTGAGAATCTGTACGAAATTCAGTGTGAGAACATTTTTTTGCACACAAGTAAGAACACTTGTTCACAAATATTGGCAAAAGACACCCAGTGTCTAAAAGCTGAGAACTGAACGTAGACAGCAGTTTCAACTGAAAATGATTATAATGCTTTCGCTGCAGGAGTCAATCTGATGGGAATGTGTCTGCTGGATAGCATCTTTAACAATTGTTTATCTGTATAAAGGCTGAATATAAATCATAAACACACAATCAGACTGCAGTCTGAGGATATAATTCAAACTAGGCTTTTGACCGTAAGCCAGAGGCAAAGGAGAAGACAACATGAGGATGTTTTTTTCTAGCAGAGCAATTCTCTCATTTATGGTTAGGATGAGGTGCTGGGAGGGTCTGAAAACTGTCTGTCCAAACTCTTATATATTTTGGCTTTGTCCTCGGTGTTTCATGTCGCCCACAACATGCTGTGCCTCTGCCTCACTGGCCATTTAAATAGAGAGGGATGTGGTTGGAGAAGAAAAAAAGAGGAGATTTGTCTTTCCAAGAGAGAAACAAGGGTGTCATGCACTTTTTATTTTTTGAGGGAGCACTAGTGGCGGTCCTGGACCACTTGGTACCCAAAGCAAGCTAAGAAAAGAAGTTAGTCGCTTATAAAGGGAGTAGCTGTAGTTTTCACTTTAAAGTGCCAGAGGGAGAGAAGAGACTCACCCATCTGCTCCACTATGTCTGGAGGAAAGACTCGCGAGGCGAAGGCCCGGCGGAAGATGTCTGAGAACTCCTTGTCCAGGCCTCCGATGCCCATTCGCTCAAAGTTCCAGTCTGGGTTGATGATGGACTGCCGAGAACCTCTGGTCTTTGCTTTTCCTGGAGAAAAATGACCAAAAACAGACCGCTGAGGAACACTAAAGAAACTACATATTTATATTTAATTTTTCAAGGTTATACCACGTCAAATATTCAGTTATGTATAAAACATTTGAGTAGAGATGACACTTAAGTGAGGTAGCTGAAGTCAAACCACATGTGTTCTGACTGCCATCTAGTGGTGCAGTTTGGTTGTTACACTATTTGAAGCATTTGAATTGAATTGAAGCAAAGCCACTGATTGAGACACTGACTGGATATAACTGAAATATAACTGAAATAAAAGTTTATGGATTAATCTGTTACACACATGCTTTAACTTTTGTTCGCAAAATGTGTTTTTCATTTCCTATCACTCAATCTAGTTTAAAGCCCCGTTCACACCAAGAACGATAACTATAAAGATAACGATATTAGCGTACAGCGAACGATATTAGCTGTGTCTCATTTAGAAGGCTGCGCCCTCCGGAGGTCGAAACCTCTGGAGGTCGCAACCTCTGTAGGATGCATATACGAAGTGTCCTCAACCTAGAATTAAACGAGACGGCCTTCGTAGCACAGGCGGAAAAGGAAACAGGAAGTATCACGTTGCTATGCCAACACATTTAGAGCATCGTTGCGCTCTCACACCACTTAAATGAAGGAAAATTATTTCTAAATTTGTAAAGTAATTTGAAAAAAAAAATGCTTTTACTTGTTTTATTTTGTTCAATGTTTGAGGAGCTGCAGTGTACGTACAGCAGACATCTGTTAGAGAAAAAAAGGAGGAGGATATTAAAAACAAAGTTTATCCGTTTTTACCGAGGCGATTAGCCTCGATGACGTATGCCGCCTTCGAATTTGACCTCCGGAGGGCGCAGCCTTCTAAATGAGACACAGCAATTGTCTGTGTATTCTAAGCACACGTGCGTCTGCCGCTTTAAATTCTCGAGCTCGTTATAGCAGGATGGATTCTGATTGGCTGTCGTTCATCAGCTGGAAAAAATCGTTCTGAAAATGATTCCAACGATATCGTTTCTCTGTGCCTTTATCGTTATAGTTGTATGGTAAGGGGCGTTACATTTCCGACGAGTGCTTGCGGTGTTCGGCCAATCACAATACACTGGGTCAGCTGGCCAATCAGAGCAGACTGCACTTGTCGGAAGGAGGGACTTTGTTGAAAACGACGTGTTTGAGAGAGGCGGGGCATAAAGGACCTACAATAATGTACAGTATTTGAAAAAACATTATGTACAGTATTTTTTTTAACATTAAAGCATGTCAACATATTCTGTTACACCAAATACACAAAATAATGATCTTTAAAAAAGCATCATATGACCCATTTAACACCATGAGATGTGTACTGTCAAATATTAATTACAAATTTGAAAATTTCGTATGTGATTAAGAATGAATTGCCAATACAGGATGCTTTAAAAAAATGTTTAGCTCCATCTATTACTGTCAGCAGCATTAAAAAAAAATAATAATAATGTAATCAAGTTCAACCTCAAGTTGTTCCAAAAATGTAACAAATATATCAATGGGAAAGAAAACCTATGTTTTGAGGGATAAATATAAGATTTGTGGCAAACTTTTAAACTGTTCTTAAAACACTGTGGAGTTGCTGAGGTGCAAAGACTAAAAATAGAGGTGGTAGTGAATGTTAATGTAAAGTAATGAAAAGTTTTTTCTTTCGTTACATGGAAATGAATGTGTGCAGTTAAAATGTTAACGGACTTAACTCATTTTGTAATTCTGATCATTCTAAACAAGAATAAATGGTATATTTGTAAAAATAAAAATAAAAAAACATTCCAGTGATGATTGAACAAAGTGCTAACACAAAGTCCTGCAAGTAAAAGCATGTGACATGTTTCACCCCAACTCACAAGAATTAGCGACCTATCAAGTTAGCAGCGAATAATGATAAAGACTATTTATAAGCAGCAGCTGACAATATTGGATTAACCATGACAGGTCCTTAGGTTAATAAGTCTAGACTAAACACTGAACTAAATACTGTAGGTACCGTATTAGAAAGTATTCTGAAGACTCATACACATATTGCATATGTCAGAGCCATAATGGTGGTGTGTTTACAAGTTAAACACTAACCAATCAAATTTAGAGACGAGCTCTCCGATTTCTCAAAAATCACCTGACTGTTGCCATGCAACAGTCCAATCTCAATCTGAAAAAGACAAATAGAGACAAACCATATTAAAGCCATATCTCTTTTAACACATGAATAGGTATGGTTTGATAGTAAGCAATAAAAAGCTACCTTCCGTTTTTTGCTAGAGCTTTGCTCGCCTCTAAGGATGCTGGGATCCATGGCCTCGATATCTTTGATGAGCAGTGCAAAGAGCTTATCACAGTAGCTGAAGACAAACTGCCAGGAAGACAATACAGGTTTAATTATACTTCATTACGTTTGGGTATGACATTCATTTTGTAAGCGCTTTGCTGGCTCACCTGCTGGCCAATGCTAAAGGCCTGTGTGGAAAAAAACTGGATAAACTCAATCGCCATTTTATCAGAGTCGTATGGGTTGCTGTCAGCACTCTTCTTCTGGAGGAAGTCGATCTCTAGTGTCATGGTTCCCACGTACTGTCTCGATGGGTCAAAGTTGTATACACTCACTGCAAACAAGACACCAGAGGGAAGCGTACAATAAGAAAATTGTCACTGTTGAAATATACTATAGTTGTTAGTCAGGGTAGACAACATATTTAATATGATGTGAATGAAAACAAGACTTGGTGTGAAATGTGTCTTTCCAAAACAATTTAATAGGACAAAATCTGAAACTTGCAACAATACTACTCCAAAGAAATGTCAACTTACACTACTGTTCAAAAGTTTGGCATCAGAAAAATTGTTGTTGTCTAATACTTCTATTCTTCTATCACCAAAGACACAAACAAATTCAAATACATTTTTGAACTTTCCATTCATCAAAGAATCCTGAAATATACCACGATTTCCACAAAAATATTAAGCAAAGCAACTGTTTCAACATTAGTAATGAGAAGGAATTCTTCCTGAAAACCAAATCGGCATATCAGAATGATTTTTGAAGGATCATGTCATACTAATGGCTGCTGAAAATTCAGCTTTGCAGTCAGAAATAAATTATATACTAATTACTAATTATTAATATATATCAAATTAGTAAACAGTCATTTAAAAATGTAATTTATTTATTTATATTTTTACAATATTACTTTTTAATATATTTATAATAAATGCAGCTGTGGTGAGCACAAGAGAAAAAAAATTCTTTCCAACCCCAAACTTTTAAACAATAGGGTACATGCATTTTTTTGCGAACTTATCTACATTTGCATATTTCTTGGGGTGACTTAAATATTCATTAAAGTCTCCAAATTTTTAAGCAAAATTAATTGACAATGGTTTCTAATGAAAACAGATTTTTCAGAAATTAAATTCTTGACTAACTGGCTAAAAATAATTTAAAAAAGTAATTATTTTTCACTAGTTCCATCTATTGTTCTTCCATCTCTCCAACCCGACCAAAGTGTTATCACACAACATAATAATCAATAAACACACAGCGAAAGCAGGGAACAAACTAACTAAATTCCACTATTAGTCTGCAGCCAATCAAATTTGTTTTTATGTGAAACGGTACACATACCTTCCACATCCTGGTTTAGAGAGAGTCCAGCCCATTTCCTCTATGACACAGAGAGCATATCAATGAATTTCTATTATCTTGCATTTAGTATATTACAGGCCACACAATTATTATAAAGTTATTATTTGTAAGATCCTACTGCTAAAAGCAATGCAATATATTTGTACAACTTTCTCTTGATAGATGGTCTTACTGTAAAGCACACTAATAACTAAATGTGTACCAAAGTAGTGTGTCTCTAGTAGTGTTTCATTTCTTGGTCTCATGTTGATAAAATATCACATCATGCCAAAAGTAAGACCACTGTGAGAAAGTTACTATAGTACCTGAGAAGTCTTTCTGCTGTCATGTTAACAGATGAAGGAGAAGCAGGCAAAAACAATGCAAGACATTAAGAAATAAGCATGCTGACAACAACAACAGTACATCTTGTACATCTGCATACTAATGCAGTTCACAAAGTAGACGGCAAAAAGGTGGTTACACAAAGACATATTCAGAGAATACTGTGTGTCATGGGACGTTAGAAAAGCCTGTTTAATGATGACACAAAACGTGTACCTGAGGTAGACTGAAGGCAATAGTTCCTGGCACCACGCTTGAGTGGGTTTTCACCGTGAACACAAACTTCTGAGTGGGTGTGGTTTTAATGCTCAATTGTCTATAAATAACAAAATTAAAAAAAATAAGAAAGAAAAGAAAATTCTTTGACATATGCGTTCAGACAGTATGTGTTTAAATATAATAACATATCTCGTTTCTGATTCATTACACATCAAATACTCACTGCCCAGATTTAAAGTCCTTCTCACTTGCAACCACACAGTTTGTGAGAGACAGTTCATCTGTCGGGCATCTCGCTGCTTGCATCAGCTGTACAGGAAAGAAGAAAAAAGCAAGAAAAGCACAGAAGTGATACCAAAATCATAAACGATGAAATTTTAGCCTGGATATACAATACTAGTCAAGAGCTCAAACACAATTAATCATTTTCAACTATTATTGTCCAGAAGACACATTTGTCTAGATCAGGGGTCTTTACATTTTTTTAGGCCAAGGACCCCCCTCTCCCTCTCTCTAAATATTTTATATACATATATACATATATATATATATATATATATATATATATATATTCAAAAGTTTACAATTGAATCTTAATACTATGTGTCATTTCCTGGATGATCCACGACTGTTTTTCTGTGTGATAGTTGTTCATGAGTCCCTTGTTGGTCCTGAGCAGTTCAACTGCCTGCTGTTCTTCAGAAAAATCCTCCAGCTCCTGCACATTCTTTGATTTTCTAGCATCTTCTGCATATTTTAACCCTTTCCAACAATGACTGTATGATTTTGAGATCCATATTTTCACACTGAGGACAACTGAGGGACTCAATACACAACTATTACAAAAGGCGGAAACATTTACTGATGCTCCAGAAGGCAACACAATGCATTAAGAGCCGGGGGTGTAAACTTTTGAACAGGATGATGATGTGTACATTTTTCTTATGTTTAAAGATCATATTTTTTTCATTCGGTAATGCACTTAAGAAGCTACATAAATACTATAATTTTTCCCAGAAGACAAAATAAGTATAATTTACCCTGATCATTCAATTAAAAAAAGTTTACACCCCCCGGCTCTTAATGCATTGTGTGGCCTTCTGGAACATCAGTAAATGTTTCCGCCTTTTGTAATAGTTGTGTATGAGTCCCTCAGTTGTCCTCAGTGTTAAAAGATGGATTTCAAATCATACAGTCAATGTTGGAAAGGGCTCAAATATGCAGAAGATGCTGGAAAACCAAAGAATGTGAAGAACAGCAGGCAGTTGAACTGCTCAGGACCAACAAGGGAAAGACAGTCATGGATTATCCAGAAAACAAATATATAAATATATATATATATACATATTAGTGCTGTCAGACGATTAATCGCGATTAATCGCATCCAAAATAAAAGTTTTTGTTCACATATTATGTGTGTGTACTGTGTATATTTTTTTTATTATGTGTATATATAAATACACACACATGCATGTATATATTTAAGAAAAATATGTTACGTTTATAATATATATTAAATATATTAATATATAATATAAATTATATGAATTTAAATATATACATGTAAATACATGTAAATTTACAGTTATGTAAATAAAAACGTTTAGTTTGGATGGGACTAATTGCGATTAATCGTTTGACAGCACTAATATATATATAACTCAAATTGTGAAATGCATCTACTTAATTTGAATGGCTAATTTTTAAGAACACGTTTGATTAATTCTAACTCAATTCTCAATAGTTGCTGAATTTAATTCATATTATTGCTTGTAAACTGTTGCCACAGTTTTGAGTAGATGTAGTGTATTATTTTTTACAGTATATATATATATATATATATATATATATATATACATACATACTAACACATATACCTTGGTGAGAAAGACATCTTTCAAAAATATTTAAAAATGATTCAAATGTGGCATTTTTGTCTATAAAACTAATTACAAGAATGTAAGCAAGATTTTAGATTAACAGAATGCAGATATAATCCTCAACAAACTTCAGACATCCAAGCTATATTCGTGCAGTCAACAAATTCTTGTGTGACTAAAGTCTAATGCTAAATACTAATATAAGTATCATTACTAGTAGTACTAATACTGATCCAAAACAATTAGGGCAAAATGTAGATAATTTGATAACTGATAACCAAACATAACTGTTCGTAAACGGTGTTTTAAACCATTAAATTGGTAACAAAAAACAGTGACTATTATCCTTTTCACTAAAAAAAAATATATCTATATCAAGCCTATGTCAACACTTACCAGCAGTCTGTTAAAGTCCTAATATTTATCATGACAAATACTCACTAAATAACAAGTCACTCCCCCATTACTTTTTCTGTAACCTGATATTCACCTGTTCAAACGCTTACAAATCTCCATGTTTAACCAGCTGATGCTCGCTCTGAAAAATACTGAGAACATACAGCAATGCTGTGTGATCTTACAGGATTACTGAAGGGCTTCATTAAACCCTGGTGTTGTATTAATGATAACATGAGAAGAATTCCAGACCTTCTGAATGTCACGTAATCTCCTTAAATATACAGCCTGTAATCATAATGCTGGCTAATGCATATTGCAGTGTGACTGTGTGTTTAGACCCACTTATCCTATTTCTCTGATACAACAGAAACAGACACCTGACACACAAGAACCACATACAGTGGGGTCCAAAGGTTTGAGACCACATTGACAAGCTGTTTTATTATCATCATCATCATTATTATTTAAACAAGTAAATTTTGTGGAAATCAAATCTAGCTTTGAGAACCTTTTAATTTGTACACTATTTTAAAATAATTTAAGTTTTTTTGCGTTCTTCATTTTATTAATTTTCCCCATTATAGTAAAAATCTGGAAAAAAAAAAAACGAATGTTATGTCAAAAAATTCTATTAATATTAATACATGTAGCAAATACTAAATGTTGCATATAACAAACACAAATAAATGTATCTAATTGCTTTAAAACAAATAATAAATAAAAACAAATGTAACTATTTTCTTGTGATCTCAGAAGTCCCGTTTTATTTTAGTATTATTTATATACTTTTAAAATATTTAATAATATGAATTTGAATTCGCTTTTATTATATTATTTATTATTTATATGAAGTTTCAGTCATTTGGTAATATGCTTTTTATTTCATGTTCGGTTTTAGTAACTTTAGCACTTAAAATTATTTTATTTCACTTTGTCAAAGCAACATTTCCAATTGTAGTTTAGGATTTTTAAGTTCAAGTTTTTCATCGAATATTTTTTTCCAGCGTTATTTCAATGAACGAAAATGATTTATAAAAGGTAACAATAAAAACACTGCAGACCTCTGTATGTCCAAATCTTTATACATGACTGAAACACAACACAAACTAAACCCTTATATTGTATATTTATTTTCATTTAGGTAGTTGAATAAATCAATAACCTTGCTGTCTGTCAAAAACAGCATGTATCTATTATAATTTATTAACTCTCATTCACTCTTGATTCAATTATCTGTAATGAAAGCAGCTACAGTTATATTAACATGCATTTGCCAAAGTCACTCTTCAGACATTTGAAAACAGCTGTCGCTTCTACATTAAAAATGGCAAATATCCTCGTGACTTTTTGTATCCGCAACACTGCAAAGTAGTGTTTTCCTGAAAAGTCATAAGCTGTGATGTAGAACTTGTCTTCCGGTACTGCGTGAGTGTGAATGACGTGTGCAAACACAGCACGTATGAATGGAGCTGAGCCCTGTAAGTGCTGAATAGACTGTCGAAATTATGAGTTCGTTCTGTGCGACACCAAAACAACTTTAATCAGAAAGAAATACTCACCCTGCCAGCCATTTCTGCGTTTATCAGGTGATCAAGATGACTTCCGCAAGAGCAACACGACTAGACGCTGCTCCTAGTGACCATGCGGCTATCAAACCGGAAGCGAAAATCCACCAAAATAAAGCACGAGCTTTTTGTTATTTTATAACGAACTTTAAAATTGTATCTAAAAAATTATATATAAAACGTGTAATTAATTTAATGTTTATAATAATTTATGTATTATGTGTATGTTTTAGCTCATATGTATAAATTCCTGCCCTCTCATGTTTGCTCTGTACGGTGCCAGAGAAGTGCAAAACAAATCACAATTCTGAAAACTATGAAGGTAGAATGAAGTCAAAAAGATTTGCATACGCAGGGTAAGGGTTGTGGAAGTGTACATTTAGACTTGCATTTGCGTTTGTAATTTGTTATTTTGTTTTGTGAATTGTGAATTGTGATTTGTTTTGCACTTCTCGGTCACCGTAGCTCTGTCATAGGTCTTTGTCGCATCAAACTAATTAACGCACTCCAAACTGCACATTGCCCATTAGATGGCGCCAGAGTCATATGGATTTTAGCCATGAATTTCTAAAGCCCTTAAATTATCAACATTATCAAAATTGTTGTGAAAAACCTGTTGTACGTAATCTTCTACATGCCTTCTGATTGATGGCTCATATTGTTTTAGTAAGTAAAAGTAAGCAAAAGGGCTTTTAGTATAAATCTAACTAACAATTTCCAGTTTCAGAGGTTGTGGTACATGTGCTTTTGTTGTGCAATCTTTAATGATTTTACGTAAGTAAACATAAGAATAACTTTTATAATAATAGTAATGTGTCAAGATGAACATAGCTTGAAGCAACTTAAGTTTACTTGATTATCCATACATCTTTTTTTATTATTACTATATAAGTATCATACTACAGGGCTGTCAAGGAATTAAAACTACAGATTTGATCATAAAGCTAAGCATTTAATATTATCTAACTAAGACATATTATTGGGAGAAATATAGACAAACTAATACTAATACTTATATGTATTTTATGTAAGTAGTCTGTTATACTATACCGTAATAAAAATCTCACTGATGTACATTACAAGCTAGCCAAATATTATGTTTTGGCCATATAAATCCCACACGAGTTGTTTTCCTCTTTGGAGTGTGAGCGCCATATTCTCACTATATCATACGATATGGGCCATAAAACCTTAATGTATCATACAAAACATTGTAAACTTTATTTTAGATACTCTTTTGTCCACAGATTCAATAAACTAATCATTAAAAAAAACTGTTCACAGGACATGTCCTAATTAAAAAGGGAATAAAATTACTCTCTATATCATGTTTTTACATAAAAATGCAGTTTAATGTACATTTACACCAACTCCCATTCCCACACATCCAAACAGTCTCACAAAACAAGAGGTGTGGCTTTAATGGAGCATTCCACATTCAGAGAAAGTGTACACACTGGAATATGCCATTTCTGAGAAGTCAGCAAATTCTAAGCATGAAACAACAGTGTTTAATATCTGGAGCAGATCATGACACTCACATGTGACACTGGGTTTTTAACTCCGAGATGAAAATCTGTCCTAATTTACTTCCTTTCATGTCATTCTAAATAGAAAAGAGCAGTATAAACATTTTGCTTTTTTCTACAAAAGACAAAGTTATACAGGTTTAGAAGGACATGATGAGTAAATGATGATCGGTAGACTTTTTTTTCTGGCTAGGTTGGAAATATCAATTTATCAGTCCAACTGTATAAAAACATTTAATTTCAATGTACCAAAGCATAAAGCATTTTGTTAATAGTAAACAAGCTGATTTGTGCACATTCGGTGCTTCCATTAAAAACTGAAGACTAGTCATGCAGGTTTGTCGCACACATCTTGATCAGTGCATGATATTTTGTACCAACCAACCAATCAGTTCATGTGATATGTTATCATGTGACACATGACTGCACCATTTAACCCATCTGCTTTGCTCAACTGGAATTTCAGTAGCTTGACGTTCTTGAAAGAAGTACTAAACATTACAAGCACGCACAGACTCACACATACCTGTATATATACACACACGTGTTTCTGAAACAATGTACATTCCATATTAGGATCCAAAACAACTGAACATTTGAATAAAATGGACATACTTAAATGAGATTGACTTAAACAAGTGCCAAAGCGGCTTTTGTGTTGTACAAAACCAAGCCATACAACACTGACTTTCCCATGTTCTTTATTTAAAATTCCAACAGAATTGTATTTCCGATCCTGAAAAGGATGACACATCAAAACACTTCCTGTCCATATTGAGTCTGTATCAAACATCTACAGTTTAAAAGCCTATTCCCATTTTAGGAATTCTCGAACTGCCAGGATGCAGTTTATTTAGTCTATGGTATACTTCGAGTCTTGGTGACAATGCCGGCAGCCTGGATAACACGGTATCGCTCTCGGAGGTTGCGTCGTCGGACGTGCTCGTTGGTGATCTCCAGTACGTTTGCTACAGGAAACCAGCCTTTCTGTCCATCAGATAGACGGATTCCCTCATACCATCCTAAAGAAGTAAAGAAGCCGTCAGATTGATGAACAAAAACAATGTTAGATTACATTTCAACATGTCAGATGTGCTTCCAATAAATGGAAGGTATAGCATGACACACCTTCGTTAGATTTGCGCACGACATTGATGATCTCTGTGGGCTCCAGATTTAATTCATCTGTTTGGTTTGCCACATACTGCTCCACACACTGCACCTGAGGGCAATCTGTCACACAAAGACATACATGATTAGGTTAATGTGATCCAAATCAAAGGCAAGCACTAACATGTCACAAATGAGTCATAAACCTGAGCGGCTTGGAGAAACAAGCACCCACACTTACCCCAGTCTTCATATATGACTTCTTCTTGATCATTGTTGGGGTCATCGGGATTCGGGAACGCTGCCAACCACCTGTGCAGGTCAGATCTGATCGGAGAGACAGAAGAAAAGTGACAAAAGTGTTTGATTTGTACAAATAAAACAAAAACAAAAAAAGAAAGAAAATGATAATAATAACACTATATATATATAC
>NW_015549567.1:580734-593658 GCF_001515605.1 Sinocyclocheilus anshuiensis
TATACATATAGAGAGAGAGAATAAAGATAAAAATAAATATTAATAAAACAGAATAAAAATTCCAATTTTTTTAATCCAAATTGTGGATGCCTTCTGATACATTGTTGATATAGATATTTATTAAAAAAAATTTTGTGCATTTGTATTCCTTTTAATGCGATGATTATACATGCACTAAACGTTTGGGGTGCGTGAGATCTTTTTTTTTAACTTTTATTAAGCAAGGATATATTAATTTGATCAAAAGTGACAGTAAAGACACTAATGTTACAAAAGATTTCTATTAAAAGTACATGCTGTACTTAAAAAAACAGAATTATTCATCAAAGAATCCTGAAATAATTTATCATGGTTTTTTTGTATCTTTTTTTTTTTACATTGACAATAACAAATGTTTCTTGAGCAGCAAATGAGCATATTAGAATTATTTCTGAAGGATCATATGACACTGAAGACTGGTGTAATGGCTGCTTTAGCTTTGCTTTCACAGGAATACATTTTAAAATACATTAAAATAGAAATTGAAGTTATTCCATTTTACTGTTCTACAGTATTTCTGATAAAATAAATGTAGCCTTGGTAAAGATTTTCATAAATATTACAAAAATCTAACCAACCCCAAATGTTTAAACGGTAGTGTACATTAACAAGACTTGTATATCTGAATTAAACAGGAAAATAAAAATCAGAATATGAGCTCAAAACATAATGGAGTAATGAACATGTATCATGGATGAGTAAAATAAATAGTATGCAGTTTATTTATAACTCCACGCACTGTGTAGGAGCTTTGACAACTCTCTCCATCTGGCGTCCCTGGTGATTCTCCAGCAGAGTCAGAGAGAAGGAGTGCTCCAGGCTGGGGACAGATGTGACCTCCCCAAAAAGCTGCACCTGGACCAGGGAGCGATGGGCATGATCAAGGACTACATACCGCTCAGAACTGCAGCACAGGGAAACAAATGAGTGAAGTCTGATTCAGAAACAACAGGATTAACTAAACAGCAAATGCAAACAGGGGTGTTACTTTTTATAAAAGATCATTAAAAAAAGTGAATGCATATAAATGGCATGTAAATATAATGCAGTGTTTTGTAACCCTCATAAAACAGAGTAAAGTCATAACACAAACAGGTTTTTCAGCTTTCTACCTTTTCTTGCTGGCAATAACAAGTAGGTCATTGAAGAGAAAGAGGTAGACGGGGCTGAATTTGGGGCGGAGGTTCAAGAATGTCCCTCCTCTGTTTACTTCCTGCAGTTCTCCTCGTTTCTCCAAATAACGTGTTTGAGAGATAATTGGCACCGCCTAAATAAATGATTCAATGATGAGACAACATTTAAACAAATAAATAGATCAATTTAAATAATGACTATAAAATATATTTAAAAATATAGATTTTTTTTATATAAAAAATATAATAGTAAATATTCCTATTTGTTTTCAATAAAGCATTTAAAAAATGATTGGTAGAATCAAAAAGAAGCTAGGGAGCTGATTGAGACGCACCCTAAGATTCTACACTATTTTTTGGTCGCTAATCAAAAGTAAACACATTTGTGCAAGTGACCATGTGACATTCACATTGTAATTATTTTGTTCATTATTTAAAAACAAATACAAAACAGAGGAATTTTCACTGGTAGCCTCAGAATATTAAATCCCACTGTAACCATCTGTATAATAATAATTGCTTTACAAAGACAGGTTTAAGGAACAGAACTAAATAAACATTAAAGGGGTCATATGATGCGATTTCAAGTTTTGCTTTCTCTTTGGAGTGTTACAAGCTCTTGGTGCATAAAGAAGATCTGTAAAGTTGCAAAGACTAAAGTCTCAAATCCAAAGAGATATTCTTTATAAAAGTTAAGAGTCAACCACGCCTACCTAAAATGGCTCGTTCTATCACAGGAGAGTGAACTGCCTGTCAGAAATCATAGCACGTCAGCTGTCTTAACCGCGGCTTGTGTACTGCATCATCACTGTGTCTGTCACGCGACTCTGTTGCCCTTTCAGGCTTGAACTGATGGTAAAACTAACGACATTATTAACTGTCTTGATATTTACTTTGAAAGCTGAAGCGATTATGGTAAGGGGCGTTACATTTCCGATGTGTGCTTGTGGTGTTCGGCCAATCACAATGCACTGGGTCAGCTGGCCAATCAGAGCAGACTGCGCTTGTCAAAGGAGGGGGCTTTGTTGAAAACTACGTGTTTGAGAGAGGCGGCGCATAGAGGACCTACAATAATATACAGTATTTGAAAAAGAATGTGTTTTTTGAACATTAAAGCATGTCAACATATTCTGTTACACCAAATAATGATCTTTAAAATAGCATCATATGACCCCTTTAATACAAAAGTCAATTTGCTTACCTTTAGTTTGTCGAACTCCAGCATACCATTAATCTGAATCAGTTCCTCCATCTGCTTCATTTTTCCAACCTGAGTATTACATTCTTCAATGATCTGTGAGGACATGCGTGACAAGTTATTTAAGATCACATCAAAAACATTCTTTCCATACAGACAAATGAATCTGAATGCATGACAAACATATTAAACATGACCTATTTTGGTTTTCGTGAAAATAAAAAACAAATAAACTTATTTTACTAGCCTAATGCTTTAAAACCTACTTTATCAAATATGGCATGCTTATAAAATGTATATTTCTAGTGACCCGACCTGCATTTAACCTTGTTTTCCACTCTCTCCCCGTTTCCCATTATTCTTGCTCTCTTTTCCTTTTATCTTCCTCTCTTAACAGGCTATTCTGGGAACAATGAGGTCTAGTTTGATCAAGGAACTGTGGGTGAGGAGTGGCTTTATAATGAGAGGAAAAAACAGGGCGCATTTACTGTGACCTTGAGGTGTTTACCTTGGACACAGAGTCCAGAGCTTTAGATGCTGTCTGCTCCTTCTCTGTCCCAACAGCCGTTCTCTTTAGGATGTTCTGATGAAGAAAAAAACAACAGATTTTTTAAAATCTGGATTAAAGGGGTCATATGATGCCCATTTTCCACAAGTTGATATGATTCTTTAGGGTCTTAATGAAAAGTCTGTAACATAGTTTGGTTAAAATTTTTCAATGGTAGTGTAAAAACACCTTTTTTTACACTGTCAAAAACAGCTCTTTTCAGCTTAAGCCGTTTTTGTAGCATTTCCATTTAAATGTTAATGAGCTCTGCTGACCCCGCCCCTATCTTCCGAGCTGCTCTCAGAGAGACTGTTTACTTTAGCCGCATTCATCTGAAACTTGCTAATTAGCACATTATTAGGAAAGGTGATTTGCAAATAAAAGTGCATGTAGCATCCTATGACCCCTTTAAGACAACTCTGCTTGATTATAATGTGATGCCTTGCGAACGAAGTATAATTGTGGAAACAAAAACAAAACTAAAAACTCCCAAAACCAACTGAAATTGGTTCCAACAAATACATATATACTACCTTTTACAATTTTGGGGTCATTAGGAAGTTTCTTATGCTCATCAAGGCTGCATTTATTTGATCAAACAGTAAAATAGTTAAATATGATTTCTTTTTTCTATTTTAATATATTTTCAAATGTAATTTATTCCTGTGATGGCAAAGCTGATTTTTTTAGCAGTCTTCAGACTCACAAGTTCCTTCAGAAATCCTTCTAATATGCTAATTTGGAGCTCAAGAAACGGTTGTGCAGCTTAGTATTTTTGTGACAAATTTTTTCAGGATTCTTACATGAATAGAAATTTCAAAAGAACGGTATTTATTAAAAAATAGAAATCTTTTGTAACAAATGTCTTTAAAAAAACAATTCTAAAGTGTATTATGTGAATGATTCACTCACCTCGATGAGCATTTTAATGCGTGTGATTCGCTGAAAGGGCAGCAACAGGAAGGACATAAAGGGCAGTCGCTGACAAATGGGCGACTCCTGGAGTCGGGTGATTACGGTCGCAAACTGAGTGTTAGATTGCCTGTGACAGATATAAGGCAAAAGAACAAGTGAGAAAATACAAAATAAATGGATGATAAGAATATTAGACAAAACAGTTTGAGTTCGTGCTTGTGTGTGTGTAGGTGTATGAGTTTCTCACATTAGATTACTATAGGTCTTTTCCTGATAAATCTGGTTTCGAACATAGTCGATATACGCAGGGAAATGATGTTGGGCATGATAGTGGATGATGTCACAGATGTCAGAAATGATAACACTCTCGTCTAGACGCTCCTCCAGGTCCTTTAGGAACCTGTGAACATCAACAGACAGTGGTATTTGTAAATGAATGTTTGTGACTGCTGTGACTTGTTTTACAGTCTACACTGCATCGTCGAAGCATTAGACTATTAGTTGCCGATGATGTATTTGTCCTGAGATTTCATGTTTAATAGTTTTCTATTAATAAAACATCAAACGCGGCTGTCTCAGCAAATTCTGATGGGTTACACCTGGAAAATCATTTGTTGCTGTACAATAACAATGCCGCAAATGTAGTCTATGGGGTTCATGTATATAAAGAAAACTAATTTGTTTGGTTCAGGCAGTGTTGCTTCAGCAAATCTAAACTGTATATGTCTTCATTTCACACACACACAGGCACTCACCTCTCGCTGACCTCTTGGATGCGCAGAATGTTTGAGAAGAGGGTTTTTTTGTCCATGTTAATAAGTGTGTCATTCAAGTCACTTGACTCCATAAAATGCTCTGTTAGCACACGCAGAGAGCGCAGATACGACATTTCTGATGTAATCACCTCGAACATGCTCTGCACACAAAGAAAGGAAACACATAAATATATATTTTTTTAAATTTACGTCTGTTAGCTAAGACTAAACCACTTCTATCTAGTTCAGATTTTGAGAAAGCAATTACTGCCATTGTCTTTTCTTGAATGGATTATTGTAATTCCTTTTATTATGGAGTTGATGTTCGAGCACTTATGCGTTTACAGAAAATCCAAAACGCAGCAGCAAAAATGATCAAGTTGGCAACGAAATATGAATCTGTGACTCCGTTATTAATTTCATTAAAGTGGTTGCCAGTACGACTTAGAATTATTTATAAGATCCTCATACTGGTTTTTAAGGCCTTGCACAATCTAGCTCCTGTGTATTTGTCCAGTATGGTGGCAATCTACACCTCTAGATCCTTGAGATCAGAAAATCAACATCTGCTTTGCGCTACTAGGACAAAATATAAACAGAGGTGACAGAGCTTTTTCTTGAGCAGGCCCTAAACTGTGGAATGACCTCCCTCAATCTATTCGATCTGCCAAATCCTTACCCATGTTCAAAGCTATGTTAAAACAACATCTTTTAAATATAAATGTGACCCTGGACCACAAAACCTTGTGTCTTAAGTCGCTGGGGTATATTTGTAGCAATAGCCCAAAAAAACATTGTATGGGTCAAATTTATTGCTTTTTCTTTTATGCCAAAAATGATTAGGATATTAAGTAAAGATCATGTTCAATGAAGATATTTTGTACATTTCCTACCATAATTATATCAAAAGCTAATTTTTGATTAGTAATATGCATTGCTAAGGACTTAATTTGGACAACTTTAAAGGTGATTTTCTCTGTATTTTGATTTTTTTGCACACTCAGATTCCAGATTTTCAAATAGTTGTATCTCGGCCAATTATTGTCCTATCCTAACAAACCATACATCAATGGAAAGCTTATTTATTCAACTTTCAGATGTTGTATAAATCTCAATTTCGAGAACTTGACCCTTATGACTGGTTTTGTGCTCCAGGGTCACAAATGGGGAGCCTTTTTTTTTTTTTTAATGGTTTAATGTTTATGTTATGTGGGTGTGTATATTTTTGCTATCTCTTTGTGTTTCTTAGCTTGTGATTGTGAAGCACTTTGGGCAACACGAGTTGTATTAAACTGTGCTTTATAAAAAAAAATGTGCTATATAAATATTATTTAAATTCAATTTACTCTTCAATTTCTCAAAAATGTAAAATCTTTATATTGGTAGTAACAGCTTAGTTTTTTTCCCACATTCACTGTTATTATCTTCTGTAATTGTATTACACTAATTTGAAATACTGCCACATTTCAGGTCACATTTAACCCCAAAATCAAAAGATTTTTTTTTTATTGCATAAAGAAAATAATACATGTTAGGACTTTTCAAATTTAACTTTCTTTAAATTTTAAAACATTAAAAAAAAAAAAACTTTTTTTTTTTTTTTAAATGAAAACAGTAAGAATGGGATTTTCTTGAATTATGGTTTAACTGTGAAGAAAACAATTTAATAAAAAAAAACTTAATATTCTTTATTCGTGCCTTCATTTTCTATAAGTGCAAAAAATAAACTATTGTTCAAAAATAATAAAAGTCAATATATTTTTTTTCAACAAATATGCCTTCAATTGATCAAAAGTGACACTAAAATATCTATAATGCTCCAAAAATTCTATTTCAAAGAAATGCAGCACAGCTGTTTTCAATTACAATTCATTCTGTTTTCATTTCAACAACAAAAAGAAATGTTTCTTACACTCCAAATCAGCATAATAGAATAATTTCCAATGAATCATACCGTAATGGCTGTTGAAAATTCACTTTCGCATCACAGGAATAAATGATATTTTAGAATTGTAATAATTTTTCATAATATTACGGTTTTTACTATACTTTTGATAAAACAACTGCAGTCTCAGAGTGCATTAGACACTTATTATCTTATTGAGAACGGGTAGTATACATATGTGATTGTATGACAATTAATTTTCAAAATTGTCAAATTTTCGAAATTGAGATTTATACATCATCTGAAAGCTGAATAAATAAGCTTTCCATTGATAGGACAATATTTGGCTGAGATACAACTATTTGAATATCTGGAATCTGAGGGTGCAAAAAAATCAAAATATTGAGAAAATGGCCTTTAAAGTTGTCCAAATGAAGTTCTTGGCAATGTATATTACTAATCAAAAATGAAGTTTTGATATATTTATGGTAAGAAATTTACAAAATATCTTCATGGAACATGATCTTTACTTAATATCCTAATGATTTTTGGCATAAAAGAAAAATCGATAATTTTGACCCATACAATGTATTGTTGGCTATTGCTACAAATATACCAGTGCTACTTATGACTGCTTTTGTGGTCCAGGGTCACATATTGGTGAGGTCAACACTCTTTGTACTTCCTTTCCCATCCACCCCTTTCCATCCTGTCTTTTCCTACAGATTTCCATCCTCTCTCTCTTTTCCTCTCAAATGACTTTTATCCCCATATATCCCCAAACACAGAAAGCCTCAAATCTCAGCACTGGCTATGAAGTACATGCTCTCCTCTGCATTCTGTACCATGTTCAGTGAGGATTTCTGCTCACCTCTTGGTACTTGCACTCCTCTGGACTTAGGGTCTGCAGGACCCCGCTGTCTCGTACTGCCGACTGGTCCCGCCATAAATTGCTCTGCTTGAGATTTGGAACACTACTGGATCTGGGACGTGTTTCTCCTTTCTCTGGGCTGGATGTAATGCGTGGGTCCATCTGGAAGTCCAAGCTGGTTTTACTGATGTTGCGACATACGGTCCTCCTGATCTCCTTGTGTATATATGTTTCTGTGTAAAACTGATACAGCTCTGCAAGGGTCATAAAATATGGCATTAAATTCAAACCCCCTCAAATCAATTTATTGAGAATTTTTACTAATGTACGAAAGGTATCATTCATCACAATTTCTTTATAGTGTTTCTTTCTTAACTTTCATCATGTCTGTCTGTCTTATAATTTTTAATTTATAACCAGAAATGTATTCAATAAGAAAAAAAATGATACCCTCAGGCACCCCAGCTCCCAAGTCAACAGTTTGTTGGCGACGTGGAATGGCTCGTGGAGGTCTAGAGCTGTGACAGAGATTGAGTTACACATAGTAAAGTCAAATGTGACAGCTGTGTGACTTACAATAAGCTTAAGAGAGCAGAAACTGTTTGAGAGATGAAAGAAATATAAAAAACAAAAACGTATATACTTCTCAGTGGATCCACATTTTTCCCCATCAGCCCCTGCACTGTCATTCTCATCTGCTGATGTCAAGAAAGGAGAAACCAACAATTAAGTACAATAAAACAAACACACAGAGATAATCAACAAATGTCTGTTTGAGACACTTAATTGAAAGAAATGCTGCAACCATACTTTACTTCTGTTATACAAAGCATTTCTGAGTTAAACGGTATACTCAAAAAAAGAAAAAGAAAAAGAAAAGAAGTACGGTCAGGATTGACTGGATTGTGAACAGTATGCATTTCATAAAAGAATTTGTTCTGAAAAAGAAAGCAAGTCATTCATGTTTGGAACAGTGTTGCTATTGTTAACTAAAACTAAAATTGGTAAGAGTTTACAATAAGGTTACATTTGTTAACATTATTTAACTACAGTAGTTAACATGAACTAGCAATGAAAAACACTTCTAACGCATTTATTAAGCTTTTGATTCATTTGATGTTAATTTATCATTTTAATAATACATTATTAAAATCAAAAGTTGTATCTGTTAATGCTATTTAATAGACCTGAGCCAACATGAACTAACAATGAATGTTAACAAAAATTAAAAATACTGTAAAAAACGTATTGCTCATTGTTAGTTACTCATAGTTAATGCATTAACAATGTTAACTAACAAAACCTTATTGTTTTACTTTAAAACTCATATAAAAATAGAAAGGTTATCTTGGCGATTAACTGAAATAAAAGTCCTTTAGTAAATAAAAGTACTGAAATTATTCAAACTAAACTGAATTAAAAAAAAGAGCTAAACAGAAATATTTAAATTAATAATAATAAAAATTACAAAATCAAATAACAAAATTGCTAAAAATTACAAACAAAAAAAAAATCACTGTTTGGAACATAATTAATCTTTTTAAGAACACGAATACAGTCCATTTTGATTTCACGTCAATTTAAAAAGCCTTTATGTACCTATAGACTTGAGAGAATAATTGCTGAGGCGTCTTCCGTTCTCATAGGTCTTGGCTGGTGGAGGTGGTGCAGGTCTTTGCAGTCGGGGACTGGTAGGTGGGCTGCCTTTTTTAGGGGGAAGCAGAGGGGACGAAGGACGTGCCAGAGGCTGAGGCAGAATAATGCGAGGACCCCTGTTATCTAAAGGCATTCTGGGAGGAACGGCTGGAGGGGTGTCCTTGCTTACAGTGTCCGGCCCCTTTTGAGGTCTGGGTGGAGTGACCACCTCCAGGCTAACATCGTAGATGGACTCCTCTGGCTCCTCCAAAGGCTGGTCTTTGGGGACGTTTAGAGGAGTCTGGGGAAATGAGACCGCAGAGGCGATCAACGTTGGAGGTCCAGGGTCCGATTTCCTCCTCAGCTGCTGCTCTATTAGGTTACGAGTCTCCTGAAACTTGTCTTTTTTAATTTGCGGCTCCTTTTTGTTCTCGTCTTCAGCTAATGACTCACTCAAAGACTCCGGCTCCTTATTTGACTTGTCTTCGTTCTCTCCCTCTCCTCTTTCGTTCTGGTCCTCGGTGTCACTGTACTCAATCTCATCCTCCTCACCCTCATCATCATCTCGCTCGCTTATTGGCACCCATACGAGCTTCATGCCAGGCCTCTGCAGGTGACATATACAGCCGCAGTTCTTCTCACACTGCGGCTCTGGAAGAGGGCTGGAATCCCGCTCTGCTCGCAGTTTGCCGCCTTCTTTTCCATCAGGAGCTAGAAGAGGACATGGATTATGGTCAGGGTTTAAGTAAGGGATAATGTACATCCAGCCGGCTGTTATCTCAGAATAAACCCCGACAGGGTGATGCGGAGGGGTCTTGTATCAGCCTGAAGGGGTTTATTCTGAGATAACAGCCGGCTGGATGTACATTATCCCGCTTATTACACGGCTACTTGCCACATAAGTAAATAATTAGACGCGAAATATTGATTTGAGTTGAAATATTTGAACGCAAAGCTTCCGTGAAGACAGCAGTTGCGAACAAGCGGCAAATTCAAACTAGACGGACATTTAAAGTCCGCGTGAACCGGAAGTTGCTGCCGACTTTATTTCAGTGTAGTAACGTATTTCCAGCTGAAACGGAATATTGAATAGAGGGCATGGTTTTGTGTTTGCGCTCCTCCTCTCTGTCTCTCACTCATAGCAATCTAACGGTTGGAGGGGTGTGTTTAAGGATATTCTGCCCTAGCCGTCAAACTGACGTCATCAGAAAAGGAATGCCATTCCAGAGCGGAAGTAAATGTTCAGATTTTGATTATGAAGATTATGAAGACAAAGAATTTTTTTTCAGCGGATTAACTTGCACGGATTAATTGTTCACATCATTACTAGCAATGTGCGCTAGTAAAGTAAATAAAGTCAATTTTGATTTCATGCGGACTATAAGGGAAACAGTCAAAACCACTTATTACACAACATTTCACCACAAAAATAATGAAGGCAATAAAAGAATTAAGACGAAAATGTTTTAAAACCTTACCAGTTTGTTAGTTCTCTTATAATCCATTACAGCGTACAAAGCAATCGTAGCAAAATGGCAGTAGCTGCGTTTGTATGAAACGAGAGAGTGTGTCCGCGATACCAGGATGACATAATTAAATAATTGTACACCATTTTGAATGGAGTTTTAATATTTTATTAGCTAAACAAACGCAAAGCTTCCACCAAGAAAAAAAAACGTTCCAAGCAAGAGTAGGGCGCCGACTTCAGTTACCCGGATCAGCTTTTACCGGTTGTCATGTAAGGGATAATGTACATCCAGCCGGTTGTTATCTCAGAATAAACCTCGACAGGGTGATCAGGAATCAGGATCAGTCTTGTATCAGCCTGAAGGGGTTTATTCTGAGATAACAACCGGCTGGATGTACATTATCCCGCTTATTACACGGCTAAAACGATTTGTTTTTACCATATATGTTGAAATTAATGCTGCAGTCTTCCATTGTAACACGTCACGCGGTGGTTAAGTGTTTTCAGCCACAAGATGGCGCCAGACAGTCAACGATAGCGGAGTGACTCGTTAAGCGTATAAGTAGTACCGGTCAAGATAACTCGTAGTACCCGGATGAGCGGTGTGTTATTCAATTTGGCGCGATTGACCAATCAGAATCAAGTATTCCACAGAGCCATGTAATAACGAGGTATAACATACCTCGGAATGTCGCGACTGACCAATCAGAATCAAGTATTCCACAGAGCTGTGTAATAAATGAACTTTAAGATGGGTAAATAATGTGATGCTATTTTATTTATTTACTTTTTAAAAATGCAATCCATACAATGACTTGAATGCACCTCTTCTACGAAGAGCATGTTTTTTGTACGAAAAATCATTCAGAAATAATTTTTGGGATATAAAGTCAAAAATGCCAGGATGATATGACTGTCCTGCTATCATAATAGAGAAAAAATGTAAATGAATAAATGTTAGTTTGGGTTATAAAATGCTATGGAACACTACAGATCTTGCATTAACTCATAAAGTTTTTTTCATGCACTAATCAATTTAGCAATTTTGGGATATTTTGCTTCCATAACATGTCTTCTTTCAGACTAGTTGAAAGAAAACATCCAAAATACTAATTTATGTGTTTAATTCTATTAAACTTGATTTAATTATGTCTGTAAACACCAATTACAATACCTATTTTAAAAGGTTTAAAGGTCTCAAAATTAGTTATTTTTTCTCATGCACTAAGATTCTTTCAGGTTTTTACAGAGTGATTTGCTCGTGTAACATTCACCTGAATTATAAAATAATATTTTATTCCTAAAAACCTAAAAAAAAATGGTGACAGTATTTTCCTAAATTATGTAGAGGTTAAAACCTTTCATTCTACTATGTCAGCAAAAGAAAAAAAATGTAATCTGGCTTTATCCAATGTTCATATTTCTGTTCTAGAAATGCATGCAAATGGGTGAGTTTTTAATAATAATGCAACATTCACATATTTGAACAAAACCGTTTGGAAAAACATAATATACTGTGATTAATTAACTGGAAAGGATCTATTTCTATCTATCTATACTTCAAACTACATTCACCTGTGGTGTCTTGTTTTAAAAATCCATGCTTTGGGGGAAAAAAATCACATCTTGAAAAACACATTTATTTATTATTTTTTTTTTTTTTAAATAATTAAATTAAAACATGTTCATGATGTTTGGAAAAAAGATCACCTTTTACTTGATGCTTACATCACATGACATTTTCTGAATCATTTCCTTTAAACTTTTTGGAAAATAGCAGAAAAGTTTTCAAAACCATATGAAATGAATAGGAATACAAAGAGTACATTTCTAAAGACTTGACAGTAGATTTTAAAAGTTTTTTTTTTTTTTATGGACGCTCTTATACATCTTTGGACCTTACATAAACATGGTAAACAAGCTGCAGCAAAGACTGATCTACAACCCTTAGTAGTACCATGACTGAATGTCTTTGCAATACTCTAAACGTTATATTGCTCTCGAATGGCTTCATATACTTTCTGATTTCCAGTGTATAAGATCTTGGATTACCATCTCTTCTCTGCTTCTGCTTTGACTGGTCCACCTCGCCCTTCGAGCCTGCCGTTATCCGTGCCGTCAACTTCTGCATGGAACCTTTGCGCTGTGTCGATCCCTCCTCCCCTTCCTTAACCCGCAGATCTTCAATCGCCTCAAATACATTTTGCTTGATCTTGCTAAATGCTCGTTTTAGCCCTTCTGCCATTTCACTACACCGGTGACTGACCTGCTCAAAACCCTCTCGGATTCTGGACTAGTTGAATGCAGGAACTTAAGGGTGGGACACTGGTATATTACCCCAATAATCACATAAATCACACAAAGGCCACTTGCATGTTACTTCCAAGCCTCCTAGACAGTCAAACTAGCTCAGTTCACATAATTGTCACTGTAAAAGAGTTTTATGAACAATATATTCTCAGATAATATCCAGCAGGA
>NW_015549567.1:593743-608097 GCF_001515605.1 Sinocyclocheilus anshuiensis
GCAGGAATGTTAAGTAAGAAAAAAAAACAAAAAGGTCAAGCTTTTTCCTGTTATGGCTCTTAAACTTAGGAACAGCCTTTATGGTAATGTTTATTGACACAATCTGGATAAAAGGCTCAAGTCTTTAGGCAGACATCTACAATTGAATTACTAACAAAATGTAATATTCCACATTCCAAGTATATCAAGCATATTTTAGATTTATATTTAATAATGGCTTTTCTTCCAAGCTTTTTATTCATCAGTACTGTTTGTACTGTATTTTTGATCAAATAAGTGCAGTCTTGATGAGCATAAGACACTTTTTTTTAAAAAAGCCCCCAAACTTTTGAACGGTAGTGTAGTTTTAATATAATTAGTTCCAGGAGGGGTTATTTTATCCCCCCACACCCATCTGTCCATGTGTTCAGCAGACGACACAAACTGTATAATCCTACAGACTGACCAACAACTAAGGCTACGTCCACACGAAGCCAGAGCTTTCCCTATCCGATCTTTTTTTTCCCCTCGTCTCAAGAAATATCTGCGTCCACCCGAAACCACAAACCCGACACAAAACGATGTAGTATACATGCCAGAAACCTTGCGTGCGGTATACAAACGAACATGGAACAATACATTTATTAATCTGCGTTAATGTTAGTTAATAAAAAGACAATCGTTCAGTGTTTTTTTCATGTTTTTGTTGCTGTTACGTGACGTCGCGGTGTCTGACTAGGGGCGAGACGTGGGCTGATGACGTCATCGTTTCAGAAAATATAGGGATTCGCTGCCCACACGAAAACGCAAGGGCGGCGTTTTCAGATTTATCCACTCTGGGACCCGGTTTCAAAAAATATCGGTTTCACTCTCCCTAAACGCCGGATCCGTTTGGACGAAACGCCTATACGAATCAAAATGTATGCGTATACAGCTCCGTGTGGACGGGGCCTAAATGACCTCCGATGAGTTAGGCCTGAATTATGCTTCTTTGAATTAAAAATAAATATACACTAAAACATCCAAGTACAAGAAAGTTGATCAATTTAATTTAAAAATGAAACTGAAAAACCATGAGTTTTAGGAACACAAACAGCTTGCATTCCGGAAGTGTGTCCCACACAGAGTTCACATTCAAAGTCACTTTCGAAATTATATTGTAAAAACCAAACTAGCAATTTACATTCCATCTCTCCAAGATTACTAGCAACACTAACAGAGAGCAGCAGAGTTTACTCTCACAACACCCAATCAGATGAAGATCAGATTAAAGCTGATTAAAATATGAGTTTAGTAGCAGTGTCCCTTAATTTAATGCTGTAAATAGTACTTGTTCTTTATCTTTATCCTTGTCTTCATTTCTTTCTGTCTATCTACATTTTTACGTGTCAGAGTGCATTACTCAAAGCAAAGAAACAAACACACACACAGAAGGTTACAATGACAACAGATGTAAACACTTTTAGGATGCTTGAATTTTGTGCTGCTTGTGTGTTTAAAGGAATAGTTCATCCAAAAATGAAAATTCACTGGAGAACATGCAGCTTTTTGCTTCACATGACATAAATTGATGGACTGGACTATTGTGATAATAACTCTCATTCTGATGGCACCCATTAATTGCAGAGGATCCACTGGTAAGCTAGTGATGTAATGCTACATTTCTCCAAATCTCAAACTCCCTAAAGGCGAGTACATTTCAGCTAATTTCATTTTTAGGTGAAGTATTCCTTTACATTTTATGGCTATCTAAAATCTGGTGACTGAATATTGTGGAGAAAAAAAAATCCTTTAAAAAAATCCAGGAGATTTTCCATGGAAGTAGGTCAAACAAATCCTGAAAAGAAAGTAAATACACCATACCTGATCGGCTTCCATCAACAGCACTCAAAGCTCCTTCTTGTCTCTCTTGGCAGTCCACCTCGTCTTTCTGTCCACTGTGATTTTGTCTGGACTTTGGAGGCAGAGGAGGTGCCTTGCCATCGCTGGTGGGGGAAGAACTTTTCGGTTTGCGTCTAGGCTTTATTGCAGAAGGTCTTTGTTGTCTCCATTCTATGCTGGTGCTCTTTGCTATATCTCCACTTGGAATCTTAGCCTCTGGCTGGCTGAATTTGTTGACTATCTTTTTGACATTCCCAGAGTTCTGTGAGGCTGCACCTTCCACAGATGAGGTGTCTGAGGTATTATTGGATGGCTTGATGGGAACCGGGGGTCTTTGTTTAACCTCAGGTTTCTGAGGCAGATTCTGAGACTCTTGAGAAGACATCCTGATCTTGGTTTTGATGTTTTAACCAAAGCAACCTGGCCAATATGAGGCCAGGCAGCAGGGTCACTGAGGGCCTTCAATCTTCAACCTGCAGTAACAAATAGTAAGGACATTAAACATGGCTGATGCACCCTTACAGACTCTTTCCATCACTTGATCAATCCCAGATCACCTGACATTGCAGTGCATTCATTAGATATATTTAAATTCTGGCTGATACAGCTAAATGGGCGATTTTAATGTCACAATGAAACAGAATTCCATGTTGTGACGAACATCAGAGTGTAACAAATTAATCAAAATTGTCTGGTGACTTGGTTGTTGTATTTATTGTTAATTGATTTTTACATTTTTAGGCAATGCACTAAAAAGTGGAGGCACATGATTGTAAACTTGAAGGGACAGGGTTATATAGCAGATTCAATTAGTGGAGAATTCTTGCATTTTGATTAAACTTTATGAAAATTGAAAAGATGAAACATATGCACAGATGAATTATTCAGATCTAAAATATGCATTTATAAAATTTATTCATATTATTTTGTACAAATGAATTAAAACACTAAAACCAAAATAAGTCATTTTAAATGCTACAAGTGAATTAATTCAGACATCACAAAAAGTAATATATTCATTTTTAGATTTATTAAAGTTTACATTTAACAGTGTATTAATTCATCTAAATCATGCATACTTAAATACCTAATATTGACAGATACAATATATATATAAAAAAGAAAAAAACTCCAATATCAGCCAATAACCGATATAGTACCAATACATTGTCCAGCCCTAGTTTCCATTCTTTCAGTTTCATATCCCTCATGAAGAGTACTGTAATTGAAACCTCAGTCATCTATAGGAGTCAAAGTCCTCAAAACTACATAAATATTTGTCACGATGATTAGCATCTGGTAACTCATTAAATAAAATAAAAAGCAGTGATCCTTGTACTGGAGTTACCTCACACCGTACAGGTTTAACTGCACAGGACTTTGCTCTTACAGGCAAAAGTCTATATAAAATATGATATAAATGATAATAAATGTATATAAAATATGAGCTGAACTTGCAATCAGACTGGTTAGTGAAACGGCATGCTGGAAACAGTATGAAACTTAGCTAGGAATGTGCTTGTATATCATGTTTATAGTACATGCCAGGTACTTTGACCTTTCAGATTCCAAAAGCCTATGCATGATGAGATTAAAATAATATGATTAGTGGTACATATATACCATTTTATTGCTTATTGTGTCTCCTTATTTAAAAACAATACCAATGCCTTGAATGGAACTGGTTTGGAATCTTGGTTTGGAATAAACCCATTCTGGAAATATTGGAAGGGAACGGGTGTGTCAACACGACTTCCTGTGTCAACAATTCTATAGTCAGGTTGAACTTTGGCGTCACTGACTTATCTTGACTCGCACCCCTCTGACCGACTCAGCAGGTCTGTCAAGTTCTCCACTGCTGCTTTTTTGATATCCTGAACATACAAAGCTCAACATTAAACAAAGCCAGAAAGAAATGCTTTGCCATGGGGTGAAACAGGATGGTTGAAAAGGTTATCATTTAAAGGGGCGATAATGTTTCGTCATTTTTACATCGTTCTGATATTTCAAACTTCAATAAGGTATAAACATCCCCTCAAGCATCAGGACATGCAAGTATCCCCTGCTGAGCAGTTTTTTCCAAAAATGTGTACAAGACACTTCCCCTCCAACCTATAAACATCTTGAGGTTGGAATCCTCCTTTCCTGTTGAGAACCTGGGCTTTGCTTAAATTCCTTAGAATCACTGGGATGTTGTGATGTATATCAACAGTATAAATAAATATAAATAAGTAAATAAAAAGTATTTTTAATGTAAAATGCAGAAATTTTCTGTTAGGGTTAGGTTATAGTATTAATAACTACCTGTATATAAAAACAATATAAGTCTATAGAGTGTCCCCTTTTAGATAGATAAATGTGTGTGTGTGTGTGTGTGTGTGTGTGTAATCCACTGGGTTACAAATTCCTTTGTATTGTCAGACCTGACACTTAATTTCTTTCATAATCATTCATGACAATGTTTCAGAAACAATGGGCCAATGAAAAATCGACATTAAATCTGAAAGTCAATATTTCTATGCTGTTCACATGACCAATAAGGATCTGCTGTGTGAACTGAATGGTGGTAATGCAACATGGTGTAACCTGTCATTGATTTAGCATTTATTTATATGTCTGACAGACATAGTAACAAATAAGTAAGATGCAGTACTACATTCACAGCTGAGGCTTCTAAAATTCATATCTGTAATATTACACCAGACTACTTACCAAACGTGTCTCACTCTCCTATATAATCCATAAAGAAAAGCGAGTTCCTGGAATGTGTCCAGAGCAAACTTCCTCATAAAAATAAAAACATTAGAGTGACGTGGTGTAACTCTCACAGTGCACATGAACACATCAGTGTACGAGCAGTTATACAGACATCCATGTTAATACATTTCTTTAAAATGACAGCAACAGATCGCCACATCCCAGCGCGATCTTCATATCCGTACGGATCTGATCAGACGTTACTTTCGTCTTTCCTCTTTTGTTGTCCTCGCCAGTAAATCCACGCGCATCTCTGGCTCTTTGTTTTCCTTCCCGTGAGCGTGTGGGTAAGAACAGCCGGACAGGGACAGTGTGATTAGTGCACACACAACCCCTCCTCCCATTGCACCCTATCCCATTCTTGCCTGCACACCCTCCTTTGGCTGCCACCCAGCGGAGACTCTCTGTGTGAGTGTGTGTGTGTGTGTGTGTGTGTGTGTGTACTGGTTTATATATCCTGGTGGGGACTTAAACCTGACTACACACAGACTGTTGGGGACTCGTGTCACGGTGGGGACCTAAATTGTGGTCCCCACGGGTACAAAAGCTTATAAATCATACAGAATGAAGTTTTTTGAAAATCTAAAAATGCAGAAAGTTTCCTGCGAGGGGTAGGTTTAGGTGTAGGGTTGGTGTAGGGCAATAGAATATACGGTCTGTACAGTAGAAAAACCATTACGCCTATGGAGAGTCCCCACAAGGATAGCTGACCAGACTGAGTGTGTGTGTGTGTGTGTGTGTGTGTGGATCAGGTTTATGGGAATCAAGCACAGTAAAACCTGAAATAATCTATTACGTACGAAATGGCCGTTTATCTACTATGAGCAAAACTGTTTAATAAACATACAAAAATAAACAGGGAATATAGAATATACTAGCTATACTGTAAGGCTGAAAATATAGTTCACAAAGAGACAATGTCTTTAGTGCTTTAAAAAATTCATAAACTGTATTTTGTCTTTTTGATTAGTTTATTGCGTAAGTTTTAATAACGATGTTTAATGAGGTGTAGAAGACAAAACCGATCTTGAACAACCGACTTGTGACAGTCTTTTATTTTGAAAAGCAGGAGAGTCTCAGAGGAGTACCACTGCAAACCCTGAATGTTTTTTCTTATTTATTTTTTTTACAGTCCCTGCAAATCCGAAATGATTTATGCCCGTTTATATTGTTCTCTTCCACAAGCGAATCACACATTTTGTTAATTTTTAATTTTTTTTTCAATGGAGGAATGAGGGGATAAAAAGCCGATCTTTTGCTAAGGATACAAGATTTACTTTTAGTCTTTCCAAATTATAATTATTATTTTTGTTTACTCATATTCCACTTGTGATAAACCAATAAAATTGCATAGCAAAAGCCACAAATGTAGTGATGGAAACTAAACTGAAATAATATTACTTGAAATGCACTTTAAAGGTAAAGGAAAGAGACAAATAAATCTAAAGTAAATTGTACAATATCCAATATAATCCAGCAGCATATTATTTGTACATCTACCAGTATTTACAATTCAAGAATCGTTTTTTAATAAAATAATTATCTGTTTCCTTGAATTTAACATTGATTACTACATGAAAGCATTAACAAATAAATAAACATACAAGAATGTGTCTGATTCATGAATACAATTTATGAATCAAAGATTCGATTCAGTTGGAGAATCGATTCTCAGCAGCAGTGTTTACTGTCAGCAGACCAGCGGCTAGGCTTTTCCGTCTGATAAGGTGATCAGTTGATTTTGTTTCCGTAGACGTGCACCGTATCACACCGTTTTGCTGACTGAATGAACATATCCGCGTTTTCTGCAATCAGATTACCGTATTTAAAGCAGAGATAGACACTAGCTCTGTAGCTAACGAGCTGTTACATGTAGCAGATTAGCTGGCCGGCTAAACTCAGATATCCTGAATATTCTGCAGGCTAGAATATATAATACTAAGACTATCACCACGATACAGGATGCATCTGTCCCTCACTTTGATATTCAAGGCTTTAACAGCTGTTTTAACTGACAGTTCCGCTGTTATGTGTCATGCAGTGTTGTTAGCCTGCTTCAGTATTTGTTTACACAGATCTGCTGCTCTACACTGAGCTTGCAGATGATATAGATCCTGATAGTGTAAGATATATGAATTTTATATAGTATGAAAATAGACAGGAGAGCGCGATAATTGCTTATATTGTTGTTTGTTTTGATATTGAACATGCAGGTTATGAAAAAATATATATTTGCAAGTGGCTTGCATAGGTCCCTCAATACCTAAAAGCTGTGTATATAAGGCATTTTTTCCTGCACACACTTATCACCGCAAGAGCAGACAAAGTACCACTCGGCAATTAGATCCTCATAATATTAGAAAATAATGACAAGCCTATTAGCCCAAAATTTGTTATATTACATGTATTATTCTACTACATGGGTAATTTACTCTCTCAATGAGTGTTAGATGAATATGTGTAAAATGTGTCAATCCCATGTGTAAATACAATGTGTGTGTGTGTGTATTTTTACCATCACTACAGTAAGCACAAACACCCACATGCCAATTAGATACCTAGTCACCTGAGAGTGAAGTGGAGGCTATCCTTAGCACCACATCTAGCTATTGCCTCCCACAGGACAGACCACTGTGACTCGCCCCCCCTCCTTGGTCAACCTCAGAGGGCCTTGCCACGAGATGCTGTTTTTTTTAATGCTGTATATGTAATCACAAGGCTGGTTACAATCTCTCTTTGTTAACCTCACCCACACAGGGCTGAACAAACAGACTGACACCGAAGAGCTCTCAGTAGCATCCACCTGGACGGACTTTCTGGTTTTCGACCCATTGCAGGTGGGTAAAAATGTGTGGCTTTGGCATGATTGTGATATCAAAGCGTATTTGAAAATTGAGAATGTTGCATGCACTTACATAATTTAATATAACTTGTTTTTAATGCACGTGTGCAGTGTATAAGCTGCAGTGAAGTCTTCTGAAAACTGTTCAGAGAAAATGTAACTTTCAGTGAAAAAAAAAAAATATATATATATATATATAATTTTCAATGAACAATACCACTTGATTAGACCAGATGTTTTTAATGTAGGGTTCGGGGACCCCCAGGGGGCTCCAAAGGAGCGCTAGGTGTTCCATGGAAAAGTTTAGAGAAAAATAATGAATAATAAAAAATATAAAAATAGTTTGTGAAAATAAGATTAAAATTAAAACTTTGTTTTAAATAAATAAAAATGGATTAAATTAGTAAAAAAGTAAGTGATTAAATGAATGCATAAAAAAAGCATTCAATTTAAATAAATATATATTACATCTAACAGAGTACTATAAGAAGTTAAAAATGTGTAATAATTGTTTTTTAAACAATATTTTAGACATATTTATAAAATTAATTTTTCACCGTATAAATTAGGTCTTTATACAAGAATGCCTTTTAAATTTTAGGAGAGGGTCCCTCAGACAAGTACGATCATATTTTGGGGTCCGTGGCATCTCAAAGATTGAAAACTCCATTTGAAACAGTTATCGTTTTAAACAACGATCAATAATTGTTACATTAGTCGAGCTCACACAAGGCTTTTCGTCAGATTTCACAGCTGCAGTGTCTTTAATTGGAGAGCTCAGGTGGAGAAAGATGCTGTTGGGCTCAGGGAGATGCCAGTGTGTGCCGGGGCCCTGCTGGGCTGCTGAAACCACTGAGAATAGAGCTCAGCATGCACTTTATCACTCAAATGAAAGTAGTCCCTTACTGCTATGCTCTTTTAGTTTGTTTTATTGATGGCTGTGTGTTTGGACTGTATTCTGTACTATTATATTGTGTTTTTTTTTGCTATTTTCTCTCCACATGTCCCTCCTCTTCCTCCTGGTCTCTGCAGGATAGCGGATCAGGTCTTGAAACATGAGCTCTGTGGCAGTGTTGACTCAGGAGAGTTTTGCGGAGCACCGCAGTGGCTTGAAGGACGTTGAGATCACAGGTATGACGACTGTGGCAAAATTAGGGGTGAAACTATTCTTCTAAATGATTCAGACGTTTAGTAATTTTTTTGTACCACAGTTCATCGCATGTCTAATGGCAGGAATCGATAACGGATGTAACGGTGAATTAAAAGATGCACATGCAAATACATTAGTATATTTCATAAGTAGCGGCAAAGATCATGTATACTAATGATTTGTTACTGGAACAGTTTTACAGCTAGTATTAAGGCCCGTTCACACTAAGAACGATAACTATATTAGCATCCACACCAGCAGACGATATTGTCTGTTTATTCTAAGTGAATGCTTGTCTGCCGCTTTAAATTTTCGAGCTCATTATGGCAGGATTGATTCTGATTGGGTGTCAATGTTTTTATCGTTCATCAGCTGAAAAAAAATCGGTCTGAAAGTGATTCCAAAGATATCGTTTCTCTGTGCCTTTATCGTTATAGCTGTGGTATGGACTCTGCTATTCTTTCATATTTAGAACGATTTTTGAATGCATTCATATGATTCATATGATGCGATTTCAAGTTTTGCTTTCTCTTTGGAGTGTTACAAGCTCTTGGTGCATAAAGAAGATCTGTAAAGTTGCAAAGACTAAAGTCTCAAATCCAAAGAGATATTCTTTATAAAAGTTAAGAGTCAACCACGCCTACCTAAAACGGCTCGTTCTAACACGCCACCACATGTCTTTGTCACTATGTGGAAATATTAGCATAATGCCGCCCAAATGTTCACGCAAAGAAAGAAGGCGTGGTTTCAGGAACAGCAGTAGTGTTGATGCAGCCATGTCAGGGAAACATTAAAGCATGTCAACATATTCTGTTACACCAAATACACAAAATAATGATCTTTAAAATAGCATCATATGACCCCTTTAAACTATATCTTTATAAGTCTTTATATTATGATTCTTGGTGTCAACAGGCCTTTGTTTTTGAACACTGATGCTGAAAACTTGTGCTGTTATATAATATAATATAATATAATAATTATTTCCATTCATAATTTTCAATCTTAAATATATATAATTGATGTATCCCTGTTGGTGAAGTAAACTGAACAACTAAGATGTACAAAAAAGAAAAAAATGTATTAGTATTTTCAATAATTGTTTATGCAGTTGGTATTTCTTTATTCTAGATGACACTGGTTGATTGTCTTTATAAAGCATCATACTGTTATTATCAAAATAATGCAAAGAGAAGTTGTTGTGTGTATTTTACAATTCCTTTTTTTATTGTCTGTGATTAGGTAGTGTGCCAGAAGATGAAGCATATATACCCACCTATCTGGAGGCCTTTCCACCTTTACCGGACAAGGGCACTCCAGGTGAGAAGACAGGTGAGCCGGCAGGTGCCTGGAGCAAAATCCGACCAATCAAAGCCTCTGTCATCACTCAGGTAACATATATAATCATCCACAGAAGGTTTATACAGTCTGAGTAAGCTGCACTGTATCTTTTCTGTGTTATTGAGGGCCTGCCACACTTTTTCTACTTCTCTTTACACCTTCAGGTGTTCCATGTTCCTTTGGAGGAGCGGCGGTATAAAGACAACAGTCAGTTTGGTGAGGGTGAGGAGGCGAAAGTATGCCTGGATATCATGCAGAAGACCGGGGCACATATCGAACTCTCTCTTGCCAAGGACCAAGGCCTCTCCATCATGGTGACTGGAAAACTGGATTCGGTTATGAAAGCGAGGAAGGAGATTGTGGCCCGACTGCAGACTCAGGTGCTTGTTTGAGTCTTGCATTTCTTATTTGATTCATTTTACTGTATGTTAAAAGTTATATATTTGAATGCTTAACTTCTTAGGCGTCAGCGACTGTGCTTATTCCGAAAGAACATCATCGATTTGTGATCGGAAAGAACGGGGAAAAGTTGCAGGAGCTGGAGCTGAAAACAGCCACCAAGATCGCCATCCCCCGCTCTGACGATCCCAACGCCAACATCCGCATCACCGGCACCAAGGAAGGCATTGAGAAAGCTCGCCATGAAATCCAGCTCATCTCTGCTGAGCAGGTAACCATCGAAGATAGATGAGATGAAGTTTTGCATTTCATTTGTAATTCAGTCTTATTATGACCTCACTGTTTGCTTTAGGATAAGCGTGCAGTGGAACGTCTGTCTTTTGAGAAGGCTTTTCATCCATTCATCGCTGGTGCATATAATCGACTCGTTCAAGAGCTTAGTCAAGAGACTGGCGCTCGTATTAGCATCCCGCCACCCAGCATACCCAAAGATGAGATTGTCATTACCGGCGAGAAAGAGGCAGTTGCCATGGCGATTGCCTGCATCCAGGCCATCTATGAAGAGAAGGTGATTCACAATTACACTGTCATTCATAATTTTGGGTCATTTATTATTATTTTTTTTTAAGAAATCAATACATTTATTCACCAAGTTTGCATTAAATTGATCAGAAGTGACAATAAAAATATTTATAATGTAAAAAAAAAAATGTTTTAAATAATAAATAAAAAATAATAAAGGAGACCTATTATGCCCCTTTTTACAAGATGTAATATAAGTCTCAGGTGTCCCCAGAATATGTCTGTGAAATAACTCCTCAAAATACCCCACAGATCATTTATTACGTCATTTTGAAAACGCCTGTTTTGAGTACAAGCAGAAACACTCTGTTTTCTGTCTCTTTAAATGCAAATGAGCTGCTGCTCCCTGCCCCCTTTTCCAGAATAGCCTTACAGCTCATGCTTCAGATACTCTGCTAAATAACATATGTTTGGTTTTGATTATCATGTCTATCACGCTGAAATCATGCGTTCTAAACCATATTAGTTTAAAGGTCCCATATTGTCAAAACTGAAATTTCCTGGCTTTTTTCATTGGTTTTCTGAGCGCATACATCCGAAGCACGCGCACAGAAAGTGGCTGTCACACAGCATGTGAGTACTAAACTAAGTTCTCTTTCATGTCTTATTGTGATTAAACTGTCAAATACACGCAATTTTATGTTAAAAACATACATAAGTTACAAAAACACAGTCAGTTATGTCTGTGAAGGTAAACAGCTGGGAAAGAAATCGCATGTTTATATTAGATCTGTGTGGCAGCAGCGTAATATACAGTAAATAAATCAATAAATCCACTGCTCTCTTGTCTCCTCTGAGGCTGGGACTCTAAATAGTGTTCTGTGCTCGTCAATGTAGCCAAAGACAGAACAGTTAGCATGCTTTGCTCGAACTTTTGCCATGGCGTTAGAACTGGTACATGGTTTTCGCTTGCGAAAAACACAATGGCGCCTCCGTGGGTGGAAATGTCCAGATTAAGGGGCGGTAATATTATAATAAGATACATCACAAAATCTGAACAGCTCATTTTTTCACAAGATTGCAGAGAAAGGTTTACCAAAAAAAAAATTACTGGGTTGATCTTTTTCACGTTTTCTGGGTTGGTAGATGCACTGGGGACCCGATTATAGCACTGAAAAAGTCAGATTTTCATGATATGTCACCTTTTAAGCAGCACAACTTCTTAACATTTATAAAAATAAGAATATTTTTTGAGGACCAATCAGAAAATTGAAGAACAATGATTACTGAAGGATCATTTGAGATTAAAAACTGGAGTAATGGCTGCTGAAAATTCAGCTTTGCCGTCACACATTTCAAAATATATGCAAAAAGGTAGCTGTTATTTAAAATTATAATAATATTTCACAGTATTACAGTTTTTTTATCAAATAAATGCAGCCTTAGTGAGTTTAAGAGACTTTGTGTACACACACAGAGAAATTTAAAATTTCACATTTACAGCCTGGTGAAATTTCCTGACCTAATTCTTAATATTCACAAGCAGAAACGAAAAACGACCACAATCTCAGTGGAGGTGAAAAAGTCACAACATAAGTACATAGTAGGCCCCAAGGGCAACACCCTGCAGGAGATCCTGGAGAACACAGGGGTGTCTGTGGAGATGCCCCCTCTGGACTCTGCATCCGAGACCATCATCCTCAGAGGAGAACCAGATAAGCTGGGTCCGGCTCTTACACAGGTGTACGCCAAGGTCAGTTGTTTTGGCATTTTATGGCCTTATTTTCAACAGAATGCATGCAAAAGGCTGCTTTTCACATGCCACTTGTGTGTTTTGCAGGCTAAAAGTGTGATAGTGGTGGAGGTGATCGCTCCAGCTTGGCTCCATCGTTTCATCATTGGCAAAAAGGGACAAAACATCAGTCGCATCACTCAGCAGCTGCCTAAGGTATAGAACATTTAAATGAGAAGTCACCCTCATGTCGTTCCAAACCTGTAAGACCTTCTCTCATCTTCGGAACTCAAATAAAGATATTTTTATATCTGACCCTCCATAGACAGCAAGGGTCCTACCACGTTCAAGGCCCAGAAAGGTGACCCATAAAAGAAGAAATCGTTGAATAAAGTCATTATTTTTGTTTTCTTTGAGCACAAAACGTATTCTTGTAGCTTCATAAAATTAAGGTTGAACCACTGATGTCACATGGACTATTTTATCGATGTCCTTACTACCTTTCTGGGCCTTGAACGTGGTAGTTGCGTTACGGTCTATGCAGGGTCAGAAAGCTCTTGGATTTCCTTAAAAAATATCTTAATTTGTGTTCTGAAGATGAACAAAGGTCTTACGGGTTCGGAACGACATGTGGGTTAATAATTGATGACAGAACTTTCTTCTTTTATTTTTTTTATTTTCATTTTCACTATCCCTTTAAAGCCTAAATTAGGGCTGCACGATAAATCGCATGCGATATTTAATGCGCATCTTGTCAGAAAGCCGGTTCTGTAATCAGCGGTAAATCTCCATCACCTGCGGGCTTTCACATTGAGCAGCATTAACTACACAGAGCCGTTGTTCACTGAGGAGCTGCGCAAAAAATCGCGCGAATATGAACGTGGTTTTGCGCAGCTCGTTAGTGAACAACGGCTCTGTGTAGTTAATGCTGCTCAATGTGAAAGCCCGCAGGTGATGGAGATTTACCGCTGATTACAGAACCGGCTTCACTGATAAGATGCGCGTTAAATATCACATGCGATTTATCGTGCAGCCCTAGCCTAAATACAATCACCAGAAGTATAAAGCTAATGTACAGGCTATAAACGTCATCACCACCAAGCTTCTGTGAACCCTTTCAAACTTTATTTAAAATCTTAGAGTTAGAATAGTTTTCAAGAGTGCAAGTATAAACACAAGGAGACTGTAAAAGCAGACTAGTGAGTAGATGAGTTTACCTGTGTAGTGTGATGTTTTTTGATGTCCCAGTCAACCTCTATAGTCCTATTAAGCCACTTGATAGCAATCACCTTTTTCAAGATACATAAAAGCTTAAAAAATCAAGAGTGGGGTAATATTGTTATGTTTTATTTCATAGAATAAAATGTGAAAATAACTTGTGTTAACCACATTTCAGGCATTTAACGGGCTGTTTGTCATCATTAGGTGCATATAGAGTTTACTGATGGAGAGGAACGTATCAGTCTGGAGGGACCAACGGAGGAGGTAGAACAAGCTCAGGCTCAGATACAGGAGATCATCAAAGACCTGGTAAGAGAACCCTCAAATCTCTTTTTAGCAGTTTTTTTTGTTGTTGCTGTTGTTGTTAAAATGAGGATAGAACGGAATAAAAAATGGGAAATTTGGTTGCTAAAAAAGGTTGCTTCATATCTTATAACTGTAAGATTTCAGTTATGGTTTGTTCTTAAAGGGGTCCTATTATGCTCTTTTACAAAGTCTTGATTTTGTTTTGGGGGTGTAATAGAACAGGA
>NW_015549567.1:608455-623640 GCF_001515605.1 Sinocyclocheilus anshuiensis
CCAGTGTGTGCTGTGATTGGCTCCACTCGGTGCCTGGTCGGGGAAATGTCATGCCTTACCATAGCCGCCTGCGAGCTTCAGTGTAAATATTGCGTCAAAATCAAATCAATTTGAGCACGATTTTAAACCCGGATGATTGTATAACCACTCTAAGTCCGTCTGCCTTGGGAAAGCTAGCGTGTCTCCGACATAGTGATAACACTCGTTGCCTTCTCTAGTGCAGCTCAACCAGGTCTCGTCCCATTCGTTGATATCTGTGATATCACAAATCCCAGAAAATATTTGTAGTCCAAACGAGTCGTTCGTTGTAGTTTTTGAAAAGTGATTTCTGTTAAATAAAATATCTCCTTTTGAAGTGGACTTTGAGCTTTGTAACTTTGCAGATCTTTTTTATGCTCAAACAGCAACATTACAGACTAACTAAAGTTGAAAAAGTGAAAACGCATAATAGGACCCCTTTAAGGTTTCAGCCTTTGTGGAATATAAACAGTTTAGGTATAGTCCAAGTATTTTATTTTCCTCCCTCCAGATGGCAAGAATGGACTATGCAGAGATTAACATTGACCAGCGTTTCCACAGACATCTCATTGGCAAAAACGGGGCCAACAGTAGGTTAAAATCTGAAACTTTAGTCGTGTTTGGGATGCCTGGATAGAAACAGAGCTCATAGCACAGATAGAAATTGATGTTTGAATAGTCAAATAATTGTGGTTTTACACATTATTTGATTACAAGCAGTGCACAATGACAATATGCAACAGTTGCAAATGTATATCTCCCTCTCTGTTTAAATATAATATTTCATGTGTTGTTGCCATTACAACAGAACCTGAAAAAAATGAATAACTGCATTGCACACTGAATCTGATTCAGTGACTCTTTGAGTTATCCCTAATATATCTGTTACAGTAAAGTTGATTTGATCAATGAACAGTGCAGATGAATGAATTATCGGTGCTTTTCCCAGTAAATCGGATAAAGGAGCAGTATAAGGTATCAGTGAGGATTCCTCAGGACTCGGAGCGCTGTGGGCTGGTTCGTATTGAGGGCGATCCTCAGGGAGTACAGCTCGCTCGCAAGGAACTGATGGACATGGCCCAGCGCATGGTGAGACGTTCTATATGGAAATCACAAGAGCTCTCTGCATATGAGATTATGAACCTATCTGGCACATTTGCCTGCATGGTTTAAGCTTTGTTGTTTTCTGGCATCTTTAGGAAAATGAACGCACGAAAGACCTGATAATAGAGCAGAGGTTTCACCGCACTATCATTGGGCAGAAAGGAGAGAAGATCAAAGAAGTACGGGACAAGTTCCCTGAGGTGCTCAAAGCTTCATTTAGTAAAATGCAGCAACATCTATATTCTGCTGCACATTTTTTATAGCATTACATGAGAGATGATTTCACACAGATGGTTTCATTTTCGCAGGTCATTATCATCTTTCCAGACCAGCAACAGAAAAGTGACATAGTACAGCTCAGAGGGCCTAAAAACGAAGTGGAGAAATGTGCGAAGTTTCTGCAGAAACTCATCGCTGAGCTGGTACAAGAGTAATTTCCTCTAGCTTCCTACCTGCTCTCAAATAGCATTTGCTTTGTGACTAATACAAGGTCAAAGAAAGAGCAGCTATTATGTGCTCAGACAGCTATGAAATGATCATACTCAGCCTACAGATGACAATCTCTTGCAATGCTATTATAGTTAAGGCACTTTTTCGGTTTTAAAGTAAAAGAGCTGAGAAGTAGTTAACTCTTTGAATTACATTGAGGTTTAGTGTTTTTTTTTTATTATATTATATTTGTAATTACATGTTCATGTTATTAGGTTGAGAGCAGCTTCTCAATTTCTGTACCCATCCACAAGCAGTTCCACAAAAACATCATTGGTAAAGGAGGTGCCAACATCAAAAAGGTGAGGACACAAAGTCTGCAATTTTATTTAGATTTGTAAAAATGACTTGTTTTTAATACTGCAACAAAAATGTTTGGTTCCCAAAATCAGTACAGTATGTCTCTTTTCTTGCTTTGCTCCTTTATTAGTTTACCTTTATTTCAAATACCGAACATTTTGGTTTTACTTAACAATAACAGCACTGGTTCATAGTGAGAAAAATGACACGAACAAATAAAGGACCATAAAAACACTGAGAGCATTAGTGGCAGAGTATTATAGCATGGCCACAGAATGTTTAAAAATAACATTCAGCATTTGAATAAATAATTACAATTTCCATTTTTGGGGGATTAACTGCTATTTAAATGTTGTGTTAATGTTATTGGTTTTTTTTTTATGAGAGAAATCGTTGCTGTGTAAATCTATATAGATACGTGAGGAGACCAACACCAAGATTGATCTCCCAACGGAAAACAGCAACTCTGAGATGATTGTAATAACTGGCAAGAAGTGCAGCTGTGAAGCCGCACGAGATCGGATTCTCGCCATTCAGAAAGAGCTGGTGAGAGAAACAGGAAGCTAGAAAATGTATTATAGGTGTAATTCCCAGTGCTCTTAGTTTTTCTTCTCTCACACATTCTCGCTCGATCTTTCAATTCTCCCAGGCCAACCTGAAGGAGGCTGAGGTTTCCATCCCAGCCAAACTGCACAACTCTCTGATTGGATCCAAGGGCAGTCTGGTGCGCTCTGTGATGGAAGAGTGTGGGGGTGTTCACATCCACTTCCCTGCGGAGGGCTCAGGGTTGGACAAGGTCACTATCCGAGGTCCTGCAGAGGAGGTGGAGAGAGCCAGGAGACAACTGCTGCAGTTGGCGGAGGAGAAGGTGAGTAATTAGATGAAGATTTCAAGCAGAAAAGCAAGAAAGACAGCAGTGCAAAAAACACTGCTAGAATTTTTATAATCACATGACCAAGTCATTTTTGAATCATTTGTTTTTTGTCCCACCAGCAAGTCAACAACTTCTCAGTGGAGCTTCAAGCCAAGCCAGAGTACCACAAGTTCCTGATAGGCAGAGGAGGAGCTAATATCCGACGGGTACGGGACCGAACCGGAGCACGAATCATCTTCCCATCACCAGATGAACCAGAACAGGAGCACATTACTATCATGGGTAAAGAGGAGGCTGTATGGCTTGCCCAGAAAGAGCTGGAGACCCTCATTAAAAATCTGGTATGCCAGAAGAGAAAGCGAAACATTTGAGTTTGTGTTTCTTTGAATGCACTTCCTGCAGTTCATCTGTCCTTTCTTTTCAGGATGACGTGATAGAGGACAGTATGGTCGTGGACCCCCGGCATCACCGTCACTTCGTCTGTCGGAGAGGGCAGGTGTTGAGAGAGTTGGCGGAGGAATATGGCGGTGTAGCTGTTAGCTTCCCTCGCACAGGCACACACAGTGACAATATCACTCTCAAAGGACCCAGAGAGTGTGTTGACGCTGCTAAGAAACGCATTCAGGAGATCGTTCGAGATCTTGTGAGATTCATATTCAATCCATGTGTACATATTGCATGTAAATGCAGTGACTTTTCGACCAAGAACAGTATATACACTGCTGTTCAACATTTTTTTTAAAGAATTGATAAAAAAAATATATTTCAAAAAACTTAAACTGAAAAGAAACAAAGAAAAAAACACAAAATATTAGAAAACATATTAGAATGATTTCTAAAGGATCATGTGACACTTGAAGACTGGAGTAATGGCTAATGAAAATTCAGCTTTACCATCACAGGAATATATAACATTTTTAAATATATTAAAGGTGACATATCATGAAAATCTGACTTTTCCAGGTTTTAAGTGCTATAATCAGGTCCCTGGTGCATATACCAACCAAGGAAATGTGAAAAAGATTAACCCAGTAATGTTGTTTTGGTAAGCCTTTTTCTGCAAGCGTCTGAGAAAACGAGCGCGTCTGATTTCGCTCCCTTGGTGACTGGCAAAGTGATCTCATTATAATATTACTGCCCCTTAATCTGTGAGTTTCCACCCATGGTGGGATTGTGTTTTCGCAAGCGACAACGGTGTAGCAGTTCTAATGCCATGGCGAAAGTTTGAGCAAAGCATGCTAACTGTTCTGTGTTTGGCTGCACAGACTAGCACAGAACACTATGTAGAGTCCCAGCCTCAGAGGAGACAAAAGAGCAGTGGATTTATTGATTTATTTACTGTATATTGCTGCTGCCACACAGATCTAAAATAAACATGCGATTTATTTCCCAGCAGTTTACCTCCACAGACATAACCGACTGTTTTTGTAACTCGTGTGTTTTTAACGTAAACTTGTGTATGAATGAGAACTTAGTTTAGTACTCACATGCTGTGACAGCCGCTTTCTGTCCGTGTGCTTTGGATGTGTGCGCTCAGAAAACCATATATCAGAAGTTTAAACTCATATGGTTTAAAACGCATGATTTCAGCGCGATAAACATAATCAGAACCAAAGCAGATGTTTTTAGCAGGTACGGAGCTGTGCAGCTCTATTCTGGAAAAGGGGGCGGGGAGCAGCAGCTCATTTGCATTTAAAGAGACAGGCAGAAAAACAGAGTGTTTCTGCTTCCACTCAAAATAGGCATTTTCAAAATGATACAATAAATGACCTGTGGAGTATTTTGAGTTGAAACTTCACAGACACATTCTGGGGACACCAGAGACTTATATTACATATTGTAAAAATGGGCATAATATGTCTCCTTTAAAATAGAAATGAGTTATTTTAAATTGTTACAATATTTCACACTATTACTTTTTTACTGTATTTTTGATCAAGTAAATTCAACCCTAGTGAGAATAAGAGACTTCTTTCAGAAAACATTAAAAAAAATCTTACTGATCCTAGACCTTTGAATGGTTGAATGGTAGTGTATGTTGCCTGCTTATAAAAGGAATCTTAGAGAAGACTAGAACAATAACATGTTCACATATTCATATTCATATTATTATTGTTAACAAAAACACACACACACATGCATATATATATATTGATTGTATATTGATTGATTGATTGATTGTCTTTATCTGCTAATGTGTCATCAGGAGTCACAGGTGAATGTGGAGGTGTTGATTCCTCAGCGGTACCACAGAGCCATCATGGGACCCAAAGGCTGCAAAATACAACAAATTACACGGGAACATGAAGTTCAGATCAAATTTCCAGACAGAGATGAGTCTGCAGGTCTCTTCCTTAGTTGAGACTTTTCTTCATTCTGTTAAATGATGACTAGAATATTTATGAGCTGTATTATTTCTTGTTTTTGTGGCTGGCAGCTCAGGAAGCGGCGTCTCAAGAGAACGGGGATACGGACCTCATCCCTCGGAAGTGCGATATCATCACTGTGACGGGTCAAGCTGAAAAGTGCGAGCTGGCTCGTGCAGCTTTACTTGTAAGGAATTCTGGAAATTCTAGCAGTCTCTTTTGTCCTGTGGTGGATCATTCTCTTTATCCCATTTTTCCTTCCTTTTTGCATTCTAGGCCTTAGTTCCTGTGACGATTGATGTTGAGGTTTCCTATGACCTTCATCGTTACATCATAGGACAGAAAGGAGCTGGAATAAGGAAAATGATGGAGGACTATGAGGTAGAGACATACTGAATTGTACTTTGTACTACCGTTCAAAAGTTTGGGGTTAATAAGATTGTTTTTGAAAGAATTGCTCACGAAGGCTGCATTTATTTGATCAAAAATACAGTAAAGACAGTAATGTTATCACATACTATTACAACTGTTTTCTATTTTACTTCAGTCTTCAGTGTCACAAGATCCTTCAGAAATCATTCTAATATGCTGATCGGTGCTCAAGAAACATTTCATATTATTATCAAAGTTGAAAACAGTTGTGCTGCTTAATATTCCTGTGTAAATCATGATACCATTTTTCAAGATTCTTTGATGAATAGACAGCATTTATTTGAATGGAAATCTTTTGTAATATGTGACCCTGAAGCACAAAACCAGTCTTAAGATTTCTTTTATGCCAAAAATCATTAGTATATTAAAGGTGCTGTATGTAGGATTGACACCGCGTGGTTGAACTAGGTATTGCAGTCCAAATTCAAAATATTGGAGAGGGTTTTTTTCACCCGGCCCCTCCTCCTCATTTTAATATCTGCAAACATATTATGGTATTTTTATGCTTTAATAAAATCAAAAACTTACATACAGCACCTTTAAGTAAAGATCATGGTCCATGAAGATATTTTGTAAATTTCCTACTGTAAATATATTAAAACTTAATTTTTGATTAGTAATATGCATTGCTAAGAACTTCATTTGGACAACGTTAAAGGTGATTTTCTCAATATTTTGATTTTTTTGCACACTCAGATTTCAGATTTTCAAATAGTTGTATCTCGGCCAAATATTGTCCTATCCTAACAAACCATACATCAATGGAAAGCTTATTTATGTATAATCTTTAGATTATGTATAAATCTCAATTTAGAAAAATTGACCCTTATGACTGGTTTTGTGGTCCAGGGTCACATATTATAAATGTCTTCACTTTCACTTTTGATCAATTTAGTGCATCCTTGCTGAATAAAAGTAGTAATTTCTTTAAAAACAAAAAATCTTACTGACCCCAAAGTTTGGAATGTGTAGGCATAAACAATCCAACTTTAATGAATTGAATTGAACAAAATCCTGTTAATGGGACAGTAAAGTAAAAAATGAAAATCCTGTCATCAATTACATCACCCTCCTTTTATTTTCTTCTGTAGAACACAAAAGAATATGTTTAGAATCATGTCCAAGATGCTATTTTCCATACAGCAACAGTTGACCACAGTCTGTCAAACAAATTGTCCAACTGATGAGTGAATGTTAATGTGTCTGGTTGTACTGTGCTGTGTAGGTCAACATTTGGGTTCCTCAGCCTGAGCAACAGTCAGATATCATAAAGATCACAGGACAGGTGGCCAGTGTGGAGCGGGCCAAACAGGGACTGCTGGAGAGGGTCAAGGAGCTGCAGGCGGAACAGGAAGATCGGGTATAACCTGTGCTCAACACGCTCTGCTGACATCAGAGAACATGCTGTGAAAACAATTTCCAGATACGACCTAAAATGTACTTCTTGAAATAGGATATATTCTTTTTTCTTGTCTGTTTGTAGGCTTTACGGAGCTATAAGGTGACGCTCTCAGTAGACCCCAAATATCACCCCAAAATCATAGGCCGCAAAGGAGCTGTCATCTCTCAAATACGCAAAGACTACGATGTCAACGTGCAGTTCCCTGACAAGGGTGATGAGCAGCAGGTATGAAAGCAGATTGCTTTCGAAAGAGCATTTCCTAGTTCTTTAACCCAGACTGGGTTCATACCTTTCATACCTGTCATCCTGCTTCTGTGTGTTTAGCTGTCAGTCTTTCTTCACGCGACTCTGTCTCCCTCTAGGATGTAATCGTGATCTCGGGTTATGAGAGGAATGCTAACGAGGCCAGGGCGGCTATAGAGCAGCTGGTGGCAGCGCTGCAGGATATGGTGAGTGAGGACATCCGGCTGGACCGGCGGGTCCACGCACGCATCATCGGAGCACGCGGCAAAGCCATTCGGAAACTCATGGAGGAGTTCAAAGTAAGAACACTTTGCATATTTGCCAATAGTGACAAAACTATATAACATCTAAATTAGTCATAATATTTTATATAATAATAATAATGATGATGATGCTGATTCAGTTTATTATTAGAAACTTTGGAGTAAAATATTTAACATAATAATAACAATCAATAACAATCATTATGATAATTATTATTAATTGTTATTATTATTAAAAAATAATCACCATCACCAATATTTAACATCATTATCATAATAGTAATTAATAATGATGATTATGATCAATAACAATCATTATGATCATTATTATTATCTGTTGTTGTTGTTATTATTATTATTATTAAAAATAATTAACATCACCAGTATTTAACAACATAATAATAATATTAATAATGATAATGATGATCAATAACCATCATTATAATATGTATTAACTATTATTATTATTAAAAAATAATTGCATTTACCAATATTTAACATCAGAATCATAATATTAATAATGATGATGATGATGATCAATAACAATCATTGATAATTATTATTAACTATTATTATTATTATTAAAAATAATTACCATCACTAATATTTAACATCATAATCATAATATTAATAACGATAATGATGACCAATAACATCATTATAATATTTATTATTAACTATTATTATTGTTAAAATCATCACCAATAAAAATATTAACTACTATTGTTATTTTATTATTATCATAATTATCAATAATAATAACAATTTGTATTATTACTGTTATATTAAAAACAATTACCATCATCAGTAATAATAATAATAATAATAATAATAATGATGAATAATTTATAAGTTTTATTCGCCAATAGTGCCATAATTATATAACATCTAAAATTTGTAGTCATAATATTTATAAGTATAATATTAAAAAGTCTAACAGCAACTATGTTTATAATAATAGTAGTAATATTATAATATATAAAATATATAAAAATTAACTTAATAATAATACTTAAAGGGGTCATATGATGCGATTTCAATTTTTCCTTTCTCTTTGGAGTGTTACAAGCTCCAAGCTCATAAAGAAGATCTGTAAAGTTGCAAAGACTAAAGTCTCAAGCTTTGTAAAAATCGACGCGTTTCAGAAAGGCGGGGCATAGAGGAGAAACAATAATGTACAGTATGTGGAAAATAATGTGTTTTTTTAACCTTAAACCGCATAAACACATTTCATTACACCAAATACACAAAATAATGGTCTTTTTAGCAGCATCATATGACCCCTTTAAGAACATTTTTTTTGTTATTAAAACATTTAGTTATATACATATTTCATAATAAAAATACATATTGAAAATTAATAATTCAGGCAGATAATAGCTATATCTCATATTTGGTTCATGGGATCCTTAATAATTTTCTTCTTTTTTTAGGTTGACATACGGTTTCCTCAGCCAGGTTCTGAGGACCCGAGCAAGGTTACTGTAACTGGACTGCCGGAGAATGTTGATAACGCCATTGACCATCTACTTAACCTGGAAGAAGAATATGTGAGTTGGGAATCCACTGCAAATGCTTCTTTCTAAACAGATATATTCCATCACTTGTGTTTTCCTTTCTTTTGGATCCTCGCTCACTCATCTTCCCTCTTAGATGTTGAGTGTCACAGAGACAGAGACTATGGCAGCTTATATGAAGCCTCCTTCAAAGACGGTGGGGACAGGAGGAAATGACGAGGATAACAAAGCTCTAGCAAAAGGCTTTGTTGTGCGGGACGCCCCTTGGAATGCACAAGGCAACAAGGTTTAAAAGAATATGTTTACCACGGTAAAAGCTTGATTTCAAGCTGTCACTATCATTGTCATATTAATGATTTCCTTTTTATTCTTTTTGCAACATTCAGGCACCAGACATGAGCAGTGCCGAAGAGTTCCCCACGTTCGGATCTGGAATAGCACCGAAACAGACATCTGCATGGGGACCCAAAAAGTGCTGAATGAAACAGATATGTTCTGACTCCAGATCTCACATCTCAGCACTTGAGAACAAGAACATTCCATATTGTTGCTCTTGTCTTTCTCCTGGTGCATTTAGTGCCCTTGGAGGAGTTACTTCTGTCCTCTCTTTCCTTTGCCTGAATAGTTCCTTATCATTGGTGGATAAATGTTCATCAGCACTCCTCAAATGCCCGCAGGTGGTCACACATCAGTATCTGTTGTGCCACTCTGATATCACAGAAATGGAACCTCAAGTAGCAGTTACTGTCATTATCCTGTTGTTTTCTTGAGTTGGGTGACAAATGGCTAGGCATTAAAGAACGAGGCAGATGTTTTTATTTCTTGGACTATTTATTGCAAGAGAACCCCTAGTTCACTGTGTATAAGTTATTTTTTAAGTCCTTGATGGTTTTTCTGTTATTTATTGATTTTCTTCAGTGACTGAATATTCAAACTGATGGGTGTGGATGGTTTTGAAGCATAAAAAGCATTAGGTATTATTTTGCAGTATAGTTTCGTTTCTTTTGCTTCTGGGTATTATTTTGTGTGTGTGTGTGTGTGTGTGTGTGTGTGTGTGTTAGATGTAGCTCATTTTCAAAAGAAGTGTGTGTTGCGTGATATACTTTGAATCTCAAAATGTTCAATTTGCTGTTTATGTTTGAAGTATTTTTCACTTTTCCTTTGTCTATAACTCCTAAAAAGTGCAGGAAATGGAAGAGATTTGTGATTTCATTTCATAAGATTTACATTTTTCAACCGAGCATACGTGACAAAGACTTCAAATGAAAAGTCTCTGAAAAGTTGTTTATTAACAGAACACACTGTATGAGCAACTGTATGTAGTTTTGTGTATTTTTGAGACTTTGGAGCCCGCTACAGTTAAGTAAGTGGAATTCACTGTAAATATATCACTGTCGTAATTACAGTGGATTGCTATGCGATGATACCGTAAAGCAGCCCGCTCTTTTCTCGAAGTTTCATACTCGTTCACTAAACTTTAAACTTTACATCAGGAAACAAGTTTGGGGGAAGCGTGAGACAGAAACAGAAGACATTCGCCTTATAAGTCAGTGTAGCAGCACAATGGTTTTTCAAGGTAAAAAAAACCCTTACAGTTGCTTTAACACGAATGACAAACACACTCATGCAGATTGCTGGTTCTCAATGTGCATATGTTTACTTAAAGGTGATGGGTCTAATTTTTTTATGTTAGAATTAAAAGAATTTCTTTATACAGAGAGAACTGTAAACAGCCGTTCATATGTGGCTCTGTGGCGCTATCGATACATTTCAAAACATTGCTCTGTTTGTTTGAGCATCACAACCAGCCTGTTACAGTAACATTGGCTTAACCAATGACATGAGCTTGTTTGGATGCCTAATAATAGAAGGGAAGTATTTCATGAAACTTATTATTTTTTGCAATTCCATGTGGCGACGCTAGTGGCGCAGAAACTACACACTTCACCTTTACATTTTGATGTGTTTTGACTTGAGGGTCATTCCCTGTCCTGTTAGTTGAGTCTTGTGAGTCACTGTTGTATGTGTTGTGAAGGTATGCTAGCTAGTGTACATGGTAGAGAGAAGAACCATCTACAACCAACTGAAAATAGAAACACTATCGGCCTTAAGAAGTTAATGCCATAGGATATTTTTACCGAGATTTGATGACATTGATATGCAACACTGCAATAACATGTCAGTGACGGAACTTTCCTACTCCAAATAAAAAACCCATTCAAATAAAAGGAGATGTATTTTTGCTGTTCATTATTTCTCAAGTTTAACCTAAATGTCAAGATGTACACTTAAGGTCAAGAATATGTTTATGAATAAAAAAAAAAGACACAATATAGAAACATTATTTCAAATATACAGAGAGCCTCAAATACATTTGAGCAAAATTGACAGTAAAGACATTTACAATGTTACAACAGTTCTATTAAACTTTATATTAATCGAAGAATCCTGGAAAAAATGTGTCATAGTTTCCACAAAAAAAATATTAGGAAGCACAACAAGAAGCGGCTGATAATAAGAAATGGTTCTTGAGCACTAAATCAGCATGTTAAATTGATTTGTGAAAGAGTATGCGACATTGAAGACTGGTAATCGCTGCTGAAAATTCCTACATTACCTACATTTTAAAATATATTGCAAAAGAAAACCGTTATTTTAAATTGCAATAATATTTTACAATATTACTATTTTTACTGTAACTTTGATCAAATAAATGCAGCCTTGGTGAGCATGAGACTTCTAAAACAATTTTTTTTATAGACCCTAAACTTTTAAATATATAAAAATTGTGGTCCAAAAACAAACCTATCTATCAATCTATATACATGTGTGTGTGTGTGTGTGTGTGAGAGAGAGAGAGAGATTTGTAATTGTCATAAAATGTAATGAATTAATGGAAGACAGAACGCGATTTCCATGTGCATAATTGTCTCTTTTTTGGATTTTTATTTTCTTACAAACCAGGAAGGTAATGTTAGTGTTATGTAACAGGCTGTACAACACAACGTAAAGACATAAAAAGAACACAAACATAAACAAATAATACAAACAACTGAAAAGCAGCAATGGGCCGACACAAACCCTGTATTTTCACATTTTCCGATCTACATAGCAAGCATTCATTCAGACATCGCCCTTGGCAATAAAGCGGGATTGCTAATGCAAAATGTACACTCAAGTATGTCATATTGGCAACAAAATAAAAAAAAATAAAAAAAAAATGGATAGAGATATGCCTTCACAGAGGGTACTGTAAGTCTAGATACAATCAAAAGAGTTGATTTTTTTGTCATCGTTTTTCCAGCAAGGGCTTACATTTGTGCAATCTTAGTCATAAGAGAATACAAAAAATGGCAATATACCTAGCATGAAGTAAACAATCTATTAAAAACAAATCACATTCCCAGTGTAAACACCAATTCTGGGGTCAGGTATACCAGTAGACGACTTTAATTCCCACAATTCCCCATGAGTCTAGGCACATCTACCTGATAGCTGAATAAACAGTCCTTCTTGTTTGATATTGAACGCAGAACATAAACAGACCTTTCCATTCAGTTTTTGTACCTGCCACCATTAATTTCAGAAACACTTGCATCCTGGTTCTTACACTAAAGTTTGTGAGTAAACAAATGGGCCCAACAGCACACGTTACTTCAGAACAGAAGTTAACCCATGTGTAAACAACATCTAAAGCAGTGAAGCATTTTAAACATAAGACAGGTGACTGACCTTAAATAATGGGCAATTTGAGACACACATTTGGCCAAAACAGACACACAAATACACATATAGCTTCTTAAACTCTCTTCTTCAGATATTTTAGAGTGCTTCTGTTTGTATGTATCCATCCAGTTAAACTATGCATGTTTGTCACAATTTGGGTCACATGAAGTGATTTTAGTGGTATGAAGAGATGCGAGTTTCACTCCATAGATTGTTACAGTTATACGTGTATTCACAAGAAGAAGAAAAAAAACATAAATTTCTTGCCTTCCTGTCTTTATGTAGCCATTTTATCCACTTTGCATTCAACTAAACACTGTTTGTTGTCATTTGTGAATAAATACACAGCTATAAGAACCAAATATAGAGCAGAATCTGGAAAATAAGTAAACAAGGAAAGCGATGAAATAACAGTTTCTTCCTGATTAGGTGATTTTGCTGCATCCTTGATCTTGTTGACATTGTCGTTGAAACAGGTCTTGGTTATTTCCAGGCTGATTTGTCCGTTGCAAGTCTTAAGAAAAACATGAGTATAAATCCAGGGTTGTGCTATGAATTGGTGCCTCTGTGTTGCTTCAGTCCAGTTTTATTTCTGTGAGAACAACAGGCTCTCAAAGCAAAAACTGACAGGGTGAGACATAGCTTTAGATGTATGAAGAGACCGAAAAAATAATGGAGAGCTTGCCGAGTTAGTGAATTTAATGAGAAAGACTAAAAATCACCCACCAGTGTCCGAAACATAAAGTGCAGGCAGTGTCTTTGTCTCTGGGGATTATCATCACCCTCCTTCAAAACAGAATAAACACAAAAGTATGTCTGAAACATGCAGAGATGAATGAGTTTGGGCAGCGAAACAATGCTTAATCCTCAACGCCTGAGGGGGGTTTATAGCGAGGAAGATGATGCCAATATCCTCACTCGAGTCTGTTTTTACTCCACCCTTATGAGCAGGCCGTACAGAAGCGTGCCTCCCTTTTCCTTGGTGATCCATTCGATTTCTGCATTGCTGAATCGAGGATCAAGAGGCTCGCTGATTCCCAGTGAAGTCGGGCCCACTTTGTAGGAGCCTGGCCGCACACACACCTGGAAGCCCACCTGGGCCTGGTGACAGCGGAGGGAACGTGGGTCTCGGAATCTGTGCAGAAAAGCGTAACTGTCATTGTTTTCAAATTCATTTTCTAGGCAATCATGTTATATTCTCTCTGGTCTTTTTCTCTAGAAGCACTGCTGTTGACTTACTGCACTTTGGGGGCAAAGACCTCCAGGCCAGAGTAGCGCATGGTTGGAGAAAGCTGCACACGGGGAATCTCTCGCTCTGGGGCACTGTTCTCCTCGGGCTCCCCATAGCTGCCGTGATCCTCTGTCTTCACCGGGGACAAGGAGAAAATGGAGGACGATTCTGCTCATGGGAAAGAGATGAGCTCAGGTGTGCAGATCAATTCTAATTCACACATTCATGCATTTCATTATCAGATCATTTGCTGTTTTTTTTTTTGTTTTTTTTGCCAAAAGTAAACAAAAAGAAAATTCAAAATTTTTTAAATGAAAAAGAATATGAACTAAACCTGCTGTTTTGAATACCAGAGACTATAGCAAATAATGATATTTAATGTACTGATCAGACATAATTATAGATTTTTTCTATACAGTTTTCTCAAGTAATATAATACAATACAATACAATACATAAATATATAAATATACAGTGGGTACGGAAAGTATTCAGACCCCCTTAAATTTTTCAGGGGGAACCTTTAATTGAAACGAGGGAATGAATAAAGCCCTGCACGGCCCAGCCCTTCCGACAGCTTATCAGAATATTCTCGGCCTACTGACTCGGGAGTGCTCGGGAGTCTGACCCGAGCACGTGTCTTTTTTCTCTCTCACTATTTCTTCCCCTTTACACAGCTGCTGTTGCAGCAAATAGGCTAGTCCAGTTTTGGTTTTTAATGGCGAAGTGGTTATATTTCTTTTCGTTTCTTTATTAAGTTAATTTAGAAATATGTTTGGAACATTTTATGTTTGTTAAATTCAAGTTGTTGTTTTTTGTAAGTAAGGACCAAGCGGCCAGCGGCAGACTGTTGAGCATATATGTTTGATCAATTTAGCCTTCTCAAATCAACATGACTTGCCTAAAATAAAATATATAGACATAAAACACCATGCAATTCACAATATTAATTTAAAAATTTAACCTAGATAAATGTGTGCTGTTAGACGCATATACAGTCGTTTGTGCGGAGAGAGGAAGTTGAAGCGCGCTTTGCAGGACATGGAGGCGCCAGCGCGATCACTTGCATTTTTTTCTTAAGAGTGGAAACTTAATATACGCCGTCATTTTTGCTCATAAAGGTAAGAGTAATACATAATTCGGAGTTGTAAAGGGTCTACTTTTATTTGTGTGCACTCACAAACAATATCAACAAAAACCTGTGCTTTTGTAAAATAATTA
>NW_015549567.1:625145-627344 GCF_001515605.1 Sinocyclocheilus anshuiensis
AAAAAGTCTGTGGCATCCAACCTGTCATTCTTCACATTTAACATAAAAAACAGCAATAAAAGGTAGGCTTATTGACGTTTTTTGAAACTCTAATTGATCGATTTCATGAAACATTCGTTTGTATGTTTGTATTTGTCTGATTTTTTCAACATGCATTCAAATATTTATTCGTTTATTTCGTGCTGCAAATATTAAAGAGGAAAATATAATTGATTCACATGCTGCTTGAACTGAGATGAATATAGTTATCTCACTACAAATTTAGAAGCGTAAAAACACATTTATTGTTTGTAGTATTTTATTATAAAGTTGACAGAAGGCTGACACTTTGTGTTTTAATATAAGTAACAAAGCACAAAGCTTATTGCGATTATTGGGTGGCTTGCATGCTACAAATGATGGACTTGAAAACGTTAAATATTATTTCCAAGCATTTATACCGTAAATAAACAGCTTGTGAATACACGTAACGTTAATCACTTCAGAAAAATCAACAATAAGTTAACCGAGTTGGAGCCAATAACGTTTGGGGGGGCCCGTACAAATTTTTTTGCATATGGGCCCGGGGCTGACTTGCTACGCCACTGGTATAAACATTATAATAAAAAAAAATTATATTATAAAAATATTACACTTTTTTTTATGTTTTTGAAAGTCTCTTACGCTCACCCAGTCTGCATTTATTTAATCAAAAATACTGTACAAACAGCAATATTGTGAAATATTATTACAGTTTAAAATAACTGTTTTCTATGTTAATAGATTTTAAAATGTAATTTATTTCTGTGATGGCAAAACTGGATATTCAGCAGTCTTCACTCCAGTTTTCAGTTTCACACAATCCTTCAGAAATCATTCTAATTTACTGATTTGGTGCTCAAGAAACACCAAATCTTCTTGTGTTTCAAATGTTTCTTGTGCTCAAGAAACATATTATCACTGAAGAAATGTAATATTTTTGTGGAAACGATGGATTTTTTTATTCAGGTTTCAGCATTTGTTACAAAAACTATTCTATTTTAAATAATGTATTTACCATCATGTTCAATTCAATTTAATTCAACTTCATACATCTTTGCTGAATTAATTTACTGAATAAAAAAAAAAACATCTTTGAACGGTAGTGTATTATCATATTATATTTCCAAAGGACTAAATTAAGCATTATTTTAAATGATAAAAATAATAATAATAATAATAATTCTTAGTGGTTACCAACCTGACAAGAGTTGGTTGTGGTCCAGTATGCATCTAAGTGAGCCGACACTAGTGCCATGGTACGCAATATGCCACTTCTTGAAGGCATTGGAGACTTCACAGTGGGTCTTGATTCTGTTAAAATACAGACAAGAACTCTTTTTAAGTAATTAATACTGCTAATACTAAATAATCTGCACATTTTCAGAGCTTAATTACTGAGTTAAATTAATAATAACTGACCGGAGTGCAAAGCGGCACCAGCCAAATGGCAGAGCGTAGTCTCTGGGAGGCTCCCCTCGCTTGTAATAGGCCTCATCACCCCTTAGTTTGTGACAGGACTCACAGTAACACAGGTTGTACTTAGCATCCTCATTAAAATAACCATCTGAAAAAGAGGACAGAGTGGGAGATGAAGAAAGCAAAATGTTCAGTCAATATACCGCCATAAACAAAGTTCAGCAAAAATGGCTACTAATAAGTCCACATTGAATCTGTGGTCACAAAGGATTATTATTGTGTGTGTGAGGTGTAATGCAGTTGTACCTGGCAGTGCGAGCAGTTCTTTGAATCTGGAACATAGCGCCTGGTACTCGCACGTCTTATTGGGGTTGACCTCTGGTGGAGGTGTCCAGCAGACACTCTCCTTTATACCTGTCACAAACAGACAGACAGCACACGTGTTTAAAGCAGAGGCACACTACAGCCAATGTAAGACCTGGGGTCAAAATCTCACGCACCATCCACCATATCAGCCTTCTCCATGTCCCCTTGACAACGCATGTCTCCTCTCTCCCCGCCAACCACAGACACATGATTTGTCACTATAGTGACCTAAAAATACAACACCAACAAGAGACAATCATTTGTTGTGCATCCAAACAAAAGAAGTTATTAATTTATTTATTAAAAAAAATTTTATTTACTTGTTTGAAGTTCATTTATTTCAGTAATTCAACTCAAATTGTGAAACTCGTGTATTAAATAAATTCAATGCACACA
>NW_015549567.1:630587-633097 GCF_001515605.1 Sinocyclocheilus anshuiensis
TGGCTTTTGCCTTGGAACTCTCCCATGGATGCCGTTTTTGCCCAGTCTCTTTCTTGTTGTTGAATCATGAACACTGACCTTAATTGAGGCAAGTGATGCCTGCAGTTCTTTAGATGTTGTTCTGGGTTCTTTTATGACCTCTTGGATGAGTTGTCGTTGTGCTCTTGGAGTAATTTTGGTTGGCCGGCCGCTCCTGGGAGGGTTCACCATTGTTCCAAGTTTTCTCCATTTGTGGATAATGGCTCTGACCGTGGTTCGCTGGAGTCCCAAAGCCTTAGAAATGGCTTTATAATCCTTTCCAGACTGATACATGTCAACTGTTTTGATTCTCATCTGTTCTTGAATTTCTTTAGATCGCGGCATATTGTGTTGCTATTTAAGCATGCTTCACTTTGTCAGACAGGTTCTATTTAAGTGATTTCTTGATTCAACAGGTCTGGCAGTAATCAGGCCTGGGTGTGGCTAGTGAAATTTAACTCAGCTTTCTAAAATAATGTGGTTAATTGCAGTTCTTTCATGATTTAACAGGAGGGGGCAATTAATTTTTCACGTAGGGCCACGTAGGTTTGGACAGCTTTTTTCCCTTAATAAATGAAATCATCATTTAAAAACTGCATTTTGTATTTACTTACATTATCTTTGTGTAATATTTAAATTTGTTTGATGATCTGAAACATTAAAGTGTGACAAACATGCAAAAAAATAAGAAATCAGGAAGGGGGCCAACACTTTTTCACACCACTGTATATATATATATATTTTTTTTTTATGGATGGGCAGGGCAAACAACGATATTGAATATTATATAAATAATAACAGTAAAAAAAAATGTTTAATTCAATATTTTATATCAATATAAATAAATACAAATATTTTGTGACACTGGCAAAAAAACATTCAAATTACACATTTTTGTGGTAGGGTCTGTGAAAATGTTGGCAGGGCAAGTAAAAATACATTTTTATACATTATTTAATAGTAATACATTTTAAAATATAAATATTTTCTGTCAAGTACAAAAAGATGTTTGTAAAAACAATGCCTCGAATTCCTAATTTGTTTGTAATGGGGCCTGTAAAAATGTTGGCATGTTAAGTAAAAACATAAAATATAATAACACAATATTTAATGAAAATAAATATTTTCTCACATTTACTCTCTGTCCCACGATTCCTCTCGGTCACACTTTATTTTAAGGTCCAATTCTCGCCATTAACAAACCATTAACTACGACTTGATAAACTCCTAATTTGCTGCTTATTAATAGTTAGTAAGGTAGTTGTTAAGTTTCAGTATTGGGTAGGATTAGAGAAGTAGAATATAGTAATGCGGAATATGTGCTTTATAAGTACTAATAAACAGCCAATATGTTAATAATAGGCACGCTAATAAGCAACTAGTCAATAGTGAGAATTGGTCCCTATACTAAAGTGTTACCTTACTCTCTCTTTTTTGTGGTGCATTCTTTGAAAATGCTAGAAGAGGAAGTTCTAAAAAAAACTTTTGTTGAAGCCTAATATTACAGTCATAAGCACTGACCTGTTCACACTGGCCATAAAGGTCAATAAGGGGGTAACAGGGGCTTGGGATGTCCTGGGCTGCTATGCCCTGATCCATGCCGTTAACAAACAGATGGAGGCAACCACTGCTGTCCACCAACAGCCCCAAAATGGTCCCTTCAGGACAGGTGTCCAGGTTAGGACCATAGTTCTCACAAATCTGAGGAAATGAGAGAGAATGAATTCAGGAACTGATACTAATACTGTAAAAATAAGAAGGACATAGGATTTTAAAAATCAGGAAAGATGGAAAGAAAAGTTCAAAACAAATGGAAAACAAACACGAAAGCAATGAAGTGAGAAAAGAAAACAAAACAAGGATGTGAAAGGGGTCATATGATGTTGCTAAAAAGAACATTATTTTGTGTATTTGGTGTAATGAAATGTGTTTATGCGGTTTAAGGTTCAAAAAACACATTTTCCACATACTGTACATTATTGTTTCTCCTCTATGCCCCGCCTTTCTGAAACGCGTCGATTTTTACAAAGTTCATCGGTCTGAAAAGCGAGGTGTGCTCTGATTGGCCAGCTATCCAGTGCGTTGTGATTGGCTGAATACCTCAAGCGTGTGACGGAAATGTTACGCCCCTTACCATACTGTGATGCCCTGTCTGGCCGGAGCGATGAGACAAAAACATTAAAACCCATTATAAACGAGGCATTTGTTTCATCCAGTGGGGACATAATTACGGATTATAATGACTTATACTGTCTTTTTACGCGTTGCATCGCGCCGCGTAAACATAAAACCATGTCTGCATTTGTGATCGGAGAAATGACAAACAACAAGTGCTACTCTACACTGCTCAAAACTCACGTTTGAATCATCAGTGGCAAATTCTTTAAATATGAAAATGTACTTGCAGTGAATCAGTACAGCCGGCATTGTAGTCTACTCTCCCAGGATCAGGAAACAGTCCTCCATAAAATGTGCTGCACACATCTGAATAG
>NW_015549567.1:633107-645804 GCF_001515605.1 Sinocyclocheilus anshuiensis
GTATTGATAAAGAATATCTCTTTGGATTTGAGACTTTAGTCTTTGCAACTTTACAGATCTTCTTTATGCACCAAGAGCTTGTAACACTTCAAAGAGAAAGGAAAAATTGAAATCGCATCATATGACCCCCCTTTAAGATAAGTGACATCACCTTCAACGAGTTGTGAAAAACAGAGTCTCGTTGCAGTAGCCAGACTGAGCGCTTAAGGCAGCAAGCTGTGGAAGGGAAGTTGAGGCGGTCTGGCGAATGACCAATCACACCCAGCGATAGGGAGGACGTCCATGATGAATTCAGACGGTCTATCTGAAACTGAGAAAGAACAGCTATTAGCATCATGCAGACTGTGTCTCTCACTTTCAAATACACTCACACACAAGCACACGCCTGGAATAGCTGCTGGCGCGGCAAAGCTTGAGCTGTGACCAAAAGACCCTGGTTGTAGCTGGACACCCGGGCGGCAGTCAGGTTCTGATTGGACAGCTGGATATTTTTTCCATGATTCTCCAAAAAAGTCATGACCGTGGGCACCAGGGCAGGCTCATTCTCACACTGAGAGTTGAAAAACAAACAAACAAACAAATACCAATAAAGCTTGACATTAAAATACAGCCAATCAAGCTTCAAAACATGATCCTCTGAGGTGACACACCTCTCTGACAGGAGTGCTGTCCTCCTCTCCCTCTCTGCAGCTGTCGGGCGAGAGCGAGGGAGCTTTCACACTTTCTGAATCCTCAACTAGCGTGGAGCTGACGATGGACACGGCTGTCACCTTTCCATACAGGTCCAAAACAGCATACACGTTCTGAAACGAAAGTGGATGAGCAGACCGTACAACTGAAAAATTTGACTTATCAACAGATATAGCAGCATACTCGTACCTTCGCCACTGCAGTGGCTGCTGGTCCCATGTCTTCTCCATCAATTAGGATGTGCATGGTGTCATCACTGCATCTCTTCACCCCAACGCGATTTCCCACCTATAGTAGAATGGAGGTGTTGAGGCTGTGATATTTATTCGTTCCTCGCTTAGGGGTAATAAGAGGTTTTATATATACCACTCTTCAGCGTGTTCATGTTTGTATTTGTGTCTGGCTCAAAGGACTGAATAGAGGAAATGAACTGGAGAAGATTTCCATGTCAATGTCATGTTCCAGTTCAAAAGTGTGTACCAGCTGGAGCAAACTTTATTTTTCTCAAATTGATGTCACAACAGTTGGTTGAAAAAAATCATTCTGAACGGGATTCCAGGGTTATAGTTTCTCTGTCATTGTTACAGCTGTGACGTGGACTTCCCTCTTTGCATAGAATTAGAACAAATATTAAAACTTTACTGTTACAGTTCTTGTCATTGGTATGAATGCACCTGTGCTCTCTTACCGTGAGTCGATCCAGAGAGCATCCATAGTTCTGTCTCTGTAGCACTCCGTTCCGCCTGACCTCAGAGCCGGCGAGGACCCAGGTGACCTTTGACCTGAGCTGGGTAAGCGAAGGAGAGAGGCCACTGAGCGGGCAGGATGGTAGGTCAGGGGGCTGCAGGGTGGTCAAACCCACATGAAGGGAACCGGACCATCTGTCATCTACCTTGTTAATTTTAACCTAAAAAGAACAACAACAGGACCATATGTGAATAGGACACTAAAATGTCTGGTAACACTTTACAACAAGGTTCCATTTTTTTCACTCATCATTTACTCACCCTTTAATAAGTTCCTTTCCTCTGTTAAACACAATAGAAGATATTTTAAAGAATGTTGGAAACAGTAGCCATTGACTTCCATAGTATAAAAAATACTACAGAAGTCAATGGTTGTTTGGTTACCAACAAACATTCTTCAAAATATCTTCTTTTGTGTTCAACAGAAGAACTCATACAGGTTTGGAAAAACTTGATGACAAAAAGAAAAATACTTCTAAAATATTTATTAATCTTAGTTAATGTTAATTTCAACCTTTACTAATACATTATTAAAATCAAAAGTTGTATCTGTTAATATTATTTAAAGAGGAATTAACAATGAACTGTTGTATTTTTATGAACTAATGTTAACAAAATACTGCAACAAACATATTCCCATTGTTAGTTAATGCTAGTTAAGATTTTACAAAACTAATGGGACCTTACTGTAAAGTGCTACCACATTTTTAATTTCTTTTTTTTTTTCGTTTGTAAATTAAAACACGTTCCACATCTCACCTCAAACACCTCATTTGTCTTGAGCTCCTTTGCGCTAAACACAATTCCATGGGCATATCCATCGACCCTCAGTGCTTGACAACCGTCTCCTAATAACACCACATTCTTACCATGTTTGCTGTGCAGGTGATGGGCAACCCCTGCCACTAGAGGGTGACAAAGACACAAAAGTAGAACAAAACATATGATCCTGTTTACAACTGGTGTTGACATGAATGTTAAAATCATCAATCTTAATAAATGAATACTGCCTCAAATGAAAAAATAATGAAAAAAAATTATAATACCAGGAGAGTGTATAGGGAAGCTCTTCTCTGTGATGTTACTGGTACACAGACTGTTATCCAGTGGCCCCGATGAACTTGTAATGGACACTTGCACACACTGACCATAAAGATCGATCACAGCATATACTTCTAAAAAAAGACAGAAGAAAAGAAAGAAAGGAGGAGGACGTTAGACATTACTAAGTTCTGAAATATCAGTGTTGCATAATGAGTTCACACTGCATGATTTCCAAACTCGTCGGATCGCCGTTGTTTTCACACTGCGTGACTATCTGGGGTAGCATTCAGTTGCTGCTGTGTTCACATTGCACAATGGATCGGCGACGGGGTTTCACATTGCATGACTTCACAAAAGGAAGAATCGCCGACAGCTCTGTCTGGTCCGCAAACTACGTTTCACAACAAAACACACGCAAGAAGTGATAAGGAAATAATGCGAGAACCCGCGTGCGTCAGAACGGAGTTTTCGAGCAAGACTGGAATTATAAAAAAAAATATATATATAGCCCGCAAATTGTCTGTGAGCTGACTTCCAGCTACAAGGAGAAAAAGAAAAACTGATTATGCAGGAGGCAGATGCAGGGAACAGGGATTGGGTGTTCTGCAAAGAGAGACGTAAATAATTTTGCAGTAACTGTTATGCTGATGTTGTGGCTGGTCAAGCAAAAGTTTGTGCTTGTTTCTGTATGATATAATTGTTCAGATATCTATTAAAATACTGATATTCTGGTCTATAACTCCTCCCTGAACTTCCCTCTGCCCTGTATCTTGGTCTCTCATTGGCTGTAGGTCATCGCCGATGTAGTTTTCAGTCAGAAATCATTGCACACAGCGTGATTGTGAATCGCCGACAGCTCCAGATATTTAGCATGCCAAATATTTTGCAGGCATCGGCGACATGTCGGCGATTCCCTCAGATCGCGTCTTTGATAATTCACACTGCGTGATTGTCACTCGCGTGAACGAGCACCGATTTGCCTCCGATTTCGGGCATTTGTCGGCGATTTTGCAAAACCTGTCGGCGAGGGAAAAATCGGGCTAAAATCGTGAAGTGTGAACTCGGCATAAGGTGAAACAGTTTTCTTGAAAATTACCTGGTGGCAGCCCGGTACAAGCTACACCCTGGTCAAGGCCGTTGATGAAGTAATGCAGGTCTCCAGTAGCTTTACGCATCATCCCAATCCTGGAGCCTGTGGTCAGAGAGTCCAAGTCACAGCCGTAGTTATTCCTCATGGTATTCCCATCCTGCATGATCGCTGTGCCACTACAGAAGAGAAAGAGCAAAGAGAGATGTAAGGTGTCAGTTCTGGCAAAGAAAGGAGTTTTAATCCATTAACCCACGGCTCACCTCAACATCCAGGTGTCATAGTCAATGTCAGTCATTGTATTAGGGAACTCCAGTTCTTCTGGTCTGATTGCGGTTACTCCTGTGAAAAATACAAACCAAAATCTGGTTCTTATTCAGGTTCCATTAAAAAACACATACACAGAACCAAGTGATTATTGGAAATAATAATATTCGGTTCCTTTAATATTCCTGGAGCCAGTATTTTTCTACCATGTTTCCTGCACTGCAGCACCAACAGCTATAGTGAAATTCTTCGAAACATGACTCTTATGAACCAATAATTTTTAGTAAATCAAAGACATGCATTTTTTTTGGTAAATCAATGGTATTTCTTAAGTGAATCAAGGCAATTTCTTTAGTGAATTAGCGGTATTTCTTTAATAAATCAGTGGTATTTCTTTAGTGAATCAGAGGTATTTCTTTAGTGAATCAGAGGTATTTCTTTAATAAATCAGTGGTATTTCTTTAGTGAATCAGAGGTATTTCTTTAATAAATCAGTGGTATTTCTTTAGTGAATCAGAGGTATTTCTTTAATAAATCAGTGGTATTTCTTTAGTGAATCAGAGGTATTTCTTTAATAAATCAGTGGTATTTCTTTAGTGAATCAGAGGTATTTCTTTAATAAATCAGTGGTATTTCTTTAATAAATCAGTGGTATTTCTTTAGTGAATCAGAGGTATTTCTTTAATGAATCAGAGGTATTTCTTTAATAAATCAGAGGTATTTATTTAATAAATCAGTGGTATTTCTTTAGTGAATCAGAGGTATTTCTTTAGTGAATCAGTGGTATTTCTTTAGTGAATCAGAGGTATTTCTTTAATAAATCAGTGGTATTTCTTTAGTGAATCAGAGGTATTTCTTTAGTGAATCAGAGGTATTTCTTTAATAAATCAGTGGTATTTCTTTAGTGAATCAGAGGTATTTCTTTAGTGTATCAGAGGTATTTCTTTAATAAATAAGTGGTATTTCTTTAGTGAATCAGTGTTTTATATAAGCTGACCTGCTTCTATTGAGCCTGACCAGCGATCCACCATTTTCTGAATTACAATTTCAAAGAGCTCTCCATCCCGAAGGCACCTGTTCAGTGGGACACACAAGCATAAAATATTCATTTAATCGATGACTGATCCATCAAGATCAACCAGCATGATCTAAGCACTTAAGAGTTCATGCCAAAACAAAAGTAACCTGTTTGAAATAACAATGGCATCATTAAACTCGCTGCGGCAGTTCTGCCTGAGTGCCGTTCGGCCACCGTTGGTGATGACTGCGTTTGTGCCGTGCAGCTGATGAAAGCGCAAGTCATTAGCAGCTGTAGCTCCTGAAACTGAACATGGGCTACCAGGAGACATGGCAGTAGGGCCCTCAGAGCTGTCATCAGGCAAGGGAGGGAGGTCAGCTATAACAGAGAGAAAGAGATTTTTAAAAGTCTCCTGAGTACTTCAGGGTGTGTACCATCTATCCACCCCTTTCTACTCTCTCCTTATTGCTCTCACCCATATCATCCATGATGGTGGCCTGGGCAGCCTGTCCATACAGGTCTACCACTGCATACACACTGGGCGGAACATTCCAGGCCGCAGGGCCTTGAGGCACTCCGTTCACAAAGAAATGCAAACTTCCATCCTCCTTTCGGACAACTCCCACTGTATCTCCAGCCTGTAAACATTCACATGAGGCACATGAACATAAAACCAGCTAAACCAGGATATGTTCCTAAAAATCAGCTCTTATATAAAAGTCTCAATTCACCCTGGTGACAGTTCTGGGTGTCAAAAAGATCTTTAAAAAATCACTCAGAAGAACTTGAAATTTAAAGGGATAGTTCACCCAAAAATGAAAATTATGTCATTAATTATTCACCCTCATGTCATTCCAAACCCGTAAGACCTCCGTTCATCTTTGGAACACAAATGAAGATATTTTTGATGAAATCCGAGAGCTTTCTGACCCTGCATAGGCAGCAACGCAACTGACACCTTCAAGGCCCAGAACGGTAGTAAGGATATCGTTAAAATAGTGCATGTGACATCAGTGGTTCAAGCGTAATTTTATGAAGCTACGAGAATACTTTTTGTGCGAAAAGGAAACAAAAATAAAGACTTTATTCAACAATTCGTCTCTTCCGTGTCAGTCTTCGATGCGTGTTCATGAGAGTACCACAACCCACTATGTTCTGACGTAGAACACGCATGCACTGCACCTTGTTTACAAGCAGAAAGTATATGCATGCTTTGTGGTACTGTCTTGAACGTGCGTCAAATCTGACACGGAAAAGATGAAACTGTTGAATAAAAGTCGTTATTTTTGTTTTATTTGTGCACAAAAAGTATTCTCGTTGCTTCATAAAATTAAGGTTGAACCACTGATGTCATAGACTATTTTGATGTCCCTTATGATGTCTTTGCTACCTTTCTGGGCATTGAATGTGGTAGTTGCGTTGCTGCCTATGAAGGATCAGAAAGCTCTTGGATTTCATGAAAAATATCTTAATTTGTGTTCTGAAGATGAGCGAAGGTCTTACGGGTTTGGAATGACATGAGTGTGAATAATTAATGACATAATTTTCGATTTTGGGTGTACTATCCCTTTAAGACACAATTTGGTTTACATTAACCAACATGGCTACAGGTGACAGGTGGGGGGGGTTGACAGATGTGGTCACTAGTGAAGAATTTTTTTTATTGAAACACCAAAACTGGCTTTGGTATGCCATGTCGGGTGTTGTGTTCAAAGGTGATAAATAGTAAAGTTCTTTGTCAATGAGCTGCCTCTCGATATTTTAGCTGTACAAATTTGACATTTTGCTAATCTAGGATTCATTTTTAATTACGGTGCATTCACACTGCTGGCATGTTTACTGGCTGTTGCTTATCCATGTTGTGTATTTAAAACACACTTTGACTAAGACACAACTGTTTCGGTCAATGATTTTACCGCTTCAAAATTATTTGGGCCAAAACCAAAAATGTCACTTTCTTCTGTTTCGGCCAAATGTCTTCAGTTGCCAAAATTTCAGTGCATCACTAGTAGTCACTATGAATATGTTGGATAAAAGCTATGTGAAGGTTTTTCCAAAATTCTCCTTTTCTGTTTACAATACCGATTGAAAATTGACTGAAAATTGACATAAAATGTTTAAGCCAGTCTGCAAAACTCACTTTTAGACGGTCCAAATTGTGCCCGTATTCATCAAGAATTGTAGTTCCGTTGTGCATGACACCATTTCCTGTCATCATCCAGGTTCCTGTGTAGATATCGGTGCATTAGATTAGCTATCTACCAACACTCATGCATTTTACATTTGACGCTACAGGTAACATGGCCTTGACTCATGGACACTTTAATCAGTCAGCTAAGCTTTCAGTTGTGACCTGTGGCTGTAACTGTGTGGCAGCATTTTACCTGAGCGCAGGTTGGTCATGGTTGACGGCAGCTGAAGGTAGGCGGGGTTATGAGTCGTCACGCCAATCTCTATAGAGCCCGCCCATTTGTCCACCATTTTGTCGATGCGCACCTGGAAAACCTCATTGGAGTGCAGCGGACGATTGCTAAGCACAACGCCATGGTTGAAGTCATCCGTCGCACTGTGCCAGAGAATAAGATTTCATTGAACTGCCCCATGAAGCAGTAGCCCTATTAATGCAGTAAGTATATTTTTAGATTAAATGAACTCACTGAGGCCGTAAAGCAGTGCGGCCATCGCTGATGATTGCAGCCTTCTGCCCACAGTTTAGATGGAATAGCAAGCGCTCTGGGACATCAGGCTCAGGGGTCAATGAGAGAGCAGGTCGAGGACGGCCCACGTCAGGTGACAGCGCCCTCATGATTGCATTGTTGCGGCGTAAACGGTCACTGTGGTTATGGTTGTGGATGATGGTGACCTTTACTGCCATGCCATAGAGATCCACCACTCCATACACTACACCAGGGGTCTGATTGGCTGCAACCCCTATGACATCATTTCGGAAAAGTATTTTAGAACAATCCGAATTGTGTGTGAATTTTTTATCACTGAGATCTGAAATTACTCTCACCCTGGTCAATGCCATTAATGTAGAAGTGCAGAGCTCCACTGACTTTCCTCATCAGCCCTATGTGATCTCCCTCCTATAAATAACAAAAGCATAAAAACATTTTATAAGCATGTTGTGTATAAATAAACAAAGGGAATCACCTTGAGTATTAAGACTACATGAGATAATCATAAGACTCACATATGCTGCCAACTTACCTGGAGTTCATCCAGGCTGAATTCACAGTATTCCCGACGAGTCCCCTTCCCATTGGTTAAAATCCCACAGCCACTCATCATGATTGTGCCTTAAAAACAAGAAGAATGTAATGAACACTATGATTTAGTTATATCAAATACACATGTGCCTGCTATGTATATTGTAATGATTCTGTGAGAAATGAGGATCTATTTGATTATATCACAGAATAACAAAGAGGCTACCTGAACGTAAATTGGTCATTGTTGCAGGGTAGTCAAGATTATTTGGGTTGTGGGTTGTCACTCCAATCTCAATGGAACCAGACCATTTATCCACGAGTTTGTCAATGTGAATCTGAAACAGACAAGTGCAGCGATATAATCAGAGGTGTAAAGTCAGCCAAAAATTGTACTTTTACTATATTTTTCAATTTGTTTTGTATAACTGTTGTATAATTATTCTGAGCATCATAATATTATTAATTAGTTGTATTATGTTTGTACTTTAAAGAAATAATAAAAAAAAAAAACTCCTTACCGCCAAACAAGTTTTTGGCAGAAAATTGGAATTAAAAGGATTATTATTATATGAATAAAATTGTGCACAATGCTATTTTAATTAGTAAGTCTCTTCAGGCAAGTTAAAAAGCAAAAAAAAAACTTTTATATTTAAATAATTAACACTAAATTAAGAATGTTAAGATTTTTTTTGTTTTTGAAAGAACTCTCTTATGCTTACCATGGCTGCATTTATTTGATTAAAATATGCAATTTAGTGAAATATTATTACAACTTAAAAAAAGCAGTTTTCTATTAATATATTAACATAAATAAAAATTTAATTTATTCAGGTAATAACAAATGTAATATTATTCTAATATGCTGATTTGGCACTTAAGATTTTTTTTTTATTACTATCAATGTTTTATATATACGTGTGTGTGTATATATATATATATATATTTTTTTGTTTGTTTTTTTTTTTGTTTTTTATTATATTATATTTATGTTGTTTTTATTATGATAGGACAGTATTTAGACAGGAAGCGAAGTGGGAGAGAGGGGGGGGTGGGATCAGGAAAGGTCTGCGAGCCTGGACTCAACCCGGGACGCACTAGCGCTATATGTTGGCGCTGCTGACATGCATCATATTTTTTTCAGGATTCTTTGATGAATATAAAGTTACTAAGAACAGAATTTATTTCAAACAGAAATATTTTGTGAGATTATAAATGTCTTTACTTTCACTTTTGATCAATGTATCCCAGCTAAATAAGAATATTAATCTCTTAAAAAAATATATATACCTCAAACATTTCGTTGTTTCTGAGTGGTCGATTGGTCATGACGACTCCGTTATTGAACTCATCCAGCGGTCTCCTCCTTTCTGCTGTCTTATTGTTGTTGCTTAGTTTGATCAGCGTGCCACACTTCTCATGGAACAGCAGCGCGTCATTGGTTGTCATGCCGCCACCGGCCACCCCCAGTCCCGCCACCCCACCAGAGCTCCCCGCTGGGCTGCTATTGCTGCTACTGCCTCCACCTGTCCCTCCGCCACCAATGCCACTGTCACTTCCTGTTCCTCGGCCTCCACCGCTACTTCCTGTGCCGCCCCTCGAGGAGTCAGAGCCTCCCCCTCCCACCCCCAAGTCCTCTCCACCCTCATCCTCAGAACGATACAGAGAGACAATGGCATTGTTGAACACATCAAATAACTGATGCTCAGTCAAAACTGTGAGGGGAAAAAAGTGGAAAAATAGCAAAAGATAAAGAAATCAACAACGAAATTCCAGATTTACAATGATAAATAACCGAGGCTGGTTTTAAAAGTGACGTACCACTATCAGGCTCAAAGTTGTTTGGAAATTTGTCGGGCCGACTGTGCGCCCTTGACACCTCAGGCACTGATGAGAAAACAAAACAGTAAACATTTGTTCATTACAATTGGACCAAAGATATATTAAGAGTGTACTTGATAAAGCAAAGAAACAATCTTTTAAAAATCTAGTTAAAAAGTAAAACCCAACAAAATTCTTAGAAATTTACTGTTTGTATTCATGGTTTTCTAAGCATTTTAAAGAAATTTTCAATCGAATGAATGATAAAAATATCATGTGGTAAATTCTAGGGCTGGGCAATTTGGCCAAAAATTAAAATCTCGATTTATTCAGTACGTTTGACCAATTCTCGATTTTTTTACAATTTTTAACTAATCAACTTGAAAATGTAACTACAACATGATTCAAGTAACTTTTTCTTTATTATCCCTCTATTTAAAGAAAATTCTATTCCAAGTGCACCACACATGAAGTTGTCAACATGATGTAAATGTTAAACAAATCATTTGTTAAGTATCTTTGCAGAAAAGATGCGTGAACTACAACTACATCTTGTACAAACTTGTCTTATACATATTATATTTTCAGAAATAATACGAGGAAAATGCTTAAAAAAAATCTCAAACGTCAAGGTAATTCAAAATGACTGAAGGTATAACACCAGTAGACTATTATTAACTATAAATGTTCTATAAAAACAACAGCAGCTTTCAGCCTGTCACCATGATGCAAACATGAAATATCAAACATACAGTAGTAACGTTAGTTACAGGTTTTTTTATTCGATTACGCTTAGGGTGGCCATACGTCCTCTTTTCCCCGGACATGTCCTCTTTTTGGACCTACAAAAATGCATCCAGCCTGGATTTCTTAAATGCCCAAAATGTCCGGGATTCGGCTGTTTTCTTAATCCCGCTCCCGCTGAATCTCTGACCATTGCCGCCTGCCTCCGCAACATGTGTTTCGCTCCCGCGATTTTCGTGCCCACTCCTTTAACCCTTTAAGCCCTGAGGCCATTTTTGCCACACTGAACTTGATGTTTTTTCTGAGTGACACACAAAAATAATGACTCATAACTCCAGGACCGTAGCAAGGAGAGTCAAAAGGTTGGTACCGTTTGATAGAAACCTTTCTGTACTTTCAGTGGAAAATTATTTAATTTGGACATTCTCCTGCTGAGAAATAGCTGATAAAAATGTAAGATTTGAGTGCTCAAGAGAAAATGTTCATATCTGTATTATTTGACATTCAATATCTCAGGACAGAAATAAGGTAGGAGGAAAATTCTTTTTTGATGATGTTCCCCAGCATGTTAGTTGTCTGTTTCAAATTTTGTGGTGCATAAAGTATAGCATAAAGTATTCAAAAGTTACAGTATTTTGTAACAAAACAGGCCTTTTTGTTTAGCTCTTGACTCTTTGAAGGAATTTTAAAAACTGTTGTTTTCTGAGTGCCATACACAAAAATAATGACTCAACTCCAGGACCGTAGCAAGGAGAGTCAAAAGGTAGGAATCGTCCGATAGATATTTTTCTATATTTTTTATGGGGGAAAAAATCTTTGCATTTGAATATTCTCATGCTGAGAAATAGGTGATAAAATGTAAGAAAAATTTGTGTGGTCAAGGGAAATTTTTCATATCATTCTTATTTGATATATCAATATCTCATGAAAGAAATAAGGTAGGAGACAAATTCTTTTTTGGTGATGTTCCCCAACATGTGTGCTGTATGTGGTGATATCATGAAGTAATCAAAAGTTACAGCTTTTGGAACCAAGGTAGCCCTTCTCTTAGCCCTTTACAGTTTTTAAATTGTTTTGAATTTGAAGTAATGCCTCACTCAAGTTTAGTCAAAGCCCCAAAAAATTATACTTGTTTTATTCTACTCGATGAGACCTTTCAAATTACATATGACACATAACTATCTGAGGTGTATGATGTTTCTGACATATTAGAGTATATGGCACAAAAACATTTTTCATAAATTATGAAAACATATTTTTCAATTTATCCGCAAATAACTCAGCACTACTTAGGAGTTAATCAAATTGGCCACATGCATTGTAAAGGTCAGACTCCAAGCTTTCAAATGACACCTATTTTGTGTTGATTAAGGCAGATATTTTGAAAAATATGCTTATTATTTTTTTCTTCGCTAGGGGGCGCCCGCCGGCGGTACACTCCGGTTTAGAGGAACTAGGCAGCACTGGTTAGGAGTTGATCAAAATGCTTGGATGCATTCGAAAGCTGAATTTCTAAGCTTTAAAATTATACCTAATTATTAAAAAAAAAAAAAAAAAGGTTATATAAAAGATAAAATAGACATTCTAGGTTTTACATTCTGCTTGCCAAGTGTTCAATAGAGCTCTCCAACTGATTTCTTCAATTCATGGGTTTAGGTATTTACACATTATTTACACACGAAAGACGCAATGGAAAAAAACATGAGAATATTGCAACATGTGCGCATTTGGAGTTTTATGTGTTATAATTCGATGACGAAAATCTTTAGATCTAAATGACAGATTATGGAATGATTGGGCTCAAGCTAATCGAGAGAATTTTCTGAAAATAATGACGTGCCATTTTCCATGATCTATGCATGTTTCATGAAGTTATGAATGAAAACGTAACCTAAGTTTTTCTCAATTTAATGGTTTCATGTGTGTGTTAATATCTTAAGTAATATATTTAGATCCAATGAACGAATTACGATGGGTTTGGGCTCCTTTTAATCGGGAGAATTTTCTGAAAATAATGACGTGCAATTTTCCATGATCTATGCATGTTTCATGAAGTTAAGAATAAAAG
>NW_015549567.1:646014-646416 GCF_001515605.1 Sinocyclocheilus anshuiensis
TTTCCATGATCTATGCATGTTTCATGAAGTTAAGAATAAAAGCGCAAAGTGAAACTACAGTTATTTGTCCCGCTGCGCCTGAAGCGCACCAAGTGGGTTTTATGTGTTATAGCATTATGAGCAATATCTTTGGATCTCATCGACGGATTATGGGAACTCACATGGGTTTGGGCTCCTTTTAATCGGGAGAATTTTCTGAAAATAATGACGTGCGGGTTTTCAAGATCTATGCATGTTTCATGAAGTTATGAATAAAAATGCAACGTGAAGCATAGAGCTGTTTTTCTTTGCAGCGCCTCAGTGCGCCTGTCTGCTTTCATGTGTTACAGCTCTATGAACGAAATATTTCAATCTGATCGACGGATTATGGTAAATTTGGGCTCTTTTTAATTGGGAGCATTT
>NW_015549567.1:648045-649368 GCF_001515605.1 Sinocyclocheilus anshuiensis
ATTTTCCATGATCTATGCATGTTTCATGAAGTTAAGAATAAAAGCGCAAAGTGAAACTACAGTTATTTGTCCCGCTGCGCCTGAAGCGCACCAAGTGGGTTTTATGTGTTATAGCATTATGAGCAATATCTTTGGATCTCATCGACGGATTATGGGAACTCACATGGGTTTGGGCTCCTTTTAATCGGGAGAATTTTCTGAAAATAATGACGTGCGGGTTTTCAAGATCTATGCATGTTTCATGAAGTTATGAATAAAAATGCAACGTGAAGCATAGAGCTGTTTTTCTTTGCAGCGCCTCAGTGCGCCTGTCTGCTTTCATGTGTTACAGCTCTATGAACGAACTCTTTCAATCTGATCGACGGATTATGGTAAATTTGGGCTCTTTTTAATTGGGAGAATTTTTTGAATATAATGTTTTGCGGTTTTTCAAGATCTATACATGTTTGGTGAAGTTACAAGCTAAAACGCCACAGGACTGCAACCTCTGATTTTTTTGCTAAGCTACATGACCCAATTCTTTTCTATGTGTTAATAGCTTTATGAGAGATATCTTTAGATCGGAGCAATGGATTATAGTGAGTTTGGGCTCTTTTTAATCAGGAGAATTTTCTGCAAATAATGACCTGTCATTTTCTATGATATATGCATGTTTCATGAAGTTACGAGCGAAATTGCTTGAGGAAAAATATAAATGGCAGATTATAGTGATTTGGGTCTCATTTTAATCAGGATAATCTGATCTGATATCTGATCATGAAGTTACAAGTAAAATGGTGACATCAATATATTATTTTCATATGGGTCTGGAGGTGACTTCTTGTACAAAAACTCGCTCCAGTTTATTCAAAGCCCCAAACAATTATGCCTGTTTTATTCTACTCAATGAGACCTTTCAAATGACATATTATACATGACTATCCGAGCTGTATGATATTTTTGACATATTAGAGTACATGGCACAAAAAAAAAACATATTTTGTAAATTATTAGGCATGCACCGAATAGTCGGCAACCGAAATTATTCGGCCGAAAATAGCAAAAAAAATCTCTTTCGGTGTTCGGCTGAATAAGCGAAAAGGACAAATAATATGAACCGAACAATGACGAACGTGATCAAATAGAGGCACGCGCTAATGCAGCAAACATGTCAGCAGTGTGAAAGTATTTAAAACTATCAGAGAAAGACGCAGAAATCATTACAAGCGTGAAGCACCGACAGCGAGAGACTTAGTTCTGCATCAAGTCTCCGATGAGAAGAAGAGGTGGCTAATGCTGGTGGTTAGGTTACTGTATGATGATTGAAATCGCGAAATTACCTCA
>NW_015549567.1:651499-653152 GCF_001515605.1 Sinocyclocheilus anshuiensis
TTTTTAATCGGGAGAATTTTCTGAAAATAATGCTGTGTGGTTTTTTAAGATCTATGCATGTTTGGCACAGGACTGCAACCTCTGATTTTTTTGCTAAGCTACATGACCCAATTCTTTTCTATGTGTTAATAGCTTTATGAGAGATATCTTTAGATCGGAGCAATGGATTATAGTGAGTTTGGGCTCTTTTTAATCAGGAGAATTTTCTGCAAATAATGACCTGTCATTTTCTATGATATATGCATGTTTCATGAAGTTACGAGCGAAATTGCCACATGACAGCTACCTTAGATTTTTTGGCTAAACTACATGCTGCCTGTGCAGTTTTATGTGTGTTATAAATTCTTGAGGAAAATCTTTAGATATAAATGGCAGATTATAGTGATTTGGGTCTCATTTTAATCAGGATAATCTGATCTGATCATGTTTTATGAAGTTACAAGTAAAATGGTGACATCAATATATTATTTTCATATGGGTCTGGAGGTGACTTCTTGTACAAAAACTCGCTCCAGTTTATTCAAAGCCCCAAACAATTATGCCTGTTTTATTCTACTCAATGAGACCTTTCAAATGACATATTATACATGACTATCCGAGCTGTATGATATTTTTGACATATTAGAGTACATGGCACAAAAAAAACATATTTTGTAAATTATGATTTTTTTTTGTCATTTATCAGCAAATAACTCTGCACTACTTTGGAGTTAATCAAAGTGGCTATACATGCATTGTAAAGCTCAGACTCTGAGATATCAACATACAAATGATATCCATTTTATGTTGATCAAGGCAGTGGTTTGAAAAAATATGATTAGTAATATTGTCGCGGATGGGGGGCGTCCCGTCCGCGGAACACTTCGGTTTAGAGGGACTGCTAGCGCTCGTTAGGAGTTGATCAAAATAAGCTTTAAAATGATGCCTATTTTGTGTTATTCCATTCAGGGGTTCCTTAGTAATTTGATTTTGAAATTTTTTTGTGCAGGTGGTGTCCCGCTGGCAGGTTTCAAGGGTTAAATATCGATAATACTACTAATAATAAATGTTTATCAGCATATTAGAATGATTTCTGATGGATCATGTGACACTGAAGACTGGAGTAATGATGCTGAAAATTCGGCTTTGCATCACAGGAATAAATTATATTTTAAAACATATTCAAATAGAAAGCAGTTATTTTAAATAGTAAAAATATATCACAATGTGGCCTTCAGGTGCCTAATGCAAATGTAATTGGCCACATTTACAAAATCAGGTGATTATGTTCACCCATTTATGCAAATGTATCTTTATGTATAGAGACAAAAGAATGAGGTTAATCACTGTCTGTCCCGTCAGTTTATAGTGATAATATATATTCGCAAAGACACTGATAATTATACACCACAAAAACATCTTCAGCTTTTGGTTTTATTTCTCATCAAACACAAAACAACTTTAAGCAAATAGTGTGAAATATCTAAATTAGTTCAAATGTTAGTCTATGTCAGTAACCCTTGTTTTTGTTTAACGTGTTGTTTTGTAGATGTTTTGACGTTTTAAATATAGTTTGGCGCTTTTTTTATGATCTGCCGTTGATCCCGCCTCGCGGCGATGACGTCATCACCAGCGCGCGGTCACTCCGTCAGCGTCGAGTCTTCTGAGGAGAGG
>NW_015549567.1:657288-659380 GCF_001515605.1 Sinocyclocheilus anshuiensis
TTCTAGGTTTTACATTCTGCTTGCCAAGTGTTCAATAGAGCTCTCCAACTGATTTCTTCAATTCATGGGTTTAGGTATTTACACATTATTTACACACGAAAGACGCAATGGAAAAAAACATGAGAATATTGCAACATGTGCGCATTTGGAGTTTTATGTGTTATAATTCGATGACGAAAATCTTTAGATCTAAATGACAGATTATGGAATGATTGGGCTCAAGCTAATCGAGAGAATTTTCTGAAAATAATGACGTGCCATTTTCCATGATCTATGCATGTTTCATGAAGTTAAGAATAAAAGCGCAAAGTGAAACTACAGTTATTTGTCCCGCTGCGCCTGAAGCGCACCAAGTGGGTTTTATGTGTTATAGCATTATGAGCAATATCTTTGGATCTCATCGACGGATTATGGGAACTCACATGGGTTTGGGCTCCTTTTAATCGGGAGAATTTTCTGAAAATAATGACGTGCGGGTTTTCAAGATCTATGCATGTTTCATGAAGTTATGAATAAAAATGCAACGTGAAGCATAGAGCTGTTTTTCTTTGCAGCGCCTCAGTGCGCCTGTCTGCTTTCATGTGTTACAGCTCTATGAACGAACTCTTTCAATCTGATCGACGGATTATGGTAAATTTGGGCTCTTTTTAATTGGGAGAATTTTTTGAATATAATGTTTTGCGGTTTTTCAAGATCTATACATGTTTGGTGAAGTTACAAGCTAAAACGCCACAGGACTGCAACCTCTGATTTTTTTGCTAAGCTACATGACCCAATTCTTTTCTATGTGTTAATAGCTTTATGAGAGATATCTTTAGATCGGAGCAATGGATTATAGTGAGTTTGGGCTCTTTTTAATCAGGAGAATTTTCTGCAAATAATGACCTGTCATTTTCTATGATATATGCATGTTTCATGAAGTTACGAGCGAAATTGCCACATGACAGCTACCTTAGATTTTTTGGCTAAACTACATGCTGCCTGTGCAGTTTTATGTGTGTTATAAATTCTTGAGGAAAATCTTTAGATATAAATGGCAGATTATAGTGATTTGGGTCTCATTTTAATCAGGATAATCTGATCTGATCATGTTTTATGAAGTTACAAGTAAAATGGTGACATCAATATATTATTTTCATATGGGTCTGGAGGTGACTTCTTGTACAAAAACTCGCTCCAGTTTATTCAAAGCCCCAAACAATTATGCCTGTTTTATTCTACTCAATGAGACCTTTCAAATGACATATTATACATGACTATCCGAGCTGTATGATATTTTTGACATATTAGAGTACATGGCACAAAAAAAAAACATATTTTGTAAATTATTAGGCATGCACCGAATAGTCGGCAACCGAAATTATTCGGCCGAAAATAGCAAAAAAAATCTCTTTCGGTGTTCGGCTGAATAAGCGAAAAGGACAAATAATATGAACCGAACAATGACGAACGTGATCAAATAGAGGCACGCGCTAATGCAGCAAACATGTCAGCAGTGTGAAAGTATTTAAAACTATCAGAGAAAGACGCAGAAATCATTACAAGCATGAAGCACCGACAGCGAGAGACTTAGTTCTGCATCAAGTCTCCGATGAGAAGAAGAGGTGGCTAATGCTGGTGGTTAGGTTACTGTATGATGATTGAAATCGCGAAATTACCTCAAACGATTAGTAAATAAACTACAAAATGTTATATTTTCTAATGCACGCACGAATTGCATGTATTCTGACAGCGCTAAAACCGTGTTACTCATCAGTTGCTCAGTAACATTTTTGTGAATTTTTTTAAAGGCACGTGACAATGTGATACGTGCGACAAACATCTTCCCAAATTCGTAATGAGAAGCATGTATAAATTTGCATGCTGTTGTCAACAAAAAGAAGCACTGAGATCTTCCTGCGGGTTTCTGCCAAAATAAAAGCCGAGAAAAAGCAACAACTCCATCGACATTCATAAATGATAGTATTGTAATTTTACTGTCATTATGTAAAATAAAATAAAAAATACAATAATAATAAAGACAATAATAATGATAATAATAATTACCCTACAACAGCTCTGTTAATACATTTATTATAACATTCACACATAG
>NW_015549567.1:659744-670079 GCF_001515605.1 Sinocyclocheilus anshuiensis
TTGGGATCTGTAATATTTTCTAATGTTTTAAAAGAAGGCTCTTCTGCTCAGCAAGGCTGCTTTTATTTGTATAGTAAAAAATACATGCCTGATCGAAGAAGGGGGTCTGATCTTATTAATTTTAAGTTAAATTGTGCTATGTTGGTATAATGTCTGCTAGAATGAAAAATAAAATGTTCAGTGTTAAGTAAATATTTTTAAATTGTTGTTTTGTAATTTATTTTTTATTTGAAAAGCAGGACAAAACAGTAAAAAGCACATTTTGGCAATTTAATTAATGCAATTGTGAAAAAAATGGCAAAATAGGCCTACGTGGGGGGAAAATGTGAAAAAGCGTATTAGAAACCGTTAAGAGTTGATCGAAATAATTACATTCATTAAAAAGCTGAGATTCTAAGCTTTAAAATTATAAAACCTATTTTGTGTTATTACGTTCAGGGGTTGCTTAAGTAACTTGATTTTGAATTTTTTTGTGCGGGTGGTGTCCCGCCGGTGGGACACCTCGGGTTTAAAGGGTTAAACATTCTAATATTGTATATAATTTTGGTGCATCAGGGAGCCGTTCTCAGGATGCGGTGTATTTAAATATTTTTGAATGAGCGTTTGCGCTGTTTTATCTCTTGCAGCGTCTCATGCATGAAACGGCATTCTAAAAACGCGGCGCTCCAAGTTAAAAGAAGTTCACTCCCAGCTTCTTGCATGTTTTACCTATTCCACTGCCCACGTCACATCTTTGTCAACACAAAAGCGCGTTCTGCTTTTGAAACGTTTTTAAATATAAAAAAAATGAAAAAGATTTTTTAAATATATTTAAAAAAAAAGATTCATGAATTATTAATTGTGACCCTGCACTGTAAAAAATGACCGTGAATTTAACGGTAAAAGACTGTAAAAATGCTGCAGTAAAAACCTGTTAAATGGTTAACGGTAAATTCCCCTACTATATACGGTGAAAAACTGTATTGGACATTACATGTAGCTGCCGGTTTTTTACCGTAAATTTTACGGAATTTTTTTTACAGTGTGGACCACAAAATCAGTCATAAGTAGCATGGGTATATTTGTAGAAATAGGTAACAATACATTGTATGTAAAATTAAATTATAAATTTTTCTTTTATGCAGTCATTAGGATATTAAGTAAAGATCATGTTCCATGAAGATATTTTGTAGATTTCCTACCGTAAATATATCAAAACTTAATTTTTGATTTGTAATATGCATTGCTAAGAACTTCATTTGTACAACTTTAAAGGCAATTTTCTCATTATTTCGATTTTTTTGCACCCTCAGAATCCAGATTTTCAAATAGCTGTATCTCAGCCAAATATGGTCCTATCCTAACAAACCATACATCAATGGAAATGTAGCTTTCAGATGATGTATAAATCTCAATTTCAAAAAATGTACCTTTATGACTGGTTTTGTGGTCCAAGGTCACAATTAATAAATATTATTAATCTTTTCGGGAGTCAGAATGCATACTTCTGCTTGTTTCAAAGCACCACATGACTTAAATTTTTCAAATATCAATAAGCAGTTTATTAATATAAGAAATAATAATGGACAATTATACCAAACTACTTAAGGTCTTCTTTTCAAGTTTTTGTTAAATAAATATTAATTTAAATAATAAAATAAAATAATAGATACGAGCATCATGTTACTGACCCAACTACTTGAAATCCTTCCCATCTCTCTATACTTTGTGGTCAAGTTTTACCTTCCTCTGCTGATCCATTCATCATGGCTGTTGTAGCACCAGCTGCAGACAGCATGATAGCTCCAGCCCTATCATCGTGGCTACGGCAAGCATCTGCCATTATGGACACCGCTTGCGTCGACACAATCTCATCCTCCACCTCTTCATCCTCTTCACCATCCATTTCAGGTGGGGGTTCACAGCTTACCACAGTCACTTGGGTACACTTCCCATAGAGGTCCACCACGGCCCATAAACGGGAAGGAAGTCCACTTGCCGCCGTGCCACAGTCCTGCCCGTTCACCCACAGATGCAGCTCTCCTTTCCCATTCCGCTGGATCCCCACATGGTCCCCTTCCCCCAGCTGGTCCAGGTCACGACCGTACTCCTCCAGGACTGAGCGGCCGTCCTTTAGCACAGAGCAGCCGGACACGATCCACGAGCCCCCCTTCAGGCCTGTGGCACTGCTGGGAAATTCTAGACCGGCTGGGTCCAGCGCAGTCACTCCGATCTCTATAGAACCGCTCCACGAATTCACCTGGATCAAAGGGAATAGAAATGTTAGTCTTCGTCAGTTAGTCAATCCCTTTATGACTCTTTATAAATAATCTCAGAAGTCTCAGAACCATGGTACATGGTGAGCCATGGTGCTCAAATGAGTGCCACAAGTTCAAGCCAGGCCTGCAACATATTATGGTCTTTCTCAATAACTTTCTGTCTAATAAAAATAATTTTAAAGGTAACTTATTAGGCCTATTACCTTTAATGTATAATATATATACTCAATGTTTGGGTTTAGTATGTTTTTTTTTTTTGTTAATGTTTACTTATATTTAGCAAGGATACATTAAATACATGTATAATATTACAAAAGATTATTAGAATGATTTCTGAATGATTATGTGACACTGAAGCCTGGAGTAATGGCTGCTGAAAATTCAGCTTTGCCATCACTGGAATAAATTGCACTTGAAAACATAATGCCTTTTTACTGTAATATAATTTTACAATATTACTGTTTTTGCTGTATTTTTAATCAAATAAATGCAGCCTTGGTGAGCATTTAAAGAGATTTATTTCAAATATTTTTGAGTGGTAGTGTGTACAGGTGCATCTCAATAAATTAGAATGTCGTGGAAAAGTTCATTTATTTCAGTAATTCAACTCAAATTGTGAAACTCGTGTATTAAATAAATTCAATGCACACAGACTGAAGTAGTTTAAGTCTTTGGTTCTTTTAATTGTGATGATTTTTGCTCACATTTAACAAAAACCCACCAATTCACTATCAGAATATATATATGTGTGTGTGTGTATTGTAAAAACAAAGATAAATCACATTTACAGTAATCCACAATTGAAGTCTACAGAGAAGACACTCAAACCAAAAACATGAAAATTATAAATTAATAATAATTACAATGATAACAATTACATATTAATTCTCTTCAAAATTGTATTACAGGAGATATAAAAGCTGTCTAAATCATCCTTTTAGTTGTGGGACTGTTCTAGTTGGACAAACTTTGTTATCCATCCACTAATGAACTTCCTGCATGTGGAGTTAGCTCCAATGTAAACAGTCATTTGTAGATGGGTACTTCCCTTTCTGGTATACTCTCGCACATATGAGCATTTCAGAGTCAACACAGGAAAGTCTTTTAGCTACTTCCTATACATTCAAAACAATATTTTAATGTTTACTCGAGGACATAGCTTTGTCCAACAGACTTCCATTTCAAGTGCAAGCCATGATTCCTCGAGGGCAGAATTGAAATTATTTTCATTGGTAACTAACATCATGCCACAGGTGCCACTGATTGAGCTAAACCCAGAACATTCAGTTAAACAGATCTCTATCTCTCACACTGAAATGTTGTCTCTAGCTTTTGCATAATCACTGCATTCCTCAAATTTCTTTATGTGTAGAGGTCGACCGATATGGGTTTTTCACTGGCCGATGCCGATATTTAGAAATCAGGGCAGCAAAGTATAAGCTTTTGGAAAATCTATTTGTGGCGGTCCGTCTGTAGGGCTGTCACGATTATGAAATTTGGCTGACGATTAATTGTCTAAAAATGGGCACTACAGAATATCAATACTGTGTTTGTGGAAGTAATGGTCACTCTTTTAAACCCTTTGTTAAACGCAATCCACTAAATACTCACTTCCTCATTACAGAGAAAAACTACATTTGAATAAAAATATAGAAGCTATGAAATTAAACTAGCTGACTGTATAATTTAGCAGCAAAAACAATATCTTGGGAAAAAAATCTTTGGTGCACATTATACAATTTAAACATGTTTATTCTGTTAACTATTTGTATTCTTACAAAATACATTTGCCAGACTGGGGAGAGAGGTGTTGTAATAATGTAAAATATGTGAAAAATACAACCTAGTATGAGAGCATGTTCTAGTACACCCCCAAAACAAAATCAAGACTTTGTAAAAGAGCATAATAGGACCCCTTTAAGAGTGCGCTGGCCACGAGCGATGACATCGTGGAGGATATTGTTGGACCCACAGACACATTTCATGAGGAAAGTTATCGTGCACGTTATAATCAGCCCAGAAGTTTCGTCTGAATTGCATATGTAGCTGAAGCTGTGTGTGAACAAGAAGCAGCTGCAGAGTGTGAGCTGCTATGTCTCACGCAGCCAGAGAGAAGCTGCGTCCGAAATCGCATACTTCCATACTATACAGTAGGCGAAAAACAGTATGCGAGGCGAGTAGTATGTCCGAATTCATAGTATTCGAAAAACAGTAGGCGAGAAGTACCCGGATGACCTACTACTTCCGCCCGAATTCCGTAGCATGCATACGATGGACACTTTACTATCCCATGAGGCCACGGGAGAGGAGGCGTCATATTCGAAAATGGCGGAAGGCGGCGACGCGGCTCTTTTCAAGTGTAAGTACCTCAGGGAAAAACGTTGTTCATTGTGGTTAAATTGCACTTGTTTAACATGATCTAAGTGAACGGCTGACTTATTGAAAGTTTAAACATTGTAAATCGATGAGATGATTTCGTGAATCGGCTGTAAAAAGATGTTTAATCATTGTTATTACTGAGCACATCAAGTTAACGAACAGATCGAGCTAGTGTCAATGCTGTTGTACATCACCTTGTTAACTGCTTTTTTAACGGAGACGTTCGTTGTTAAGCAGTTTAATGAGATTAGAAAATTCCACGGACTTTAAAACATTTTTTCCCCTCTTTTACTAATATTTAGTTGATATTTTGTTAGCTACATACTAAGCTACTGTTAATACATATGCCACAGCTTGTCAATGTAGCATTAATGGATTGATAATGACTAATGGTTACTGCTTTGACATTACAGGGACCGACGAACACACTCAGCTCCTTATTCAGTGAAGAGTGGCTAATGAAGCCCTCTTCACTGGAAAGCGTAATGCTGCCATCAAAGGTTTTGAGTAAGTAAACAAGTTATGTAAAATGTGCTTTTATTCAGGTGCTGTTGACACTGAACGTAGTAAATACTAACACTTCAAGCAAAGGTCTTACTGCCTTCTTTTTATGCTTGATTTCTGTGCATTTATTGTGACAGAGCAGGGACTTGAGGGCAAAATTTCTGCTGCTCAAGTCAAAAGAAAGTGGGAGAACCTAAAACAAAAATATAAAGTAAGATTATTTTTTTTAATTAGACTATATAGAACGTACTTTTTTAACGGTCGAGTAGTACGTTGAAATTCAAATCTAGTACCTACTAAGCAGTATGCGATTTCGGACGCACTCAGAGATTCTCCGGCGTTCCGCAACAACGCTTAGCTGCCCGCAGATGCGCCTGCCTATAAATCGGCCTAATTTGCAGCACAATCGGCCGATGCCGATTAATTAAAAAATGCCAAAAATCGGCCGTTTGATCGGCTGGCCGATGAATCGGTCGACCTCTATTTATGTGGATGGTATGTAGGCTGTCAGTGCAGCAGTACCGTGTGTATCTGGGTTAAGGCAGGCTGAGGAGAGGGACAGGCGGCACTGAATGTGATAAAGTTATTTCTCTAATCTGGTTACATAAGTGACCAGTAATCTGTCCATTGTCCTTTTCCCCTCTGTCTAGAAGTGAGGAAACAGTAAGACTGAAAAAATACAGGAAACTGGAATAATATCAGGGAACAATAGGAATAATATTGTTTTGCTGTGCGCTTCCTTTCTCAAGCTTCAAAAACTGAAAGTCATTTCTTTTAAACATTAGGTGCAGACTATCGTAAAATTGTTTAGGCTGCATTTTATTCGACCAAATCTGACTAAAACATTTTCTCTCCTGAAAACATTTTGTGTAAGAGCTGACTGGATGCAAGATGATGTCAAAAGCATAACAAAAATATACAGAATCAAATTATAAATGTAAATTATAACTATGGCAGTATCATGATTTTAATAAAAATTAGATTATTGGGTCACAATTACTAGTAATTGCATGGATTATTTCGCATTTGTACGCACACGTCTCACTAAAAATTACAACACTTAATTCACAACATGTGCATAAGCACATGAATTTGTTCTTAACCTTGTTTTAATTTGAATAAATTTGGAGTATTCTACATAAGTGATGATGTTCCCTTTATTTACTCTCAGCAAACATATGACACTCTCTAAAAACGCTCTTGCCTGACAGCATGCGAAGCAAGATCCTTAAGCAATGCCAAGTGTGCCATCCTCAAAAGCAGTTCAAACACAATAAACATTTTAAGACAGACCCAGATTACAGACCTCTCATCTTCACAGCTCAAACGATAATGCAAGCTTTCCTTACTTTTTCACTGTAAATTATTAAATATATTAAAGATGAAATACCCACGTATAAAATGTCATCCTAACATGATAATAAACCCCAGAGTATGGCTGAATCCGAAATCGCATACATCCTGACAATATAGTAGGCAAAAAACAGTATGTGAAAAGAGTAGTATGTCCAAATTTACAGTATTCATAAAGCAGTAGGCGAAAAGTTCCCAGATGACATACTAGTAGTTTGGGTGAGATTCTGAAGTGCACATTCCATGGACACTTTACTATCCCATGAAGCCATGGGAGAGGATTTGTGAACCGCAGTGAAGCAATGCAACTGTCACATGACAATGACAACATCCATAAATTCATACTATACAGAACAAACTCTTTTACAGTCACAAACTAATTAACTACTAAAGAATGTGATTTCCAGTGTGCTTTTTCCTTAAGTGCGGTTTCAGTTGTTCCTACATTTTTTCTGTGAATCATAATTTGCTTGCATGCGCATTTTCAGACGCTTAGTGAATGAGACCCATTGTGTTGCTTTGTTTGAACTTCTTTTTTCAAAAATCTTTCTGAAATGCACTCTTGTCTGTTCACAGTAACATGATCAATTCAATTATCATACACTGACAGGGTATGATAAAACAGGGTTTTAATATATAACAACATTATCCTGCTTTGGTGGTCAAAACCATTCCCAGTAGGGCTGCACGATAAATCGCATGCTATATTTAATGCGCATCTTGTTAGTAAAGCGGGTCTGTAATCAGGCGGTAAATCTCCATCACGTGCGTGCTTTCACATGGAGCAGCATTTACTACCCAGAGCCGTTGTTCACTGACAAGCTGCGCTAAACCATCTTCATATATGAACATTAAATATCGCATTCGATTTATCGTGCAGCCCTAATTTAATTCCCAGTGGTTCATCTTACCTCAGATGAAGTGATAATTGGTTGCCTTCTTATGCCCTTGAATAATCATTAAATCACCCATGGCATTATTATATTCACTATTAAAATCACAGCTTATACACTGCAAAAAGCAAATAGAAGTGGCAGCGGCAGCGGCAGTGTGAGAGATGCCCTGCTGTAAAGCCATATGGTACGTGAGCAGACAGCAAGGTCACTCTTAATTAAAAATCCATAGACAACAGTACAGACTACCGATATGACCTAAATGCTGCTCGGCTATCTATTGAAATGCATTAACAGAGTTAAAGGTAGAATTTCGTAGGTAAGAAAGGTCAAGCATGTTTACATGAATCAGCTGACTGTCTATCAGCCTTTAAATGTGTGGGAAAAAAACTGACTGACTAGAATCTGAGAGCTGAGAATGTCAAAGAATAAACTTTTCTTCATTATGTGTGACTTTATGTGTGACTTGTAAGATATTACAGTTTGATTTAAACTCTTTAATGGCTTCAAGGTTGATGTGAGGCTAACAAGCGGTATGTTATGACAATGAGCATGTGCATACAGGCAACAACTTCTCATTGTACAACATTACGAACACCTCAAATGTGAATTTTGAAGACGGTTTTTTGAAAAACACATGCTGTTAAGAAAATTGAGATACCAGTTGATCATGCGCAAGCTGAAAAAGGCATGATTATTATGTAAATAATAAATACTATGTATCTAGGCAGCTGTTGTCTTTGGTTTTGTGAACTGTCAAAAAGGAGAAGAAAAATGAAAATATTAATTTGATTATAATTTGTAGGGAAGATGTGTTTGATGCTTATGCAAAACTTCTATTCATAGATTTGTAAACATCATAATTTCAGGACCACTACTACAATTCATGAAGCCTGAGACAACGTTTTTGTGTGGCTCCCTTCTCCCACAGTCCCAAATGAGCAGGCTTCCCTCTGGTCACAGGAAACAACCTTCCCAGTTATTCTCTAGGACCATGCTATGCTTGCTTTGGTCATCTTGTTTTTGAACGAATCACCTGACTGCATGATTTAATGACTCACGACACGCGAAAAGACAGTCACTTGATATAACCTGCAGAAAGGGTCACTGAACTAATCAGTGAATTCAAAAGAATCGATTCACTGGAATTAATCAAAACCAGCAGCTAAGCTAAGGACACAACACACGGCGTGTGAACATGTTTACATGAGCTTCCAATTTAACATAATATAGTAGTATTTCACAAAAATATTCTGTGTATATGCAGACTGTTGTGATCACATGAGATTCATCTGATAGTGATGGAATCGCATGGAATGACAGTCCAGGAATAGCCAAGCAGACCAGCATCCAAACATCAACAGCACTGACAAACCATGACAGATGACCGCAAAAGCCGCAGCACACGCACGTCCTGAGACATCCACACACCACGCATGACCTATGAATAAGCTCTGACCGTGAACCACTGCAGACGATCTGACACACTCCCACCCTTTTCTCGATTTCTCTCTCTCTCTCCCTCTCTCTCTCTCTCTCTCTGGTGGGACATGCTTGTTTACCTTCTTGTCGATGCGGACAGTGAAGACATCTCGGTCCCGCAGCGGCTCCCGACTCAGGACCAAGCCGTGGTTGAATTCCTGTACCGGCTGATTCCGTTGAGCGGTTCGGTTGGAGTTCGACAAACCGATCAGTTTTCCGCTGCGCGAATGCAGCTCAGCCGCCATCTTCGCACGGGCGGCGCGGTGCACGACAGCGAGCTTCGTTTTGCGACAGTGGAGAGTCGCTTGTGGGCAACTCGCCATTGGGTCTGGGTATATTTGTCGGCATAAATAAATATCAGTGCACTGATTCTTGAGTGTGTAAATAGAATACAGCAAACGCGCACGAGCCGATAAAACTGGATAAATGTGCTGGAGGTAGGTAATATGTGAGTATACAGACAAATAAATACTCAAACGCCACAGTTCACAACATCACAAATTAAGTTAGTGATTAATTAAACAACTAGGGGTGTAACGGTACACGTATTCGTACCGAACCGTTTCGGTACGGGTCTTTCGGTTTGGTACGCATGTGAACTGAACGAATAAAGTTTTTTTTTTCTCCGGAAATTCAAATAATAAATGGCGTTTTGACAGTCTTTGATGTGGCATGACAGATCGCTGTATAAACACCTTGGAGAGCCGCTTCTGGGACGGTTCAGAAACGTGCTGGTATATAATCCCAACACAAGACTAAGAACATTTAAACTATAACTGAATGTATTTAAAGAAAGAGCAACTTGTTCAGTAAACCATTTAAAAAAAAAAGTTTTTCCCCCTGCTGTACCGAACTCATACCGAACCGTGACGTTAAAACCGAGGTACGTACCGAACCGTCATATTTGTGTACCGTTACACCCCTATAAACAACCCTCTCCCACACGAAGAACTCAGTTATATAATGACTTTAACAACTCTATCAAGACCTGTACTTGGGAATTGCCTAAAACCGAGTATTTTCTAAGGAAATTTAAACAGAAAACTGATGAATCTATTACTGGAATTAAAAAATAACCCAATTTTAAATTTGTGGAAACTGTACTACTTTTGTTGAAAAAGTCCTCTAGATGGCAGTGGATTACTGATAAACCTGCATAACAACAACTAATATATGACGTTCATGTAGCCAAAAACATTAGATGGGTGTTTATTAAACTTTTTGTGTTCTTTGAGTTTATTTATTTAGCATAATGATTACGTTTAAAATGTCCTTTTTAAATAAATCAATAAATAAAATTGTTCCAGGGGTTGATTTATTGTTACAGTTGAGGTCAAAGGTTTACAAAGGTGAAAACTTTTGAACAGAATGGAGTGAATTTTTAGTGACGTGACTTGGCCAAGTATGGTGACCCATACTCGGAATTAGTGCTCTGCATTTACCCATCCAAAGTGCACACACACAGC
>NW_015549567.1:670157-670658 GCF_001515605.1 Sinocyclocheilus anshuiensis
GGAGCAGTTGGGGGTTCGGTGCCTTGCTCAAGGGCACCTCAGTCGTGGTATTGAAGGTGGGAGAGAGTGCTGTACATTCACTCCCCCCACCTACAATCCCTGCCGGTGCGAGACTCGAACCCACAACCTTTGGGTTATGAGTCCGACTCTCTAACCATTAGGCCACGACTTCCCCATCGTGACTTAGTTGTCACCAGTTTGAAAATATGGATCTTAAAATCATACAGTCATTGTTGGAAAGGGTTCAAATGCACAAAAATGCTGGGGAAAAAAATAATTTGTGGGACCTGAAAGATTTTTCTGAAGAACAGCAGGCAGTTTCAGGTAAGAACACAGTATTAAGAATCTAGTGTATATAAACTTTTGAATGGGGTCACTTTTATAAATTAAACTATTATTTAACTAATATTATTTTGTTGACTATATGTAAACATCTTTTATGTGAAATATCTTATTCAGGTCAGTACTAAATAAACAATAACATGCATTTTGTATGATCCC
>NW_015549567.1:670794-694035 GCF_001515605.1 Sinocyclocheilus anshuiensis
TATATATATATATACACTGAACAAAATTATAGTTCAGTGTATATATATATATATATATATATACACTATTGTGTATAGATGTGTTGCACTGCGTGAGGCAAATGGTGGTCACACCAGATACTGACTGGTTTTCGGACCACCCCGGACCCCCCAATACAGTAAAACTGCACATTTTAGAGTGGCCTTTTATTGTGGCCAGCGTAAGGCACACCTGTGCAATAATCATGCTGTCTAATCAGCATCTTGATATGCCACACCTGTGAGGTGGATGGATTATCTCGGCAAAGGAGAAGTGCTCACTAACACAGATTTAGCCAGATTTGTGAACAATATTTGAGAGAAATAGGCCTTTTGTGTACATAGAAAAAGTCTTAGATCTTTGAGTTCAGCTCATGAAAAATGGGGGCAAAAACAAAAGTGTTGCGTTTATCATTTTGTTCAGTATATATATACATACACACACACACACACACAGTCAAATTTAATTTATTTATAGATTTTTTCTTATTACTGTCATAAACTTAAGTCTTCAAATATGAACTTCCATGTATATATGGAAATATGATGCATTATCAGACTAACCCGTAATTAATGAATTAATTTGTTTATTTGGTTTATTTATTTTACATGACCTGCACATTTTTTGTATTTTCTTCATGGAGTATACAATTTTGAAACAGCAATGAAACAAAGAATCTTTTATTGATCTTGATTTATTTTGTTGACTAAAAGATGTTCATTGAAAAACATTCCCTTTTAAATGCATTTGTACAAAAGGGATTTACCTTTTTCAATCATTAATGTACTGGAAAGATGTGCCATTTAATTTCAAATGTATTTTATTGCTCAATGGAACATAACAGCCCATCAGTACATTTTTGGAGGTTTTGGGTCAACTGAACATTGAGCTTTTTTAAATAGGCCTACCTATGACAGATATAAGATGTGTGGAACATGAAGAGAATCTTAGAGATTAGCCCGCCAGGATTAATGCCTTGTATCTCTATTAAGTGAGTTCATTCATTGCTTCTGTAGGACAGCTGTGAGATGATACTGCTGTGTGTTTGTACAATGCCCAATCAAGATCAATGACCTGGCCTTGGATAAGGATTTTCTCCAGACACCCACGCAGGTAATGTGTATTTTTTGCCTCCTCACTGTCACCTGAAAAAAAAAGGGTTCGATGTGAAATATAAGGATTTGTTTAATACAAAAAATATTGTCTACTTGACAGATACAAGCGAAACATTGAGAATTTAACACAGAACAGAATGGAGGAGTACTTGAGCACGGAAATTCTTGCTTACTTCCACCACGCAAATTTACCTGGCATTCCCCCAAAAGTCAGTAGCATCCCATTTTTCCACATGGAGAAAAAGTCCAGACTTTCTGTTTCAAGCTCTGGTTTGCTGTTTACCACAAGTGAATGTTTCAGTATGGTGAAAGTAAGTGTTGCATGTTCATAAGGAGGGGCAACACTTTCCGATCCCTCTTTCAGGCCCAACTGCACCTCCTGTTACAGTGCAGATTAATGGGTAACACTTCACAATAGGGTCCCATTAGTTAATGCATTAACCAAACTTTACTTATGTAGAGCAAAGTATTTGTTATAGTATTTATTAAAGGAATAAATCATCCAAAAATGAAAATTTTGTCATCATTTACTCACCCTCATGTCGTTCCAAATTTGTATAAGTGTCCTTCTTATGTTGAACACAAAAGAAGATATTTTGAAGAATCAGAAACAGTTGGTGGTCCCCAATGACTTCCATAGTAAGGATGCCAAAAAAATGCCATTGAAGTCAATGGGGACCATCAACTGTTTGATTACCAACATTCGTCAAAATCTTCTTTTATGTTCGACATAAGAAAGAAACTCATACAGGTTTGGAACAACATGAGGGGTAAGTAAATGATGATAAAAATAATTTTTGTTCATTTTAGTTCATAAAAATACAACTGTTCTCAGGACTATTAAATAATATTAACAGGTACTCTTTTTGAATTATAAAGTATTAGTAAATGTTTGACGTTAACTAAGATTAATAAGTCCTTAATTTTTCATTATTAGTTCATGTTAAGTAATATAATGTTAACAAATGGAACCTTATTGTAAAGTTTGACCAATAAATGTTATGAAAGATTGCTCGTAATAGAACTGTGTACTTTTAAACAAACAATCTCTAGTTTTCTTTGTAATAATCATTAGTGGGGTCATCATTTAAATGTCAATAGCATTTAATTAATGATAGGAATTTTTTTTTTTTACTGTGTACATACCTTGACATCTTTATTCCCTTCTAACTCTCTCAAAACATACTCAAATCCTGTGCTTTGGAGACTCAACGTTGTCCCAGTCCAGGATCCGAAGATCTCGACTGTGATACCGGCCTCTTCCGTCTTAAGTCCAGGAAGATCTGCCGTGATATGTGCATGGAAGAATAACGTCATCTAATCTGTGATGCAAGTTTAAACATACATGATTCTTCGCTCACCAGATGTATTAAACATAGCCACTCCAGTTCCTGGAAAATAGCTCCCTTTCTTGATCTCAGAGAAGCAGGGCAAGGGTTCCCATGTTGAGTCTGCATCCCAGGGGGTGCTGAGATTTAGCCAATGCCCTCCTCTTATACAAGCATCCATTTCTGGCTCAAACTGAGAAATAAAATAAAGAAAAGGACATTTTATGTGGTCAGTCATTGCTGTCAGTGATAATTTGTTATTTTTCACTTTTCAGTTAAAATATTAATGGAAAATACAAGTAAACATACTGGATGGAAGAGCTTTTGTTTGTCCACCAGCATGCCACCAAGAGCAAGACGTATCTTTCCTGTTAATTCATCTTCTGCCAGTTTAGAATGAAGACCGACTATAAGCTCTACATTGTTGTTTACCTCTAGCACCACAAATTTGCCCTCACTGCGCACCTCCAGCTGTCCAAAACCAACAAAGAATCCTTGGAAGATTTATCACTTCATCAATAAATCCCAAATCACATTTCATCAATAAATCCTGTGAATTTTTTTTATTATGGTTTCCACAAAAGTAATAAGCAATAATAATATAAAGAAATGTTTCTTGGGCACCAAATCAGCATATTAGAATGATTTGTGACACTGAAGTTTTCATGTGACACTGAAGACTGGAATAATCACAGGAAATTAAATGTTAAAATATATTCAAATAGAAAATAATTATTTTGAATTGTAATAATATTACATTATATTGTAATATTCACTGATCACATAAATGTAGCCTTGGTGAGCATAAGAGACTTCTTTCAAAAACATTTTAAAAAATCTTAAAGACCTCAAACTTTTAAACTGGTGTATATAGTATATATACAAAGGGTTGTTGCTTTAAATTGCTTCAGAGAAATCAGTAGAGATTTAGACAAGATAAACAATATTTACCAAGTGCCAGGCCCCATCATTGAGTTTTCGACCTCCTTTTACGCTCACTAAGATGTCTGCTTTCCCAATCTGCATTTCAGGTATGCCATCACGCAGTGAAAGCACAAACCAGTCCTGTCCTTCTTTGGTGTCTCCATAAAAGACGGCCCCCTCTGGGTCAAGGGTCCGAAACTCAAAGAAAGATCTAATGCTGTAAGTGCGAGGTAAGACATCTCACCTTCAAATCTGCCACTATGATGTTCTGTATGTTTGAATTACATTACACGATGAGCAACTACTGCAGTTGAGCGCCAAGAAATTGAGATTTACAAAGTGAAGCGGAATCGAGTCAACTCACCTTGTGATGTCAGAGAGATTTGCGCTCGTCTGCATTAAGGGAGTCCATTTGGACCGTCTGTGTGCGAGATTGATGACTCCCTTGCCAGATATCTGTCTCAGTCATCCCAAATATCAGAGAACGGTTTTGACATCACACAACAAAAATCATACAGCAGCCAAGCATGCTCAGATTACATTGAGACATATCTCCCGCACTCTCGCTAAAGGCTAGGTAAACACAGGCATCTGCGATATCCCAGACAAGCCGCCAGTGTAAATACTGCTGCCCCGGGCAAGTGTGGAACCAGGGTTCAGCGAATTCAGAGTCGAATACGCTAACCGTGCAACGACTTTGTCAGCTAAAGTTGCTGGAAGCCAGCCATTTAGCTCAAAATATACAATGCGTGCTGTAGTCTTCTGTAATATGTTTTGAAATGTAGAATTTGGACATGTTAGCAGATGCATGAACTGCTATTCCAAAATGATTTCATTTATCATGGCAATACTGGTTCAGGATTTTTTTTTTAAATAAAAAAATATAATTAAAGAAAGAGCTTAGATGTTTTTCATAAACTGTATACATTAACTACATACACTATATGTGTGTGTGTGTGTGTGTGTGTGTGTGTGTGTGTGTGTGTGTGTAAGTCTATTTTCTATCATTACTTAAAATTTAAAAAAACAAATACGTAAGAAAAATCCATCAAACTGAAGATTTTCATCAATAAATCCCAAATCACATTTCATCAATAAATCCTGTGAAAAAAATGTATTATGGTTTCCACAAAAGTAATAAGCAATACAACTGTTTTAAACATTGATAATATAAAGAAATGTTTCTTGGGCACCAAAATGTAATCTTTTAAATTTTATACATATATGGCAAAAAGAAAATTAAAGGAATAATAAAAAACTACAGTTTTACAAAAAAAAAATACATGTAAATCCAATTTTTAGTTTATGTGATAGCAAACAAAAACTTAGGCATTGTACAACATTGTCTATTAAATACCTAATCAATGAAGTTGAAGCTTGAATATTTTTATCTTTAATATTTCCATTACATTATCCAAGTTAGCTTACAAATTTGGAATTTAATTAAAATGGAAAATTCTTTTTTGTAACTGGAGTTTCACAAAATATTAAAAAGAGGGGGCAATACAGTCTTTTAAAAGGCAAAGCAAGTATATTTCCTTTGGCATTACATGAACTCATTTTATGTCAAAGTTAAGCTTATTTAATAAATCTATTTTTTATAATATTACCAGAAGTCATTTTTAAGTGTAAAGAAGGTGAAGTGGATCAAGCAAGAAAGCCTCAGTACACTTATTAGAATCTTCATTCATATCTGTGCTTTCAGCTTTAGCCTTTACCTTTTAATTTCTTTTTTTTTTTATTTAATTCCTTTTAATTACCTGTTGATTCAGTTGCATGGTAACAATTGCCTCTGCAGTTTTACGCTTGCAAATTATATTTAACATAGTAAAGAGCACTAGTTTCTCAACATAATTTCCTAGTAACAAACCTTTTTGATTATATTATATCTTTTATATCTTCAGACCTGTCTTTTAGAGATCTTATACTCACCTGTTCACCTGACACTCTCCTGCACAGCAGAATCAGGTATGGGCCTAACAGTAGTATGACCACTTCCTTTAGATAGTTCATTCTCTTTTAACTCCAGAGGTTAGAACAAGAGTAGAAACAAGAGGGAATGGAATCAGGACATAAGCTAGAGGACTTTTGTTTAGCCTACTGCCATCAGACTACCTACCTCTCTCTCTCTTTCGCTGAGAAGTGAGTAAACTCCAGTTTAGCACACAGCTTCCCCATAAGACCAGTGACTAAGGATGTCGACATCACAGCACTGGAAAGTATTGATTTTGGGCTTGTTTGTTTGAGCATTCAGGTCTTTTGTATGCTGATAACCAGTGTACAATTGCATTATTGGCATTCAATTACATGTTTGTGCTATGGTGTTTAATGACTACAAAACATGAAGTGGGTGAAAGTAGGGAACAAAATGGAAAAAAATAAATGACTGAATGGTTGTACACTGTAAGAAAAAAAATGCAAAAATTACTTTTAGGAACATAATACTGATATATAGCCTTTAGGGATAGATAAGATAAAAAAAAAAATTTTGACTTATGTTAAAGGTACAATTTTGCATATTTTTTCTGACAGTTTACTCCTAAAAAAAGTACAGAACATAAAAAAAAAAAACAGTAGAGCGAGATTTTTGTAAAGTCTTTTATCAAGTGCTGATAATATACATCAAAATTGTCAGAACAATCAAAAGCTAAACATTATCATTTTTTGGCATAAACTGCCTTCTGTAAATGCATTTTCTTAAAGGGGTCATATGATGTTGCTAAAAAGAACATTATTTTGTGTATTTGGTGTAATGTAATGTGTTTATGTGGTTTAAGGTTAAAAAAACACATTATTTTCCACATACTGTACATTATTGTTTCTCCTCTATGCCCCGCCTTTCTGAAACGCATCGATTTTTACAAAGCTCATCGGTCTGAAAAGCGAGGTGTGCTCTGATTGGCCAGCTATCCAGTGCGTTGTGATTGGCCGAATACCTCAAGCGTGTGACGGAAATGTTACGCCCTTACCATATTGTGATGCCTTGTCCCGGCCGGAGTGACGAGACAAAAACATTAAAACCCATTATAAACGAGGCATTTGTTGCATCCAGTGGGGACATAATTACTGATTATAATGACTTGTACTGTCTTTTTACACGTTGCGTTGCGTTGCATCGCGCCGCGTAAACATAAAACCATGTCTGCATTTGTGATCGGAGAAATGACTTTAAATATATAAAATATAAAAACTCTTTAAATATAAAATATGTACTTACAGTCTTGCTTTCACAACGAAACACAGCGTCACACACGGCAGCTAGAGTGAGCGGCAGCGGGCAGGCTTGAGAACGGCGCGGATGGTGGATTCGACGAAGGAGCATCCGGCGGGCTTGCGGCAACCACATGTGACGACCCCGGGCTGGCCTCCGGAACCGGCGGCAACAACAATACTACAGTGAGAATAAAAGTTATGCCTTCTTTCTTTGCGTGAACATTTGGGCGGCGTTATGCAAATCTTCCCACATCGTGACGTAGACATCGTGTTAGAACGAGCCGTTTTAGGTAGGCATGGTTGACTCTTAACTTTTATAAAGAATATATCTTTGGATTTGAGACTTTAGTCTTTGCAACTTTACAGATCTTCTTTATGCACCAAGAGCTTGTAACACTTCAAAGAGAAAGGAAAAATTGAAATCGCATCATATGACCCCTTTAATTAAATGGATATTGTAATTTCTTAGGTTAGTAAAAATAATTTTGAGTGGCAAATGAGGATACATCTTAAAGTTTCTTAGATTTTTAGAGTAACCCATGTGGCTCTCTTTTTTTGCAGTGCATAATTAAGAAAAATTATAGAAAAAATGCTATTTCTATATAATTTATATGCAAATTGTTCTGTTTTTTTTTTCCCCCTGTCCCCATCCTCGACCTGGCAGTTAGTCTGATTACATAACAATTGAACTTTGAAAGGTAACTCATGTTTGTTCGTCCAGTACAGTGAAACCTTGATGTATGACTAGTGAGACGTAGGTGTTTTTTGTTTTTTGTTTTTAACTTGGAATGCTAAAGTAGAAGTACCAGTCTAGTTTGGTATATTTCAGACTAAAACTAACAATTACTATGAACAGTGGTCAAATTAGATGCTGAAAAGTGCTACCATTTTGTTTAATTATTTGAAAGGTGAACATCATTGTTTGTGTGACCCTTGGTTGACTTTCCAAATTCCATGCCCAGTGCCAAAGAGCAGGAAAACTTGGCCATAGCCTACATCCCACAATCTGTATATGATCCCACTGTCAGAAATAATGTAGTAAAATTATACCTTTAGCTTGTCAATGGGACAGTGCCTACTCATAAAAGGCACATATTAGTAGCTACAAGATACAAAGGGTAGCATTTTTTTCTAACAGTGTGAACAATCTAGTTATTTTGCTTTAAACATTCTGTATTATGTTGTCCCATAATTTCCCAAATTCACATTTGAGAAAACAAAAACACTTTAATTTACTGACGCTTTTTGAAATTCAGAGCTCTTTTCTGCAACACTTCTATGTATTTTTTTTTTATTCAAATGATGTCGAAACTGTGCCAGCACTGCATATTAATGATGAATTCAAAGATATTTTGCACATCATCAGGTTAATACTTTATTTGTATGGTTGTAGCGTGGACAGAGGGAGTAAAGAGAACAGGAGCAAAGAAATTAACTGTTGATTGTACACTTGAATCGGCAATGTGTGCCAACAAACCTTTGTATTAAATGGTCACAAAGTCAACAAGACACAAATAAAGTTTCAAACATTTCACTTCTTTGAAACTGCCCAAATATAATGTGGACCTCTAAAACAATGGCACATATGGCATATAACATTGTCACAAAATACCAGACAATTTAGTCACATGCCTACAACTATGACCAAGTGCAGAACATATGCAGCTGGTAGATTTGAGTCACTTTGATTGACAAGTGAAGCCTCCAAAGGGTCCTTGTTCTGGGGACGATGCTAATTTTTTTTTTTGTAGTTCTGGTATTGTTCAAAACCAAATGTACTGGACAGATCTGTGATTATTTCTCTACATATGTCCCCAAAAAACTTAATTTCTAAAAGTCGTTTTTATAGGTCTGTGCAAATATTCAGTAGTCTATCCAGATGCTGACTGATAAATATATATTTTTTAAAGTAGGACTAGTAGTAGTAGTAGCCCACACAGTCACAAGTGACCTCTTTCAAGCATACTATCCACTGAATTTCATTGAATGTCTGCTGATGGATGAAACCGAAAACATGAGAACATAACTCATAACTCATTATGTTGTTCCTCAAAGCAGTTCTTAAATAGAATGTTTTATAGAAAATGGTATGACAACTTTGTCTTTGTAAGGTGCGCTCAGATTATGTGCATATTCTTATTAGCTTATTTAAATAAAAATGCAAAGGCATCTTGTATGTAAACATCAGAATTTTAGATTTAGTCATTTTAAACCAGTTACAGATTCAGAATTGAACAATTGATACTCGGGCCAATATTTAAACCCAATCAGACTTAAATAGTCAATGGAGACAAAACATTTTTTTTACAAAGCCAATGTTATTAGTTCTCTAAAAATAATTGTCAGATTTTTACGTGAACCTCTCAACAACATGTTTGTTACTGTTTTTACATTCGTTTACACAAATTTAACATTTACTTTTCTTTTTTTTTTACCAATCACTGGTACAAGTGGTTGACGCAATTTATTCATTTATACATTTCTAGAATTCATGTAAAAATGTTGTCATGGTGGAGGAAATACAGCAAAAATGAGAGGTCCAAAATCAAACACAAGTTTGTTGGTAGCTATCAAGGGAGATAGACCTTGTTTTGCTTTTCCTTTACCACCACACACCCTTTCTCTCTCTCTCACACACACTTTTACAATGCAAACAAAAGGCTTGTACTCATACCCGAGTGAAGCTACATTATCCACAACCATTCATTGCATTGTGTTTTACCCTCAGGAAATGAACAGTGCTGCGGCCACATTGCACAGTTTCACACTTACTTCAAAGGGAGAAGGTAAAATATTGAGAATAGACAGGGAGAGGGAGTTGGAGATAGAAGGTGGTGTTTGAAAAGCTTTCGTAATGCTTGGGGAAAAGAAATAAGGCAACATAGGAGTTTGTCTTTTTGGTTTTAGATTTGAAATTTTGATATTGAAGGGTTAATAAAAAGAAGCCCAAAAGGTCTTGTGAGGACATGCCTCAAGAGAAAAAAGCAGGAGAAAATTAAGAACCACATATGGAGGAAAATTGAGTTTTGTGACAACACCAGAAGATATTGAAGAAGCAGTTGTTTGCTCATGCGTTGTGGTTATATTGAATCCAACTTCCTTGACATGTCCCTAAGACTACTGTATATATATATTTATATATGAATACCTCATAGCGGTTCAATATTACATGTTATTTTTCAAGTCAGCGTACAGAAATTATCTACCATACCTCATGACTAAATTACATTCATATTTTTGTGCACTTGAATGAGCTTCAAGTACAAGCCTTTTCTCACTACCAAAAAAGGGAAAAATATGTAAATCAAACAAATAATATAGTGGGGAAAAAAACAAGAAAGTACAAGGGAGAGCTTAAGCCACTCCAGTGCTATAAGTCCCATAGTGCAGGCCCTGCAGGGGCGTCAGGACTGACTGACGTCCTGTCCCTCTCTTTTCTCTGCTGCGGAGAGAGAATCTGCTAACCAAAAGAAATGGTGGCTTGCTTGTAGTAGATTGTTTTTCTAAAACTAACATTCACGGCTACTGTCTCTTACTAGTGTACGGTTCTCTCTGTCTTTATAAAGGAAGCTCCATTTATGCTAACGCACTGCCCAGCTGTGCTTTTCTCCACTTTCCTCCCATTTTTGCTCACGCTCTCACTCTGTATCATTGTCTGTTTGTCTCACTTGGTTTCTCCCTCTCTGTTGTGTCTTAAATTCAGTCAAGTGAATGGAGTGTCTTTGGTGGACACCAGGGGGCAGTGGGGAGGAGAAGGCCACAAACATGAAGTCGACTAGAACGTATGTTGTTGGAAGAGATGAAACAGTTGGCAGGAGTACTGGAAGTACACAGACTTATTTCATAAATGATTAATACCAACATCCTACAAACCAAACTATGCGAAACACAATCTGTCTCTAGACATAACACGCTCAAATGTAGAGTGGATTCTACATCACCATACATTTGATCTTGTCATGATGATCCTGGTTAGTGAAGGCATCACGTAATAATATGTTTAATCCATATGACATGTAGCTACACCATCAAGTTGCTATGCTATGACTTACGAAAGAAGAACTTCATCTATGTTTTCTATTTACTGACCTATTAAGATTATAACCACTTTCCAGGAATGGTGTTTTTATGTGAACGTCCATGGAACTGACTAAGGCTGATGCAGCACAAATGATTTTAAGTGTGCATGCCTACACCCCCAACACACCCCACAAATACACTTACACAAACCTGCAGGCACACATAAAGCCAAAATACTGAAAAACACATGACTGGAGTACTGATGTTGTAAGATATGACACTATGAGCTACCCCAAAGTCTCCATGCATTACCTCTATACAAAATCGCACACTGTACAGACTCATGCATGCACACACACGCACGCACGCACACACGCAAAATTGCTGCTGCATCTTCCCTGTGTGTTGAGTATGTTGAGCCTCTTCAGGCATACCATTTTGCTTTCAATGATAAGCCACCCTTGTATTACTATAAGCAGTATAATTAACACAACTATTATTATCATTATTGTTGTTATACTGTCCTTATTATGGGAAGCAGACAAAATTCATTTAGCAAAACACATATCCTGTTAGCTGTTATTGTTCATGTGTTATCCCTAATGTCAATTGATTTTGAGAGGACAGATATCCAAGCTCTAACAACACTACAGAAGAGGCAAAGAAGTGGTGTGTTGGAGGTGCATCTTGGCAGTGCCTGAAGGGGGTGTTATATCTATTGTTCTTCACCCCCTTATATCCTTTCCTCTTGTCGTCAAGACACCTCTCCATCTTTCCACCACGTTTGATTTCTAGGTATGCCTATGCATTTACTGCTTTACAAAAGAGAAGTAAGAGCTGTGCAAGAGTGTTCAGTTAACAAACAGAAAAACATAACTTCCACCCTTAATGGCCTCCTCTGCTCTTTTACAGATATTCCCTTGCTGCCATTGTGTACTCACTTATGGGTTGTCCTGCTTTGTGCTACTGCTGCCACCACTGTTGTATAGACTGGGGTTCACTACTAAAGGATGGGGCACTGTGCCTGTTAAAGGGGCAGCAGCAGCAGCGTAATTGAAAAAAGGCAAGAAGGGTAAGGTCTCTTTGTCCCCTGATGCCATCATATTTAGAGCCATTGGAAAGGCAGCAAGGTTATAGGGGTATGGCAGTAGCTGTGGGCCATACAGTAGGTGATAGGGGTCAGGGTAAAAGGTGGAGTCAGAGTGGGGTACCATCTTCCCAAGTGGCGGAAAGGGTAGGGGTCCAGCAGGGTAAGACATCAGGATTTGCTCCTCCTGTTTCTTACCAGAGCAGTACCCTCCAGGTATGACCAAGGGAAGAGTAAGCTCCTGGACAGGGTAGCCTGAGCCTCTGTGGTGTTCTGTTGGAGTGACAGAGGTGTGGTCGTTTGATTCAGGCTCTGCTGTGGGCACTTGAGTATGTAGCAGGTTGTGGGACGGAGTATCGCTCATCCCAGCTGAATTTGCTGGCAACATAAGACCCTGTTTTTCTGTATTGTGCCTTCCTCTGTGTGTTTGGCTTTGCTTCAGCTGTGGCCGTAATTGTAGGTCCAAGGGTCCTGGAGAGTGACAAGGTGACTTTGAATACCTTTGAGAAGATCCTTTTGGAGTGGTTTGAATGACAGAGCATGTAGGAGATGGTATAGGACTGAGTGGTTCCTCTTTGGGTACTAGCAACAACACCTCTTCATTACAAGACTGTTCCTTTGAGATGTTGGATGGATGTTTATTCTGTTGATTAAGCTCCTTCTTTTTTGCCAGTATTGTTGGCATGGATAAGTCTTGGGCTTGGCTGCTGGATTGAGGAAAGGTTCTTAAATCCTGAGCATCTTGTAAATTACTGAAATCTTCATGTGGAATATTGTCACCTTCTCTAAACACATAACCTCTGCCTGTTTTTAGTGATATGGGTCCAGATGGAGTTGTTTCTATTCTAATCTGAGGCTCTGTCAGCATTTGAGAAACTTGGATTTGCCTGTCGCTTGGCGTTGGGCTTCTTTTCTGCTGATCTAGTGTGTCTAAATTCCGTTTCTCTGGTGTCCTGTAGTCTAGGCACTCTGCACCATTCATTACAAGTACACTAGGGAGGTTAGGAGAGATGACGTTAAACCTTTCTAAAGTGGGGCTGTGCATATCTTGGGAAAACTGTGCACACAGTGGACTGTGGACTTTGTCATTGGCTGCCACTTTGGGGCTTTCACAATTTCTGACTCTTTGGTGTTCTTCCATCTTCTCACCCAGTTGGTTGTCAATGATTTGACAGTCTGGTTTAGAGTAATATATGACAGACACGGGCTGTACTTGCTCACAGTTGGTGTCTAAACCTTTGCTTGATGTAGTCTCCACTGCAGTTGTTGTGTAACTAGGCAAATCTTGCTTTTCCTGAGTGTCTTCAACCTCGGTTGAACTGAACTCGTGTCGCTTGAGGTGGCAGTTAAGTGCAGCAGAGGTTTTGCAGACTTTATCGCATTGTGAGCATGTATATCTGATTAAAGGCCTCCTGCCCAAGCGAACTGGGCTGCCTTTCTCTATGGAATGTCCATCCACTCCATTCTCATCCACTTTCATTTCCACCTCATTTCTTGATGACTGGGAAGTGAAGAAAGTAGGGGCAGACAGGGGCTTGGTTTTGGGATGCTGAGTCCTCTGATGTTCCTCTAGTTTGGATTGTGAGGGGAATGGAGCTCTGCAAAGCATGCACACAAACTCAAATAGATGTGTCAACTCATGTTTGTCTCGTTTCCTTGTGCTGGAGAACCAGCGCCCACATGTTCCACACTCAGAAGCCTGATCTTCTGACCATCGTTGTTTGATGATAGAGGATGCTGTGTTTTGAGAATTGATTGTAGCCTGCGAAACAGACAAAGGGAGAGGAAAATCAGGCTTTCCATGTGTTCCCTTTTCTTTTTCCTTCTGTTCTGTTTTTGAAGTGACAGGACAATTGTGTGACATTTCTTTGACTTCAGTTTTCTGTGGCTCACTAACTTCTTTCTGCTCTTTCTTTATTTTCTGTCTCCTCTCCTCTCCCTCATCTGCCTCTTCACCATCGATTTCTTTATTCAGATTTTTCATGAGTCTCTCAGCTCTCCTCATAGGCCTCAGGGATCGTTTGTAGTGCAATTTGCGCTTCCAGGCTTTAGCCCCTTGCATATGAAGGGCCTTTCGCTTGGGTTTGTAAGAATAGTAAGGCCTCCATAGGTTGTCCTCCACATCATGGTCATTTCTGTCCTCCCTGACCTCCTGCCGGAAGAAGTATTTCCTCACCTTGCCTTTTAGTTTAGGGTTTTTCCATTTGGACTCCCCCTCCTTTCCTTCCTGACTGGAGTTACGGTGTTTACGTTGGTGGTGATTGGTGTGCCGCTGCTCTCTCTGGTCCTCCTGTGAGAGGTTACTCTTTTTGGGTTTGTTGCGTGTAGGGCTTTTGTCTCTCCTCAGATCTGTTTCAGAGATGCTCCGTTTGACAATCGCCTCCTCCCCTATGCGCACAGTAATCTGACAAAGTGGGCCGCTGCCTTTGACTTCTGATCCCACCGCTAAAGGTATTGTCTTACTTGACTCTGTTTTATTGTGAACTTTTCGTCCCTTGTGAAGTTTCTCTGTTGGCTGTCTGATTTTTGAGGCCTCTGCATCTTCACTGACAGCGTCCCAGTCCCTGTATGCCTCAGAGTGCTCTCTCTGGCTATGTTTTTTAATCTGTTTTTGACCTGTTTTTGCCATTAGATGATTTTTTTGACTTCTTTTTCTCTCCTCAGAATCCATCTTGTTTCTGTGAACAATGACAGAGGAAGAAACTGCAGCACTGTGCATGATGACCGAGGGTTTGCTGTGTGCAAATGCAATGACTGAAGAGACAGCATCTTCTGGGCACTTTGGAGTTTTGCTTTTGCCACTGTTGCTACCTGACTGCCATAAATCTGACCCCTCTGTCTCTCTTGCTTCTACTGCCATGTCTGTTTGAGGAGAAACTAGTTTTTTACCCTGCTCAACACCCACCCTGATGGGGAATCGTTCAGGCTCAGTCTTGATGTCTGTGGTTTGAAGATCTTTCAGGAAAGACTCCAATTTCTTTGTTTCCAGAGGTTGTGGAAGGCTGCTGTCTATAGACAAAGGCAGGGTAACTGATGAATCAGAAGTGAGTAGTCCATCAGCCATTGGCTGACTGTATGTTTTGTAAGGTCGTTTTAGAGATCGCATGGGCAGCAGGCGGTACAGTTTAAGGGCATTGACCTTCTGCTTGTAGCCACCATTGACTGTTTTTTCACTTGAGATCAAACCAGGATTGATACCATGGAATGCCTTTTGGTGTGTTTTAAGGTTGTAGTAAGTAGGAAATGCCTCCCAGCAAAAGATGCACTGGTAGCGCCTTTCACCTGTGTGCCACACCTCATGTTTGGTGCGGTACTCAGCCAGAGCAAAAACCTTGTCACAGTAGTGACAGGGGTACTTCCGCCGCCATGAATGCACATTAGAGTGTCGCTTCAGGCTGGACAAAGTCATGTAAGAGCGTTCGCACACAGAGCAAAAGTAAATGATATGTCCATCCACCACTTTTACAAAGTGATCCTCTTCCCCCAGGGCATCCCTGCAAGTCAGTGTTCCAGCATGACGGGCGTGAAGGTCTCGCACTTTCTTTATGGGTCGGCCAGGCCTTGTTCCTTGTCCAAGCTGTTCTGGCTCTGCAGCCTCATCTGCTCTTTCCCCCTCCACTTCACCCTCCTCCAGGAGCTCATCTTTGGGTGGCACTGGAAAAGCTGGCAGCCCTTGCCTGCAGGTGGCCTCATGGGATTGCAGTCTTTTATTATGGATGAAGGCTTTGCCACAGTGGCGGCAGCTGAGTACTCGTCCCCCCCGATGGAGACGCATGTGGACAGTGAGGGACGAGGCAGTGCTGAACAGACGGTGGCACACCCCACACAGTAGTTCTGGCTTCGGCACTGCCCTAAAGGAGTCATGGAAAGATGGCGTGGGGATAGTCAAGGGGGAGGAAGTTAGAGAGAGAGACGAGGGCGAAGGAGGAGGAGGAGGTGTTGATGAGGACGAGTGAGGGTTTATGCTAGGGAGAGGAAGGCTCAGTTCAACATGGAGGCTGTTTGCCTTGCGTTTTTTGCCTTTTGAACTCTCGGGATCCTTCACACCTTGGTCCTGATAGGCTCTCGCACTGAGGTTGAAAAGGATGTGTGCTGTTTCTGTTGTCGAATGCTCTTTGTACCCATTATTGACACTAACCCCAGCAGTCTCTTTTGAATAGTCAATTTTGTTAGAGTGTTGTAAGGGAGATGTTGGGTATCTGGAGCCACTACCATCAACAGAAAAGGACAGAGATGACTTGCAGTTCTTACTGACTGGGGCAGTTAGATCGACAGGGAGGGAAGAGGAAGTGCATGGCAGGCGGTCAGTTTTTGATGACTTTTTTGATAACTGTTTGTCTCTGAATGCTTCCCCCATCCATGCTGTGCCATCTGAACAATTTCTGTCATGGACGTCAGTGGAGGAAGTGGGGTGGGATGAGGAGCAGTGCTTCTGTGCAGAAAAGCTAGGCAGTCCAGCACTAAGGGGAAAACTGAGAGATATCCTCGTAGTTTTGGCACCATCCACCTCCTCCGTGCCCTCTCCCATCCTGTCTCCTCTCATGTGTTTATTTCGGTGTTTCATTGGATCCTTGTAGAAGTCCTCTGAGATGCTCTCCGAGGCTATAGTTGGCCTAAAACAGAGAACACTAGACAGTCAAAGGATGTGTCTGTAGTCCAACAAGGTCCAGGAAAATGCTTTACAGAGTGTCTGTTCTAGCTATATCTTCAGTGCAAAAGTTGACAGTTGAAGGATGGTAGAAAACAGAAGTGTCAAATCAAGAATACGGCAGTTCCTGGAGGTCAAGCCCAGAGACAACAACTCCTAGATGTAGGTAACATTGGAGGATGAGGATTGCCATGCATTGCACATTCAGCTCCAAGAATGCAGTGCAGGTGTGGAGAGGGTCCCAGCTATCCTCTCCCGACACCATGACCCCGCTCTTAATCCTGCAAAAAAACAAAACAAAAGATAGTTCAATTATTCTGTTTGAATCACAGGAAACATTGTAGATTTTAGACAACCACAAACGAAAGAATGTATTAGTATTATACTGACAAGAAAGGCACATGACAAAAAGTGTGCATTGTGTGGTGGCAAATCAGCATACTAGACTACCTATAAAATACAAGCTTGCACAAAATAAGCAATGCATTATGGTTATTATACACAGGCAACTTAGTCAGACAAGGTTGGTTGCAGTCATCTTAGTTTCTGAATTTGGCATGACAAAATCTGAAAATGTGGAAAGAATCTCAGCAATCAACCCCACTGAGTCACAGCAATCCCTTCACCTAATTGAACACTGCTAAAATTTAATTAAGATTTTCCCAACAGAGTGTTATTTATAGTCAACGTGCTCCAAATTAGCCTAGACTGAAAAGGTACCAAAATATAGATGGCCTTTTGAACCGAAGCATCATGTATTCCTGATGCAGATTTTTTAATATATGTATAAATATTTATTTTTACTATATATAATTTAAAGCAAAAGACCATGTGACGAGTACTGTCATGGAGTTTTCTTTAGCAGTCTGAGAATGAATAGTCTAGTCTTGCTGTGTTCATAAACCCTCTTTAGTTGCTTATTTAATGATCATCTTGTTTACTTAACCTATTTTACCAAAATATACCATAGATTTTGGTGAGCATTCTTAGTTATCGCTAATGATGCGACACCAGAGAAAATCCCCAGTCATGGTTTTCTAAAGCGCAGGCAGGCAGGCCTCTGTAAAATTCCACAAGCAGCCCTGAATGCACTGAAACTAGGTCAGCACTGTTATTGCAGAGAGAGAAAGAGAGGAGGAGGGAGAGCAATGGAGAGAGAGAGAGACAGAGAGAGGTGGGGAAGAAAGCAAGATTCAGGCCTGGAGACAGGAACAGCCACAAACACACACTTACACATGCACAGAAACACACACACACACACTGACACTCACACACACAGGCAGTCAACAAGCTGCATGCACACGCACACACACTCTCAACACGCAAACACATTTGCAGGCATGCAGGCACATATGAACTGGTCTGTCTGTAAACAAGTGGCTTGACAGCTAGCGTTACCCAGCATACCACAAATGCAGCTGCTGAGAGTCTGCAAAGGATGTATACCAGAAGACCTGTATAATAATAGATGTTACGTAAGAGTACATTTAGACAGGAAGAGTTGAATATTATTTAAACCTGTCCAGCACTTGTTGTGGCTGTGTCTGCTAAGTCATGAAACAAGGCCTAAGAATGACAGTTTTACATGGCGTTCGCATAGTAATGGACAAACACATCTGTCACCCTCTCATTTTCTCTCTACGTCTGTCCCTATTTATCTCTCCCTCTCACCCTCCTTTTCTCTTCGCATATGATGCGCACACTGCCTCTCAACAAACAGTCCCTGGCGCAAGAGGCTGGCCAAGCGTGACAGGGCCTTTGCCTCCCCCCTCTGACTGCCCCTCTACTTAAACATGCGATCGACTGAAAGAGTTAGAGCTGAAGTATTAAGGTGTTGCATCTTGCACAATAAAACATTGTTTATAAAGTCTATTTAAATAAAGGTTAACAAATCGACTTTATCCTAAATGTAGGAAATTAAAAACGAGCGTCAGAACCACGTCATCAGCCGGAACATGAAATACATGCTAGTCATGCAGATTACGATTTTCAATTTAAGCACATGAGAAAACTTGTTTTATAATACGGTCACCGGCGGATTAGGAACCGAGAAGAGTCTCGGAAGAAGCTGAGTAATGGGCTAAAGGTCTTGCGTTTAACTGTGTCACTGAAACAGACCATGCACTGAATGGCAGTGGAAAAGGGTAATGAGTGAAGGCCGCCTGTTTCCGTGTGGCCGTGACGGGGCCCACCAGGGTGAGGCAGACTGTGAAAAGGGGGCTGTCGCTAGATACTGAACTCTGCACAACCTCCTGCCAAAAACATGGTGGAGCCAGCCAGAGGAGAGATGAGGGGTAGGGAAACGAGCGAAAAGGAGGAGTGGGCTGTTTTGGAAGCAGTTGGGAGATGGAGCCGGATGGTCCGAGGTTGGGTTCATGGTAAGATTTCCTCGCTCCTTGCTTTCCCCTCTGAGCAAGTTATGGTATCTTTGTGATTTGGCATGACGGGCCATGCTCTAGCGAGTCTGCCCGTCTTACACGCTGTGTTCGACATGGTCCGCTGAGTTTAAACTCGACAAGTGATTCCCATAAATCTGTTGCTGTAATAGACCAGTTTCAGTGTTTGCAAACAGTGATGACGGTTTTTTTTGTGGGCGGTGCCTATTTGGTGGCAGAAAATGCCAGTTTTAACGTAGCAGTCTACGGAAGCCATGGAATAAAAGAATAAAAAGGTAATTTTGAGTTTTTATGTCAAAATTCTGACTTTTTTCTTGCAATTCCGAGATTATATCTCACAATTCTGGTAAGAAAAATCAACTCGTCATTCTCTCTTTTCCCCTCGGCTCAGAGTCATGAGTTTATATCCCACACTTCTGGCTTTTTTTCCTCAGAATGGACAAACTCGCAATTGTTGAGTTGTTATAAAGTCCGAAGTAGGAGATATAAACTTGCATTTGCAAGAAAAAAAAAGTCAGAATTGTGAGATAAAATAGGTAAATGTTATGTAAAATGTTATAGGTTTAAATAGTATTTCATGCTTTAACTGTAGGGCTAATACTATATGTCCCCTATGTGAATATTATGTAGACCTATTGTTTAAATCAAATGTATGCTTTAAAAGTAGGGTAATCATAGCTGGTTTCATCCATTGTTCGTCCATTTAAACATCTGCGTTTAGCTTCAAATGGCGTCTTTGATGACAGTATTATATAAAAATTATTTGCATTCAGATTCTGACATCCAAAGGCACAACAAAACATTTTTTCTCTTATTCCATCGATTTTACCCGTTTCCCTCCACTTGTTCCCAGTGTTTTTCTGCCACCACAATGCGCACGCAGCTGCAAGTGACGTAACTGTGACGTCTACTCCAAATTGGTCTATATGAGCAAGGACAATATTCTAAGTAGAGCAAAACTGGAAGAAAATTGCCATCACAGACAGAGTGAGATACTCCGCTAGTGACCTGGCTAAAGCTACTTCCTTTAGATTGTGCCTGAACCTGCTTCTATAATGCTTCAGTTTGGTTAGGAAGGCCAGCAGCACTGCCATGTTTGCATTCTAACTTGATGCCTCTGTCGCTACAGTATGCCAGAAACTTTATGCTGACATGTGCCAGAGTTTGAATAGCAAATATCCCATGCTAGCTGACTTGAACCCTTAAGCAGCGACAGGAAATTCAATTTGATCCTGGCGTATATGCAACTCACTTCTACAAGACCATACAACTTGGCTGCTTGGCTTCTAACGACCTCTGACCCTATGGCCTTGTAGGGGATGTTGATAGCGTACACTTTTTTTAAAGTGCAAGTGCATCTTATAACATCTAATAACATCCACCTTACGCAAAAACGGGTAGATGCCGTTTTTAGGAAAACGACTGGCTCTGTATTCCAAGACGCCGCTTGATCGTTAATTCTAAAAACATGTCCTTCGCTATCGAGATGATTTCGTCAGATGTGAACTTGCCACAACATAAAGTATCCAAATCCAGCAGACCAGAAATTATGATAAGAGAATGCAAAAAAGTCTGAAGCTTTATTCTGATTATACTTTAATCGTGGAGCGACTCTGAAACCAGCCCTGAAAAAGAACTGCGTGGTTCAGCCACAACAGCCAAGGATAAGGGAGACAGGCCTTGATTAGCGCACACACAAACCCACACGCACACTCATTTCTGGTGTCTACACAGAACCAAAACAACATCGATATGATATGAGAGTGGCATAGAAACGCAAGAAGCAGGAAGAGGTGAAGACAGAGAGATAGATCAGAGGAAAAAGTCTCTCCTTCTCACTCCCATTCTCCGCTAGGCAAGCACACAACAAGACAACGTACCTCGAAAAACCTTCTGCTGCATCTCGGCTGCGATGTGTTCTCTCTCTCACTCTCTCACTCTCCCTCCCTCGGTCTGTGTGTCCTGGTCTGCGTGTTCCCGTGTGCGTGTATGAGTGAGAGAGAGAGAGAGAGAGAGAGCACAGGGAAAGACGAGCGCGTGCACACAGGCAGCGCTATGTAGAGGGCAGAAACGACTCTCTCGCACTCTGACTCTCCCCCTCCTTCTGCCGCTCTATCTCTCCTTCCCTCGCCTGCTCTCTCACACTTCAGTTTGCCACTGACACATGATTCTGGACTGTTTTTGCATTTTTTATCTCCCCCAGCCTCGTACCCCTTACTCATCCACACCCACCCCCCAGCCTCATTTTAATTCCAATTCTCTTTTTATTCCAAATTTTGTTGTTCATTAGACACACACTTTCAGCATGCACACTCTCTACTCTACATACACCAAGCCTGATGATAGCAAGGAAGGGAGGGAGAGCCAGAGCGAGTGAGAGGACGCCATTTAAGCAGTTTGTTACGAGCACTGCCAGTCCCCAAAATGGCTGAAAACAAACAGGAGCCATGCCAACAGAAAAAAAGCTTGGCCATAGAGACACGAAGGGAAAGAGATAAAGAGTAGGAGCGGGGAGAAAGAGAGAGACGCCAAACAATACTTGGGTAAAACTCTTTAAATAAGTGAGGTAGCCAAAAGAGAGATCAAAGAGAAGGGCATGGACATGCACTTTGGTTTCCATTTTCTCCTCTCTCCACTTCCCTGACTAAAGAGGAGGACGTTTATGGCAAGAAGTGGTGGAATAGAGGAGTAAACATTGAAGTTTTTGGCCGAGACGGCCTTCTATGACAGATTTGACCTTCTCGCCATTACGTAGAGCAGAGAAATAGCACCTCTGCGTACTTTTTGTCCTGCTCTCGTTTACCGAATCACTCCGTCTGGCATCCTACTTACTCTCAATCTATAGCTACTGAAAAGTTCAGGAACCACCTGTTTTAAAATGGCATTGTGTGTGGAGAACTCTTTAAAATGGTCTGACTTGACATTCAGAAAAAATGTTCCAGCCCAAACGGACTTGCGGAGAGCAGGGCAACAGGATAAGGAAAATGAGAGTTCATACTGAAATTTTTTCTTGCTTTGGTCTTCCTCTTCTGTCCGCTTTTTTCATGCCCAAATTTCTGCCGAACAGCTCATTATACCCCCCATCCTACATTCCTTTCCCCTGTGCCCCTCGGTCCTTCTCTCTATTTTTCCTTTCTCTTTCGCACTCCTTCTTTTTCTTTTCTATTGTATGCCAGCCCACTTGTCTCCATGGGAACTCCGTTTGGAAGGGGTGTTGTTCTTATGATCTCTCCGACTTGTTGGAACTTTTCTCACACTTCTACGTGAGCTTGATTACAGAACTTTCGGTTCACATGTTTGTTTTAAACTGTTTGTTTCTTTTTGGAGTTTATAATAGTTCAGATAACCCATTCAGTAAGGTTTACCAAAAAAGTGATTCTACTTTTTCTTGAGCTGTTTGGGAATTGTAACAAGGATATAAGAAACTCAAAAATGCAAGATATTTCGCCACAGTCAATATTAAGAGCATGGTGCATATGCCAAGATATGTAGACATTAGACAATAGATGTTTTATCTCTCAGTATGGATAAGGAAATTGAGTTGTTGATAAGGAAGTTCGTATGAAGTAGTTGATTTAAGGTACCTTTGGGATAAGATCTTGGTTCAAGTCAAAGTCAGTTTGATAGTAAATGTTCAAGTATTATGCATTAAGCAAAAGTAAATTGATATATTTTATATTATTTAAATAGTATTTTAACTTTAAAAAAACAAAACAGAAGTAGGCCAGACAGAGGTGGTCTTGAATCAGCCATTCAACTCTGTAAACAAGCTTTGTCAAATTCCAAATTATTGTATTTGTCGTTTGATTGCCTCTAATCTTTGTCTGCTGTGAAAATAGGTGGCTGAAATGTTTCCCTGCTCACTGTTGATCAAAGGCCATCTTTAACATGACATATGGATCAGCAGACACTAATGAGAGGGCAGTGGCCAGCTGAATCTCCACAGTAACAAAAGAGGCTGGGACATCTGGAGTCAGCCACAGACTCCTGGTGAGTTTTGGGGAAGAGGGGGCTGTCGAGCGTCCGCCTGTAATGGGAGGACTGGATAACAAATATGGCAGTGGACAAATTAATGAAATGTCTAGTTAACCCTCTGACGTTTCATAGATTTGTTATCAGTCTGAGGACAAATAATCAGTGTTTGCATAAGATTAGCATGACTACCCAGAGCACAGAGAATCTTTTCATATCAAAAACTGCACAGTGAATCAGATTTAAAGTACTTGGTAATACAGGAAAATTTCACACTACATGGAAACCCTTCATGTCACATTTTTTAAAAATTTATACAAATTGAGTGAAAAGGTAAGAAAATAAGAAAATACACACACACACATATATATATATATACACACACACATATATAGCATCCACCTGGATGATGTGATGGCAGCCATAGTCTCATAGCGCTCAGTTGAGCGCAGTCTCAACTGAGACTGCGCTACTGTCAGTCACGGAAGCCTTGCGGATTGCAAAAGCTGATTCCAAATC
>NW_015549567.1:694229-694630 GCF_001515605.1 Sinocyclocheilus anshuiensis
ATACGTCATTTTAGGATTCGTATCAAGGGCATGTGCTGCTTCAGTTAGGTTATTAGTGAGAAATAATGTGGCAAGACGTGCATCCAAATGAGAGAGAGAGCGAGACCGTGAAGATAGGCGTTTCTTCTTATATTAATTAACATACTCTACGATTAGCTCAGTGAATAATTTAAAAAAAACAGACCCGGCTAGAACAAGCGGAGTGATACAAAATTGTGAAAGGGCGTTCCTGTAGCATACCAGTACAATATATCACGGTTCTCAAGCAATCAGATTTGAGAACCAGAACGAACTGTTGTGGCACTGGCTACCGGTTGCGGCTCGAATAAAGTTCAAGACATTGATGCTTGCATATAGAACAGCCACAGGCTCAGCACCCGCCTACTTCCACTCACTACTAC
>NW_015549567.1:696484-710752 GCF_001515605.1 Sinocyclocheilus anshuiensis
CACAGACCACAGGGTGAGCACCCCCTGCTGGCCTCACTAACACCTCTTCCAGCAGCAACCTAGTTTTCCCAGGAGGTCTCCCATCCAGGTACTGACCAGGCTCAGCCCTGCTTAGCTTCAGTGGGCAACCAGTCTTGGGCTACAGGGTGATATGGCTGCCGGTGATAATTGGTAAACAATTGTTGTTCTATTGTCTTTCATTTTTGTATCTCTCTGATCGAATAGCATCAATAAAAAGAGTTAAAACAAAAAACTGTACAATTCTGTTATGACTATTGCTTTGCAATTGTTCTAATTTTCCATTTTTATTGCAATATTTTTCCTTTATTACCCATTTTTTGTTGTAATTTCCTTTAATTATTTTAAAATATATATTTAATTATTCAATATTTAATTTTTACTTCGTTTTTTCATACTGTTAATATATGATATTAATTATATACTTCCTGTTTCCTGCAGTGTGTTGATGTTGCTTAAAATGCTGTGATTGTCAGTTCATCCCTGTTTTAAATTTACATGACATATACCAAAAAATGTTCTTATATTGTAATAAATGATTTGCTCTATTTGTGTAGCTCCAATCTAAAATATTTGTAACAGCTTACAGTACATGAATTAAGATATATATATATATATATATATATATATATACACATGTATGATTGGCAGCCCTTTGTCTTAACACACACTGTCCGAACACTGTGGAGTAACTTTGTATACTTGTATGATTTCTGGTGTCGTCTTCCAAGCATATTCCTGCCAGAATGGAGATTAAGTGCTGAATGTTTCTTTAAAACACTGTTCTCATTCTTTGTCTATTTGTTTCTCACATTTCTTAAATATTGGGAATTGCCCAACCATCCATTTCTCTATTTTGTTTTGAAGCTTTTACTATAACTAAAACTATGACTTTTTTTTTCAGTCCCTCTGTCACGATACACAGAATTAGGAACAACCAATGTTAAGTTCACTGAAGGCAGATGAAATCAACACGATGCAGGTGAGTAATGACCGTTAGAATGATAGGCTGAATAGTGACTTGAATGTAGCAGTTCAATGTCTCCAGGAACACACACAGAGGAGCAGTCACGTCGTGGAGACCAGGAGATTCGACTTGGGAAAAGGAGGCAGCATCAGAGATAATCCAAGGAGTTATGGACAGTTTCCCAAGGTAAGAGAGTCTGTGTTCTCTGGACAAGGCCAGACAGTGAATGACAGTGTGCATGTGTCTTTGTAGGGGTGTTGATGAGTGCTGACAAGGGACATGTGTGTGTGATTAGAACTCTGGGAAACGTGAGGTCTGAGTCAGTGAGGAGCGAGAGCCTGGCGTGACTGTGACACCCTCTTGAATTCATGCTTTTTCTAAATAGCCTCCTATTTGCAGTACTCCTGTCTTATTTAAATGTATTTATATATGGATAAGCTTCTATGCTATAAGCTAAAACTTAATAATATTACAGTCACAGTTTTAATTTTATGTTCGTCTTCCTCGACTTTAAGACATTTTATTTGTATTACAGTTCTATAGAGAAAGCAGATAATGGATCCCCTTGTCTTGTTTCTCTCAATATTTAAAAGGCTTCTAAAATATTTTCATTAGCCATCACTCTTACTTTAGCTTGTTTATACATACCTTTAATCATTGTAATAAACTTTTGTTGAAAGTCAAAGAACTCGCACATTTCAAAAATAAAGGGTCGTAACAACCTATCAAAGGTCTTTTCAGTGTGAGAAGTCTCAGCATTTGTTGCTTTTTTCACACACCCTCAAGTTGTTCCAAACCGGTGTGAGTATCTTTCTTCTAGTGAACAAAAAAGAAAAAAAACTTTTTGGAGTACCTTGAGTAAACAAACAGTTGTTGGTCCCCATTGAATTCCATAATATGGAAAAAATTTACTTTGGAAATCAATGGGGAGCAGAAACTGTTTGGACAACTTGAGCGTGAGTAAATGATCACAGAATTTTCTTCTTCTTTTTTTTTTTTGGTGAACTATGCCAACCCCTTAACTGTCACCATCCCACCTGTAGGACGCTTGGCGCTCTTTTTTGTTGTTGTCCTTTTTCTCTATCAGATCTTTTAGTAATCATCATAAATTATATATCATTTGAAAGCTTAGAAGCCCAAGATTCATTTTGAAATCAGACATTGCCTTACCATGGAAATGGTACTTTAAAATCTTTTGGCGGTGTGCGGTGTCAAGTGTCATATTACAAAATACATTACGGTCTTTTAGAATCAAACCTTTTTATTATCTTGACAAAAAACATATCATTGGAAAGGTCTGAGTCTCAGGATTCCATATTTGGTGGTTATTTTGAGATAGAAGTAATATTGACAGAGAAATATAGACATTTGTGACAGAAAAAATGCATTAAAAAAATCCCATGGAGATGGATGGCACCCGGTGGCTGTTTGTGGTATAATGCCCTAAATAAAATCTCACAGAAACCTCCATTTTTTTCATATCAACTTCAAATTTGGAACATAACTTATTTAGACATAAGGCTTTAATTTTATACCAATTTTAGAGTAAAACCTGTTATGTAAAATATTTATTGTATATAAAATAAAATAAAATTAGTATAGTGCATTTTCTTTACAGTAAATTTAAACTTCTATAACTTTTTGATACTTACATTTTTTGGATTTACTGGATTTTTTTATTTTTGTGCTCACCAAGCCTGCATTTAAAGAAAAAAAGAAAAGAAAAACAGTAAAAACAGAAAATGTTGTGTAATAATTACAATTTCAACTGTTTATTACAACTGTTTTATATTTTAATATATTTTAAATTAGAATTTATTTCTGTGATGGCAAAGTTAAATTTTTAGCAGCCATTACTCCAGTCTTTAGTGTCAAACAATCCTTCAGAAATCATTCTAATATGCTGCTCTGGTGCTCAGGTAACATTTCTTATTATTAATGCTATGAAAACCAGTTTTCATTTCATTTTTGGTTCTTTGTGGAATCTAAAATGGTTCTTCTATGGCATCACTGCAAAAACATCCTTATGGAAACTTTAAAGGGATAGTTCACCCAAAAATGAAAATTCTGTCATCATTTACTCACCCTCATGTTGTTCCAACAGTTGGTGGTTGCCATTAACTTCCATAGTATTTTTTTTTCCTACTATGGAAGTCAATGGCAACCACCAACTGTTTGATTACCAGCAATCTTCAAAATATCTTCTTCTATGTTCAACATAAGAAAGCAACTCATACAGGTTTGGAACGACATGAGGGTGAGTAAATGATGACAGAATTTTCATTTTTGGGTGAACTATCCCTTTAAGAGTGTATCCTCCACTGTGGTCATGTATGATAGTAATTTCCGTTTCTAAGGGGTGAACTTAGTGAACACGGTGTTACAACTCACCCATGTTACAACCATTCCTGGTCTGCCGGAATGTCAATGAAATTTCTGCGATCCACACTTGGGATGATAAGTGTTTGGGATAATCAGCGACAAACTATCATTTAAGTGAGAAGTGCTATTTAGTGTAATTACTTTAGCACTCCATTTTATTTACTCTCAATATTTAACATTTAGCAATTTATCTGTCATAGTCATTATAATGATATGTTGTGTTAATTCTCACTGGTCTTAAATAAAACATTTTGATGATTAAAATATAGGCTTAGAAACATTTCTGCTTGGTGAGCTTCATTTTGTAAAACTTACTTTACCATTCACGGTCATTACCATCTTATAAACGTATCATTACATTGCTTGGTAAATGTGATTTTTTTTCTTCACCAAACAAGCTTACTTATGGAGCCTTGTGATTACTGAACTGTAACAACAGGGCTTCCCTGAGAACTCATGATCAAAGCACAGCCCATTTTCTGCTTGATTGTGGCTTCGGCTTGGAAGAGGAAGATCCGGACAGACTTTGGGAAGACGAGCATTCAGCGGTGTCTGTTTTGCGCTCAGAGCTTCCATCTAGTGGTCATGTCTCTCCTCTGATTTGTAGTTTGACAAGTTTCTCAGAATCTCTTGCATTTACACATGACTGTAACACGATCATAATGTAACATTTGAGCATATACCTTTAATGGCTACATCATGAAAAAAACTGTACAGGAGATAATCCAATAACACCAATTGTGGTATTAAAGGTGTTATTAAATTTTGGGTAATATCTGGCAAGCCTGTGTTATTAATCCTTTCTTGTTTGGTATCAAAGTGAGATTATAGTTTTGCTCTAATTTCTGGAAGAGCACAGCAATATTTATTATGCGTGTATATGCACCCACTGTTGTTTAATACAAATTTATTGTTTATAAATATTAAGTGCTGTGAAATGTCTGTATGTTTTCCTGAAGGAACCATATTTCTAAATTGATTTGCAACGTGTAAAAATGGCAAAAAGCCCTTTGAATAATAAGTTATTTGTTAATGGCTTGCCTCTTAAAGACCAGTCTTGACAAAAATTATATTTTTGTCCATAGTGTTAAATTCCACAGAACCTTTATAAAGGTTTAAAACAAATGCTATGTAGTGATTAGGATTTACAGTTATGTTAAAACGCACGGACCAAAGTTTTTTTCAACGCAGGCTGTAGTGAAAGTGTTCCAAAGAGGAAGTCTAAATAATTGAAGTACTCAATTGCGTAACTGTATTTTTTGTGTGCCTGCCACAAGGTGGTGCTGCAGCTCGGTTTGAAATGCATAGAAGACAACCTCTGCTCACGTAAACAGACAAAAAGCAACGTGTACTTGAAAAGGTAACGTAGTACATCCCTGTTATTTCAGTGTTTGATTCACTTAATACAGGCACATAAATCTAATTTAAACACACAGACCTTTTCAGGTAGGTAGGCTTTAAAAAAAGTGAACCCAAGAATTTGAATGCAATGCAAATATTTTATTTACACGCAAAATACTTACATGAATGTCATAAGAGAAGATTTCAAACCATTTAGAGTTAACAAACTTGTCCAAATTACAGTCTGTTGATGAAAACCTACTCGTTCATTAAAACACATTAGTAAGCCACTTGAAGCAAAATCTCACATTACAACGTCAAATTTAAAGGGACAGCTCACCCAGTTACTCGCACGTGATTTCAAAAATTAGATTTACCTTTGGAATACAAAGAGAGATGTAAAGCAGAATCAATGTTGTTGCGTCTTTTCATTCATGTAACGTTAATCCCTTTTTTTTTGTTTTGTTTTTTTACATCTTTTGTGCTCCATAGAAGAAAGTCATACAGGTTTAAACAATGGTGATAGAAGTTTTATTTTTGAGTGAACTATCCCTTAAACAAATAAGACTGTATTACGCGTCATTACGCTTAACTTTGTTGGAGAGAAATGTAACTGAGATTTTCAACATTCGTACTGAAAAACATCTGTTTGTAGAAAACAGCCTCCATGTTGCACCGACCAAAGTAAACGACCATCAGCCCGCCTATTTATTTTAGGCGGGTTGAGACAAATATATAGCTTTTTCCCCCAGATACCGCCTTCAATTTAATACCTGCGTCACAATTATTTCGTTTTTGTGGAAGGTTTTCACGTTAACATAATGCTAATGTTAGCTAGCTCAGGCTCGTTTCACTTTAGTCTGGAGTTACGCAACTCCGCTTCCCTTCTGCCCTGTAAACCCGCCCAAGTACACAAGCACCAGACTCCATGTTTGTTCATCTCACCGCCACTGTACCCGCCATATACGAAAAGATCCCTGAAAATCCATGTTCATTTGGGGTTATTTCTAAGCAAGGATCTGATTTAAGCGAGGAGACCGATTCAGATAGACTTTGAGACAACATATATCCACATTAAAGAACAATGAGGTTTTGACTGTAAACGTATTGGGACTAAAGCGGTTTAAAGCATTTTCCAGAGCCAATAACTCATATTTATCCACAAAAGCCGACTGTTAAGCCAATTTTCCCGATACATGTGGTTTCAAAGAAGTCGATTTTGGTTTGATACGAGTTACAACCAAGCTCTTGTTCCATTATCCGATTAGCTTCGTAGATATGAACACTATGAACTAACTCTTTTCGGCTATAAATCATCTTTCTGTTTTAAGATATCGGTATGATATGTTTATTATATAATCGGAAAACGATTCGAACATTAGAGAACCTCATCTTTTTAATGTAAATACATGCACAGCCATCCAAGCACAATGCTAACAGGCTATCATGAACGTGATATAACTAACACATGATCTGTTAAAAAGCCACATCTATGTCTTGAGACCATATATAAGATCAACACAAATATTTTTTTTTTAAGTCAAAATTGCTAAAAGTCATGAATGTCCCTGTAGATAACATTCTGATATTTCTGGTGTCTATATAAATATGTAACCAAGAGACCAATTCAAGTATAAAATGTGACTGAACCAATATGAACAATTTCAAAAAGGTTTTTTTTTTTTATACAACCATCGGTCTACACTGTGTAACCTATCATGTACTTAAGCCATAACCATGTAGACGAATAATGCTTGTTATTTACCCTAATATAAACCTATATACACTCAACACAAAATATACACACTAAAATTTTAAAGATGTAAACTAACATTTCAGACAAAACAACTTTAAATGGGTGCTGTTTAATGTTCACATTCCACAAAGAATGGCGGCTAACAAACTAGCAAAAGCTCACAACAGTCGCTAGGTAACATCAAGTTACATTACTACAAATTCTTGCTTACGCTCTACAACTGCGAGAACAATAAACTATATTAGATTATCTAATGAAATCATTTACGAACTACGGATTTGCGATTATTTATAAGAAAACCGCTAAAGTTAACCAGAAAACGTAAGCTGCTAGCGCTTTTTTGTAGAACATGGCCTAGATGTACAATTCTATTTTTTATTTCACAGTGAGGTCCAATAACGTTCTGATTCTCAAAATAGTAAAAAAAAAACAAAAAAACATCGAATGTTTAAAACAACGTTTCTCGAATGTTTTAATTGAAAATACACTGTCTGAAAGCCCAGGCTTTCAGCGGCGTTTCCAGCTGATCATACCGAAAAAAGCGCGTGCCGTCCAGCCACTGTTTTTACTCGACCTCGTGGATTCTTGCATTTTCCCGTAGAACTCAAATAAAAGAAGGAAAATCATAATAAATATTTCTAGAAATATGAATAAGCGTACAAAATAAAAGTAATTTAATAATTTGAATTACATAAAAATCATATTTAAAACAAAAATAATGGCGTTAATCCTCGACGGTAGATGTAGGCCTCTCACACGAGCTTCTTTTCCAGCACTGTTAGCTGATCCAGAGCGAGACGGACGGAACAGCACAGGTTTTTTTTTATTTTTGCTCAGAGGGTGAAAAAATATCAGTCGAGTAAAATCGGCAATGCTCGTAAAGAAGGCGGGAAGTAAGAAAGTTATTTTACCGCCGTCAAGCGTTGGTTGCGATTGGTCAAATGCTCTCTGCTCATTAATATTACGAACACGTTTGACGAATAATGTTTCACATTGACGAATGTTATTGAATATTCATGTATAAAGTGCCCACGGATCCGCCCTTGGTTTTTACGGGCCTATAGAATCTCGTCATACGTTTTGTCCCGCCTCCGCCTACATACGATTCGCAGGAATCAAAAGCGCACAACTCCATTGGTTCTGCGTCAACTTTAATTAATTATTCATATACTGCAGTCTCGCGGCCAATAAGCGCACAGAGAGATCGATCCATAACCCGCCCTCTGACTGTTCAGCCCCTGCCAAGTAGGCTGTGTAAACCTGTAGCAAAGCGTACAGTCTATATAAAGCCGTGTGAGAGCAATTTTCTCTCAGATGCGCTTAGAGCGCACCGGAGTGTAGATCGGGGAAAGGGAAGGGGATAGCTGGTTGCTACAATAGCTAGTATATAAACACAAATTTAAAAGCACATTGAGTAGCAAGATACGGTGGTCACTGGGAAACCGCCATCGGACAAGTTCCGGTCACCATTGGGTGCCAGGAGAGTCTTGGTGGCGTTTCAGAGGTGTTCCTTCTTACAAAGCGGCGTGCCGGGGGAGGACGCGTCTCTTTGAATAGACAGGATGCACGGACCGCCTTCCAGCGACAGCGCATGCCCATTGCGCCTCATCAAGAGAGTGCAATTCGGCGTCCTCAGCCCTGATGAACTTGTAGGTTTTGCTCTTGAGAGGGGGTATTGTCTTAATTCTTTGAGTATTATTGTATTACTCAAATCAACATCGTGTTAAAATCATATTAAATACGGATATTAACATACAGTGTCTTTTGTGAACTTGTGTTTTGCTAACTTAGCCGGCTAGCCACTTCTTCCTCAGTAGGAGCATGTGTTTATAAAGTTGAAGAAACACTACACAAGAGTCCTGCTTTAACCATTAGCAACAAGACACGGAAAGCCTTGTTTGAAGTTATAAAATGTTAACTTGTAATATTTATTATTTGTTTAGTTTTATTTGACCATTTTGGAGTCACATGGCAGACCCAGAGTTTCTCCCAAGTTTCCACATTGTTCCCTATGTCTCCCTTACTGGCAATAAAATGTGCATTTTTTATATGCATGCTTTTATTTAAACTCAAATACGTTCAGTTTCTGAAGTACACTTATGTTTTGAAATAAATGACGAACAAATGGCATGTTTCCAAGTTGAGCTGTAATGCATTTTCTTTAGACAGCGATGCAAAGTAACTGGGTTTTATTCAGTAATGTCGTCATTTTTAAGGACTTACACCTTTCTCAAAGTTTTTTTTTTTGTAATGCAGAGTTGAGCAATCTCTTGACGCTTCATTTGGTGGTTATTGTGTTTTATGGGAGCAACATGTAATCTAAAGAAACCCATTATAAATACAACCATTAAACAGCCTTGTTGCATTTCAAATTAAAATGTTTATAAATGCATAATTTGACAGATGACATCTGAACTATTGCTTATTGCAAACTTACTGTTGCTTGTGCGGTCCATGTATTTAAAAAAAAAAAAAAAAAAACTTTATTTGAGGGTATATTTAGTGAACAAATGTTTTCCCATTGTTGTGAAAATGTACAACAATTTAATGCTGTTTGTTATCATTTTCAGAAACGGCTGTCCGTTACTGAAGGGGGCATCAAGTACCCCGAGACCACAGAAGGAGGACGCCCTAAATTGGGGGGACTTATGGACCCCCGGCAAGGGGTAATTGAAAGGTCAGGCAGATGCCAGACGTGTGCAGGTATGTTCATAAACTTGATATTTATCCGTCTTGCTGGGTATTAAACCCTGAACCTCTAATAATAAGCTGAACCTCTGCTTATTTGCTTGTTGTCATTTAGGTAACATGACTGAGTGCCCTGGTCATTTTGGTCACATTGAGCTGGCTAAGCCAGTCTTTCATGTTGGCTTCATCACAAAGATCATGAAGGTCCTCCGATGTGTCTGCTTCTTCTGTTCAAAACTGCTTGTGGACGCGGTATGCAGAATTTTCAGTTTGCCTTTTGTGATTTATTCCATTGTTAATTTCTTTCTGTCTTGTTCTTCTGATCTAGTTCCTTTGGTCAAATTGTTTTGTAGTGTATTTTAACTTCTAATTTTGTTTTACCCAGAACAATCCAAAAATCAAAGATATCTTGACCAAGTCGAAGGGGCAGCCACGTAAGCGTCTGACCCACGTCTATGACCTCTGTAAAGGCAAAAACATTTGTGAGGGTGGAGAGGAGATGGACAACAAGTTTGGTGTGGAGCAGCAGGAGACTGAAGAAGACCTCACCAAAGAGAAGGTACAGACCTAAAATTCTCTAAGCACACAGGCCAATTTGAAACTTTCCAGCTTGCTCTGGAAGTTTTAAAACTGATTTTTAACTTTTATTTCTCAAGGGTCATGGAGGCTGTGGCAGGTACCAGCCACGTATCCGTCGCTCTGGCCTGGAGCTGTATGCTGAGTGGAAGCACGTGAACGAAGACTCACAGGAGAAGAAGATTCTTCTCAATCCTGAACGTGTGCATGAGATCTTCAAACGCATTTCGGATGAAGAGGACATGATCTTGGGCATGGACCCCAAATACGCCCGTCCTGAGTGGATGATTGTCACTGTGTTGCCCGTGCCTCCTCTTGCTGTGAGACCGGCTGTGGTCATGCAGGGCTCTGCTAGAAACCAGGTAAGCATAACATTTCTTATTAAACAGTGGGAAAGAAGTTTGATGTATTGCGTAGCACTGATAGCTGTTAGATTTGTATCAATTGTATTATTATTTTTTTTTTCTAGGATGATTTAACACACAAGTTGGCTGACATTGTAAAGATCAATAACCAGCTGAAGCGAAATGAGCAGAGTGGAGCTGCAGCGCATGTTATAGCAGAGGATGTCAAGCTGCTTCAGTTCCACGTGGCCACAATGGTAGACAATGAACTGCCAGGTCTACCTAGGGTAAGATTTACACTATACCTTAGGAGATCGGAGTCCAGGATATTATGAGAAGCAACAATTATACTCTTATTAACAGTGATAATATTAATAATTCAATATTTAATAAAAAATTACTACTACTAAATATTATTTATCAATAATTAATTGTTCTTATTATTGTTGTTATAGAATTTACATTGAATACAATTGTTATAGAATTTGTATTGAATAAAAATAAAATGCATTTGTAAAGAATTAATGCATTTTTTGATTATTAATTAATGCATTTATAATAAAATGCAATTGTGGAAAAATTCAGGGTACACAAAATAAAGCTGCTGCATGACACATTGATACCTGGTGCAGCCAGTTAAAACATTTGATATTTGATCTGCAGTTATGTAGAGTGGGACAATCAGGAAAATATTAATGAAGATTTTGCTCTCTCATGCTCTTGATTCAGGCAATGCAAAAGTCTGGTCGTCCACTAAAATCTATCAAGCAGAGGCTAAAGGGTAAGGAAGGACGTGTCAGAGGTAATCTGATGGGGAAGCGTGTAGATTTCTCCGCCCGAACTGTCATCACGCCAGACCCCAACCTGCAGATCGACCAGGTGGGCGTTCCCCGTTCCATCGCCGCAAACATGACCTTCCCTGAGATTGTCACACCCTTTAACATTGACAGGTAATATTAGTCGTTTTTATCTCTTTCTGAATGCATCTCACTTACAAAATATTTTAGTGTTCTTTGAGAGGTCTCTTTAACCCAGTGCTCTCAAATTATTTTTCTTATTTTTTTATTCCCCCCCCACCCTTTAACTTTACAGACTCCAAGAGCTTGTGAGGAGAGGTAACAGTCAGTACCCTGGAGCCAAATATATCATCCGAGACAACGGGGACAGAATTGACCTGCGATTCCACCCTAAACCAAGTGACCTTCACCTTCAGATTGGATACAAAGTCAGTCTTTTTTCTGTGTTTAATGTAAGAATGGAATGGAATTTTCAGTTACAGTGAGCAAAGCATTTAAAACCTGTTTGTTTTTCTAGGTTGAACGACACATGTGTGATGGAGACATCATTGTGTTCAACAGACAGCCTACGCTGCACAAAATGTCTATGATGGGCCACAGAGTGCGAATCTTGCCTTGGTCAACATTTCGACTCAACCTCAGGTGCACTGGGTTTATAAGACTTGATCCGTCATGTTGTTAGTAGATTGATACGTGGATAGGCAATATAATGACTTTGTGTGCTGTATCATCAGTTATAATTGCTGAAATTGTTACAAATCTGTATAGAAAACGAATGGTCAGATTTAGCACCATTCCTCTAATATAAAGGTTTTTGACTTCGTTTTAAAAGAGAAAATCCCTTTCACTTCTAGTGTGACAACCCCATACAATGCCGACTTTGATGGCGATGAGATGAACTTGCACTTGCCACAGTCCCTGGAGACCCGTGCTGAGATCCAAGAGCTGGCCATGGTGCCTCGTATGATTGTTACACCACAGTCCAACAGACCCGTCATGGGTATTGTGCAGGACACACTGACAGCTGTGCGCAAGTTCACCAAGAGAGATGTCTTCTTGGAGAGGGTGAGGTTACGAAGCTGTGGTACCAAATTATGAATGTAATGAGCTGTTAGTTTGTACAGGTACATGGTACATTGATACTAATAAATCATTTCGTGTGCTTTGTTTAGGGTGAGGTGATGAACCTCCTCATGTTTCTCTCCACATGGGACGGCAAAGTGCCCCAACCGGCTATCTTGAAGCCGCGACCTCTCTGGACTGGCAAACAGATCTTCAGCTTGATCATCCCTGGGCACATTAATGCCATCCGCACACACAGCACTCACCCTGATGAAGAGGACAGTGGCCCTTACAAACACATCTCCCCTGGGGACACTAAGGTGCAGTAGTGGAGCCCAAATGTGGATGTAGTTTTTGTGCCAAAAGTGTTTATGCAATTTTGTTCTCATTCATCTCATTTTCCAGGTGATTGTGGAGAACGGTGAGCTGATCATGGGGATCCTGTGTAAGAAGTCATTGGGAACCTCAGCTGGCTCTCTTGTCCATATCTCATACCTTGAGATGGGCCATGACATCACACGACTCTTCTATTCTAACATCCAGACTGTCGTCAACAACTGGCTGCTCATTGAGGGTAAAAAAAAAAAAGACTTGATATTTGCACACAAAAACAGTTTAGAACCTTATTCGTTTATTTGCAACTATCTTGTCTGCTTCAGGTCACTCTATTGGTATTGGAGACTCCATTGCCGATAAGGCAACATATCAGGACATTCAGAACACGATTAAGAAAGCCAAACAGGATGTGATAGAGGTAAGTTGACATCATTAGGTATTTATAAATACAACCGATTGTTGCTTTTGTACATGAATGCAGTTGTGCTTCATGATTTTATTTTCTCACAGGTCATTGAGAAAGCCCACAACAATGAGTTGGAGCCCACCCCAGGTAACACTCTGAGACAGACCTTTGAGAACCAGGTCAACCGCATTCTGAACGATGCTCGAGACAAGACTGGATCATCTGCCCAGAAGTCATTGTCTGAGTACAACAATTTCAAATCCATGGTGGTGGCTGGTTCAAAAGGCTCTAAAATTAACATTTCTCAGGTGAGAGAAGACCGTAGATGGTGTTTAAAACTTAAAATAGTTAAAAAGCGTGTTGCTGCCTCTTTCAGGCTAAAGGCTTAACTGAATTTTTTTCACAATCTCTTCACCCATTTAGGTTATTGCTGTGGTGGGGCAGCAGAACGTTGAGGGTAAGCGAATCCCCTTCGGTTTCAAGCACCGCACTCTCCCTCACTTCATTAAAGATGACTATGGTCCAGAGAGTAGAGGCTTCGTAGAAAACTCCTATCTGGCCGGTCTCACACCAACTGAGTTTTTCTTTCACGCCATGGGAGGCAGAGAGGGTCTGATCGACACAGCTGTCAAAACTGCTGAGACCGGTAATGAGGGCAAATACTAAATGTAATCTGAACTTCAAATTGTAATACTCATTTCTAGTCTCTAAGTGAGATGTTATGTGCAGTTGTCATCAGATTAGTCTTTGTTAAAGCCTGATATTGTCTTCATGAGTTTTGATGAAACTCCTATTTCTTCAGGTTATATTCAGCGTCGTCTGATCAAGTCTATGGAGTCTGTTATGGTAAAGTATGATGCTACAGTCAGAAACTCCATTAACCAAGTTGTCCAGCTGAGGTATGGAGAGGATGGTCTGGCAGGAGAGGCTGTGGAGTTCCAAAACATGGCTACCCTTAAGCCATCCCACAAAGCCTTTGAGAAAAAGTGAGTTCTGTTGTGTCTGTTCAAGTATTTACAGTAAAGTAATATATTGCCATTAATTTAAACTAAGTCATATAATCAATATAGCCGTATTAACTCAAATCAACAAGGACATGGATAGGAAGCTATTTAGGAGTCTGTTTTCAAGTAGGGTTGGGTACCGAAACCCGGTGCCAATATGGACGTAAGGATCACCCGCACCGCACGTGAAAAATAATTTCTCGATTGAGAAAATTCACGAACGCAAGTCGGAAAGCTCTAATACAAATCCAACAAATCTTTGTAGTAACGCGAGTGTCCATATTGTTTTCACATTCCGACTTAAAAGCACAACTCGGGAAATGAGAGCATCCGAGGAGCGTGTGAATGCAGTAATTACACTTGCTCTGATGGCAGCAGGTAGATTCCATTAGCTAGCTAAGCTAAACATTCTTAAATTAAAATGCCTAAAGCTAGGGTGCACATACGTCCTCTTTTCCCCGGACATGTCCTCCTTTTGGACCTACAAAAATCTGCTGAATCCCCGCTGAATCTCGGTCCATTGCCGCCTGCTCCCGCAACATGTGTTTCGCTCCCGTGATTTTCGTGTCCACTCCTTTAAACATTCTAATA
>NW_015549567.1:711140-711786 GCF_001515605.1 Sinocyclocheilus anshuiensis
GGCGCATCAGGGAGCCGCTCTCAGGATGCGGTGTATTTAAATATTTTTGAATTAGCGTTTGCGCTGTTTACTTTAACTTTCGATTTCGCGATCACACACACTCTGTGTAAAGGGAGCACATCTTACAAGATACTCAAGCATGGTCTTGTCAGTCATCTCTCCTTATTCTTGATCTGAGATCAGTCAAATCTGACTCCTGCAGCTCTTGTTGGATGCAGGGTTGCCAAGTACGCATTTTTTTTCCACAGAATTGGGCTACTTGTTGCTACATGTTGCCATGGGTTGATTTTTCCCAAGTGGGGTAAAGGTTTGAAATATTGCATAAATTACATTTGACTGAAATGCTTGTATTGAAACATTTTGCATTCTACCTATGATAAAACTTTCATGGTCTTCTACATGAACTGTTCCCTCTTGGCGGAATGACCTGCCCAGCTCGATCCAAGCAGCTGAGTCCTTAATATTTTCAAGAAACAGCTGAAAACACATCTTTCATCTTCATTTGACCCTCTAACTCTAGCGCACTCTATTATAATGATAATTCTAATTTTATCATCATGTTTTTTTTATTTATAAAGAGCCTCTAACACTAGCATTCTCTATTCTTTCTACTTATTTTCTTTTTATTTATTATAAATAATGACCT
>NW_015549567.1:717710-734937 GCF_001515605.1 Sinocyclocheilus anshuiensis
CAGCTGAAAACACATCTCTTTCATCTTCATTTGACCCTCTAACTCTAGCACTCTCTATTATAATGCTAATTCAAATTTTATCTGCTTATTTTTTATTTAAAAAATTGACCCTCTAACATTTGCACTCTCTATTCTATTTATATTCTAACTACTTGTTTTATTTAAAAAGAAAAAAGCCTCTAACACTAGCATTCTCTATTCTTTCTACTTATTTTCTTTTTATTTATTATAAATAATGACCTTCTAACACTTCCATTTATATTCTTTTTCTGTTCTATTGACTTTTTATTTTTATTTAAAAATGACGCTTTAACACTAGCATTCCCTATTTTTCTATTCTTTCTACTCGTTTTATTTTTATTTATTATAAAAACAAAAGCAAACAAACAAAAAAAAACCTTGCTACTTACACTGTTAGGCGAAGCCCTGCCCACGAACCTGCCCCCTACTGTCCTTTTTTTGTAAAACTAAAATATGGTCACCCTACTAAAGCTAAACTTCCCTTGTAATGACTTGCAATGAGAAGCGTTTCTAAACCTGCTGTCCAACAAAAGAGAACATCATAACCTGTTCTTACTCCGGTCCACAACATCAGTCAAGTGTTTAAAATAACTTCCTTTTGTGATCTAATGCTGCTTCTTATCACAGAATGAGGCAGAAAATATATTGTATACTGTAGAAAAAGGCTATGTCAATTAGCATTGGATTATAAATATACATAATTATTATGAAAATACCGAGATGGCTTGAAGAACACAGATAAAATGCATATTGTTGCAGTCGAGTGTTTATTGTCTTCATGTTTCATCATTCAAAACGTTTTGTGATCTGATGTGGCTTCTTGTCACAGAATGAGGTAGAAAATGTTCTATACTGTAAAAAGCATATGGCAAAAAGACTGTCGATTAGCAATGGATTATAAATGTACTTAATTATGATGAAAATACCAAAGATGGCTTGAATAACAGAAACTATACATTGTCGCAGTCGAGTGTTTGTCTTTGTTTTATCATTCAAAACATTTATATCTTCTGTTTACTCGGTTACAGCGATAGCAATGCCTTTGTCCATATTAGCAAAGAGTATAGGGATTTCCTGAGACCTATTCCTTCTGCGATGCACATGTGGAGGTTCTGCCAGGCGCCCTCTGGCGTCCAGTATGAATGAATCGGACATTAAATGTGTTTATAGCGCTCAATAATGGCCAATCCATCCTATTTTGGGTATTTATTTATTTTATTTTATTATTTTTAAGTATCGGTTCAGGCACCGTTTAGGCACCGGTACCGTTTTAAAAGTATCGATTTGGCACCGGTATCGTAAAGAACCCAAACAATACCCAACCCTATTTTCAAGTCATCTCAGGTCATTGTTGATCATCAGCTCAGAGCTCAACTGACTAACGTCATTGATTTAACTTTCTGCCTCTTTCTTTAATTGCACAGGTTCAAGTTTGACTACACCAATGACCGAGCTCTCCGCCGCACTCTACAGGAAGATGTGGTGAAAGATCTGATGACCAATGCCCATGTCCAGAGTGCTCTAGAGAGAGAGTTTGAGAAGATGAAGGAAGACCGAGAGATCTTGAGGGCCATTTTCCCCACAGGCGACAGCAAGGTCTGACCCTTAAGAGTGCCATCAATATCCATATGCCCTTTGGTTGGGATTGTCCTCATTCTTTTTACAACTGTATCAAGCATGAATATCACTATATTTGCACACTTCTGTAGAATGTCATAAACCCAAACCATGTTTTCCATAGGTGGTACTACCGTGCAATTTGGCCAGAATGATCTGGAATGCTCAGAAGATTTTCCGCATCAATCCTCGAACACCAACTGACCTCAATCCAGTACGAGTAGTGGAAGGTGGGTTTTGTACTTTGAGCCTGTAAAGAGATTTTATTTATGTATCTTTTAACTGACTGGTTTTATTAACGTTTATTTTGACGTGCACGCTATATACACTGCTTTAACTGACTTAAGGCTGTCTGCATTTGAGCGGGTCTGCCAGCTAAATAAAGACTCCTGCTTGTGGTAGCTAAATAAAGCCTGCTGACGACTGATCCCTGAAGCTTACCACTGTCTTGTGGCAGACCTGTGCAAGCTGATTATAAAGGCCACCTTTACATCTTTGCATGCGTGTTGACTGAAGGCATGATGCCAAACTCATGCGCTTGACAAATCTGCACCTTTAAGAGATGTCAATTTTATGTAGCCCTAACCGATATGGCTGTTTTACCTTGTCATTATAGTGGTGGCACCAACCGTTTATTGTCTTATTATTGGAGTGAGCTTCAAGTGTTGCGTTGTAATAACACATGGATATTTGCTCTATTTTTTTTATGCAGGAGTTCATGAGTTGAGTAAGAAGCTGGTGATTGTAAATGGTGAAGACCAGCTAAGCAGGCAAGCCCAGGAGAATGCCACTCTGCTGTTCAACATCCACCTGCGCTCCACCCTGTGCTCCAAGCGAATGACTGAGGAGTTCCGTCTTAGCACAGAGGCTTTTGAATGGCTGCTAGGAGAGATAGAGACCAAATTTAACCAGTCCATTGTAAGTAAGGCTTGCTTAGTTACTGCACCTGAAAAAAATTAGAAAATAGGGAGCAATCTAGTTTTGTCATTGTCTGAAGCTGGACACTTTCTTTGTTTTCCTCAGGCTCACCCTGGTGAGATGGTAGGTGCTCTTGCTGCCCAGTCTCTGGGAGAGCCTGCTACTCAGATGACCCTGAACACATTCCACTACGCCGGTGTGTCCGCCAAAAACGTCACTCTCGGTGTGCCTCGACTCAAAGAGCTTATCAACATCTCCAAGCGACCCAAGACCCCCTCCTTGACCGTCTTTCTCCTGGGCCAAGCGGCCCGTGATGCAGAGAGGGCCAAAGATATCCTGTGTCGGTTGGAGCACACAACCCTGCGCAAGGTCACTGCCAACACAGCCATTTATTATGACCCTAACCCACAGAACACTGTGGTGACTGAGGATCAGGAGTGGGTCAACGTGTACTATGAGATGCCTGACTTCGACGTGACCCGCATTTCACCCTGGCTGCTGCGTATCGAGCTTGACCGCAAACACATGACTGACCGTAAGCTGACTATGGAGCAGATCGCAGAGAAGATCAATGCAGGTGGGCTTGAGATTATCATTGAATAGCCTAAATGCATGTTGATACAACACTTTAAATGGCAAAAGGAATGGATGCTGAGGTGTTACATCGTTTTCTAACTCTAATCTTTGTCTCCTAGGATTTGGTGATGATCTTAATTGCATCTTCAATGATGACAATGCTGAGAAACTGGTTTTGCGAATCCGCATCATGAATAGTGACGAGAACAAGTTTCAAGAGGTAATTCATTGTAATTTTAATCTTTGCTGGCGAGTACGTAACTGGCCTCTTTTCTCTCAATGTTGAATCGTAAATGTTGAATCTTGTGTCCAGGATGAGGAGGTAGTGGATAAGATGGATGATGATGTCTTCCTTCGCTGCATTGAATCCAACATGCTGACAGACATGACACTGCAAGGCATTGAGCAGATCAGCAAGGTATTTTTTTCTTCCATCTTTTGACAGTATTTAATTTCACTTCAGTAAATCTGAAAGCCCATGTGGCAGTGCAGGTTCGTCCAAAAAGGCACATGACACTTACATGCTCCTGAGTAATGGGGAGTGATAACTGGCATGCTCCTGAAACAAAAAGAAGCTAATAGGACACCTTAAAGTTTTGTGGACACAGATGGCCCTGAGATTGGAGTTTAATTTCTCCCGCCTTTGTAGGTGTACATGCATCTACCACAGACTGACAACAAGAAGAAAATCATCATCACAGAAGAGGGAGAGTTTAAAGCTTTGCAAGAGTGGATCCTGGAAACTGATGGAGTCAGCCTCATGAGGGTCCTCAGTGAGAAGGATGTGGACCCTGTCAGAACCACCTCCAATGACATTGTGGAGATTTTCACTGTAAGAATTGTTTAAAACTTGTCTAAAGATCGGAACCTATTAGGTCGTCAGATCAAATTCAGAAATGTCTGCTCTTCCAACTGCAGGTTCTTGGTATTGAGGCTGTGCGTAAGGCTCTGGAAAGAGAGTTATACCACGTCATCTCTTTCGACGGTTCTTACGTTAACTACCGCCATCTTGCCTTGCTGTGTGACACGATGACCTGCAGGGGTCACTTGATGGCCATCACTCGTCACGGTATCAACAGGCAGGACACTGGACCGCTAATGAAGTGCTCTTTTGAAGAGACGGTGAGGCTCTGTTTAATGTTTTAAAATGGTATTGTGGTTGTTCTTGTAAAGAAGTCTTAAATGTTATCCCTCGCTCTTCTGTAGGTGGATGTGTTGATGGAAGCCTCATCTCATGGTGAATGTGACCCAATGAAAGGAGTGTCTGAGAATATCATGCTGGGGCAGCTGGCTCCTGCAGGCACTGGTTGCTTTGATCTGCTGTTGGATGCTGAAAAGTGCAAGTATGGTATGGAGATTCCCACCAACATCCCTGGTATCAGTGTTGCAGGACGTAAGTCTAACTTATTTTTTTGAATGCTTAAAGGCTTCTACTCTGTCCCCAAATTTAAACCTGTGGTTAATCATTGCTTTTTCCACCACAGCCACGGGTATGTTCTTTGGCTCTGCCCCCAGCCCCATGAGTGGCATGTCTCCTGCCATGACTCCCTGGAACACTGGAGCGACTCCTGCATATGGTGCTTGGTCTCCCAGTGTTGGTGAGTGAAGAAATACTACAAACGGTTTTGTTTTACTGCCACCCATATTTACAGTGCATTATCTTGTGTATGTTTACATTATTCCATTTCATGCCCTGTTCTTTTTTTCCCGTACAGGAAGCGGAATGACACCAGGTGCTGCAGGCTTCTCTCCCAGCGCTGCGTCTGATGCCAGCGGCTTCTCACCTGGTTATTCTCCTGCCTGGTCTCCTACTCCTGGTTCTCCTGGATCCCCTGGACCAGCTAGCCCTTATATCCCCTCACCAGGTCTCTTTACTGTCTATTTTAGTCTTGTTCTGTTTTTAAGAATAATAGTCTTCGTTTACTTGGTTGTAATTTAGTAGATTGCAAACCAAACAGCTACTAATGCAATTGTTTTTTTCTCCTTTGTTTTTCTCATCAGGAGCCTTGTCTCCAAATTACTCTCCAACTTCTCCTGCCTACGAGCCTCGTTCTCCTGGTGGATACACCCCACAGAGCCCTGGTTACTCTCCAACCTCTCCATCATACTCTCCGACTTCGCCATCTTATTCTCCCACCAGTCCAAACTACAGCCCCACATCTCCGTCCTACTCTCCCACATCACCCTCCTACTCTCCAACTTCGCCGTCTTATTCTCCAACATCTCCAAGCTACTCTCCGACTTCACCTTCTTACTCTCCGACTTCACCGTCTTACTCCCCGACTTCACCATCCTACTCGCCAACATCCCCCAGCTATAGCCCAACGTCCCCCAGTTATAGCCCAACCTCACCGAGTTACAGCCCCACGTCTCCGTCTTATTCCCCAACTTCTCCATCTTATTCCCCGACCTCCCCGTCTTACTCTCCCACCTCTCCAAGCTACTCTCCAACCTCCCCATCCTATTCCTCAACATCTCCGAGCTACAGTCCCACTTCGCCCAACTACACACCCACCTCGCCAAGTTACTCTCCGACCTCTCCATCCTACAGCCCCACCTCACCTTCCTACTCTCCCACCTCTCCCAATTACACCCCAACCAGTCCGAATTATTCCCCCACATCTCCTTCTTACTCCCCAACTTCGCCGTCCTACTCTCCATCCAGTCCACGTTACACCCCACAGTCTCCCACCTACACCCCAAGCTCGCCCTCTTACAGCCCAAGCTCTCCATCCTACTCCCCCACCTCTCCAAAATACACTCCCACCTCCCCCTCCTACAGTCCCAGCTCTCCCGAATATACCCCAACATCCCCCAAATATTCCCCCACTTCCCCGAAGTACTCGCCCACTTCGCCCAAATACAGTCCCACTTCTCCAACCTACTCCCCAACTACGCCCAAGTACAGCCCCACTTCCCCTACTTATTCTCCAACTTCTCCTACCTACACCCCAACCAGCCCCAAATATTCCCCATTCCCCAACATCTCCGAGCTACAGTCCCACTTCGCCCAACTTCACACCCACCTCACCAAGTTACTCTCCGACCTCTCCATCTTACAGCCCCACCTCACCTTCCTACTCCCCCACCTCTCCCAATTATACCCCAACCAGTCCCAATTACTCCCCCACATCTCCTTCTTACTCCCCAACTTCGCCGTCCTACTCTCCGTCCAGTCCGCGGTACACCCCGCAGTCTCCCACCTACACCCCAAGCTCGCCTTCTTACAGCCCAAGTTCTCCATCCTACTCCCCCACCTCCCTCCAAAGTACTCTCCCACTTCGCCCAAATACAGTCCCACTTCTCCAACCTACTCCCCAACTACTCCCAAGTACAGCCCCACTTCCCCTACTTATTCTCCAACCTCTCCTACCTACACCCCAACCAGCCCCAAATATTCCCCCACCTCTCCGACATACTCTCCAACGTCTCCAAAATACTCACCCACATCCCCTACCTACTCTCCAACTAGTCCGAAGGGCTCCACCTACAGCCCCACTTCTCCCGGCTACAGCCCCACCTCTCCAACCTACAGCCCAGCCATCAGCCCTGATGACAGCGATGAAGAAAATAATTAAAGATGGTTGGTGCCGGGGTTTGTCCTACTTCCCTTATGGGCACTCTGACCCTGGGATAAAGACTGAAGGAAAGCCACCCAGCTGGGGTTGTTGTCATTTACAGGGAAGGCTAAGGAACCTGGGATCCCACATGTGACACCCTTCTTTTTGATTTTTCTCTTTTGGACTTAATGAATTGTTCTTAAATAGCCTCACTAAACAGGCTTCAGTGGTTGCATCTGTTAGGTTAGAGGTTTGAACTACAAGCCAAACAAGGCTGCCTTTTTATAGACCGCTTTGGTCACTCTAAGTTTAGAGGGAGAACCATTTCTCAAAGTTGGTGGAAAGATGCAGGAGATTGACTGCTTTTGAAGGAGAAAGATCATGCATTGTCCTCCTCTTTCCATCCAGTCATTTCTGCCTCCCTTACTTTTTCTCAAAAATTCAGTGTTGGATGTAAAGGAAATTTAAGAAGTATTGCCAAAAGCCTTCAAAACAGAAAACAGTGGATTGTATGTGAAAAGTTTCAAATGAAACCTTAAAATATCTATAACGTAAATAGAAAGGGGGAGAAACTGACCTTTCTCACATTTTACAGCTTTTAGTTTCTTCCCCAGTGTAAATAAGCGCTTGCTCCCAGTTTAGATTCTTTATTCCAGATCTGAACTGAGAACTGTTTAAATATTAATGTTGATTTTCGGTCTAATTTGAGTTCACTTATGAAAAATGTTATTTCTAAAGAAGCAAGGAGGTTCAAAGTGGCTGTTTATTAGAAGCGTGTTGAAGCTGACACACATTGTGCAGAAGAAAAATGTCTTGTAATACTGTAGTCTATGTATGCCAGCCCATGACATGGGTAAAAGTGTTGTCGTGATTGCCCTCTTTAAGAATCAGAGAGAGGGAACAGATGCTTTATTTGAGGCATCAATTTTCTAGTCTATTGTCCCCAAAAGATGCAAGCCTTATCCTTCACCAGCATCTGCCCAGTAATTTACAATTTTAAAAAACTGCAAAAAAAAAAAAAAAGGTAACCAGCTGTCTTGTACCTCTGAGTGCACAGAGTGTGAAATTGTGACCTTTTTGGTTTTATTTTTCTTTTATCCTGAGTGTGGCTGGAGCCCAGCTTTACATAAGATGCACCATGTTAACTTTTTTTTTGTTGTTGTTTTTTTAAAACCACCTAGGTTCAAATCTAATGAGTCCTTCCTTGTCCTCGGCACTCAACCCTTTAATATAATAAGTGTATAATTGTTTTTTTTCTGATATATGCATCATTACAATTGATAATCTATTGTGTGATTTACTGAGGAAAAGCATTTATTTTACACTTTTCCTTGCGCTGGCTTCATTGTCGTTGGGTCAGCTTTGCTTTTTGGATTGAGTGCTTGGGGAGGGGAGAAAGGTGCAGTTTGGTTTGTTTCCTTTCGAATATGCACCGTTTCATATCTAAATTTCGTCAGCTGATTCTGAATCATCTTGTGCTCAAACAGTAGAGGGCGACAGAGACTGATTTTACTCGGGCGTTAGAGGCATTTAGATCTTTTTGAGTGTTACCTTTTTAAAACTTGAACGCAAGTGTCGACTGTGGTTACCTCAACTTACTCTTCCATTTGGACAGTAGTAGTTGCTGGAGGTTTTGTTGACTTGTAAAAATCTTTGATGCTCTTTCATATTTCAGCTTTAGGTTTAAGGCCTTAGGGAGAGCGGTTCTGACAGTCTCTTTAATGCCCTTGTTTGCCTTCAGTTTCATGGATGTTTCAAACAAGTCCAGTTAATACTCTATACCCAGGCTCCCAGTAAGTTTGCGCGCGTGTGTGTGTGTGTGTGCGTGCGTGCGTGAAAGCATAAATGGAAAAGACAGGGTTTTCTTGAGTTTGAGTAATAACCGGGTCGGGTTTATGGGGAAAGGAAAATTTAAATTAAGATAAATTGCCACTGTATAGAAATCAATCTGATACTTCATTCTCTGTATCTATGTTTTGTTTGTTTTTTGACTTGGAAAAATAAAAAGTTTGACTAAACTATTGTTCATTTGTTTTTGTTTTTTTGCATGGCTGTTGGGTGTATGTTATGATTAACCTTAAAACAACAGTTTGCCTGAAAAAGAAAGTAATTTTGTGTTCCACTGAAGAAAGTGACATTACATAAACGTTTGAAACAAACTGTTTTTGTGTGTATATAATGGTTTATAATCAATGGTTTGAAGTGACAAAGTTTGTAAATTACGTTAAAGCAACACTATGTAACTTTTTCTGTTCAAAATTTGCTAAATGTATATAATGAGCGAGTACATCATGAATTCATCTTCCAAACCGCGTTTCTGTCTTATTCCGAATCACTACGGTACACTTATAAGTACTTATATTTGGACTATTGTAGCCTGGTCGGGTCGTCACCGCTGCGGAGTAACACATACCTGCGTGAATCTGACTGAGCCTGGTTTCTCCCAAGGTTTTTCTCCATTCTGTCACCGATGGAGTTTTGGTTCCTTGCCGCTGTCGCCTCTGGCTTGCTTAGTTGGGGACACTTCATTTCCAGCGATACCGTTGACTTGATTGCAAAGATACTATTTAAACTGAGCTGGATGTTGACATCACTGAATTCAATGATGAACTGTCTTTAACTGAAAAATTTGTGTTTACTATTGTCATTTTGCATTATTGACACTATTTTCCTAATTAATGCTGTTCAGTTGCTTTGACACAATCTGTATTGTTAAAAGCGCTATATAAATAAAGGTGACTTGACTTGACTTGAATCGCCATAGACATAAACTTAGAGAAGTAGCTCCGGTTGGAATGTTCTTCCGCGGGATGTGTGCAGTTCTGTTTATTAACCGCTAGAGCGCCAAACGTTACATAGTGCTGCTTTAAAGGGATAGTTCACCCAAAAATGAAAATGCTGTCATTAATTACTCGCCCTCATGTTGTTACAAACCTGTAAGACTCATTAAGAACACATTAAGATTTTTTTAATGAAATCCAAGAGCTTTCTCTCATAGACAGCAATGTGACAGAAATGTTCCCAGACCAAGAAACAGTAAGAACATTATTAAAATCCATGTGACATCAGTGGTTCAACTATAATTTTAGAAGCTACGAGAATATTTGTACACAAAACAACAATTTTTATTGAACAATGCTTCATTTCTGTGTGTGTGAAATCTATTCGAAAACAGCAGCAGCACGCACATGCATTGTATTTTTTTTAATCAAAAATATATTGTTTTGTGTTTCAAAGATGAACAAAGGTCTTAAGGGTTTAGAGCAACATTTTTGGGTGAACTATCCCTTTAAGGCTTAGACTTAATTTTCTTAAATGTCAAAGTTTTGCAGAAGTGTCTTGTAGCACAATGTCCTAGGCTATTGAAATGAATAGGTAAACTGCATGCTGTTGTTCACTTCAGTTTGGTAACACATGACTTGTGATTCAACGGGCTGTGTGTTTAGGATGAACTTCTGTTTCACAGTCTGTCAAATGTATAGGAAGAGTGTTTTCCGTAAGTACGCCCCTTCATTTTGTATGTTTAGTTATCAAATTTCCCATTTTGAATTTCTAAATGAAGATGTGCAATTTGTGTATTTCTTCACATAGACGTGCCTCTTGTTCCAAGATATTTGAGCCAGTGTTACAGACATTTTTTGCCTCACGGTTCTTGTTTTTAATAAACCACTGAAACCACAGTCCAGCCCCTGGATTTCCTGTGCTCTTTTGAATGTCTGAGCGAACGCAGTCATTATTAAGTGTGCATGCCTAGCTGCATTTTTTTAAGTTGACATAACTTTTAGCTATGACTATGGCTTATCTATTACATTCATTTGTTTTGTTTTCATGGGCAAGCCCTGACATTATCATGAATGCTTTGTGACTGACTGGGTGTGGCCCTTATATGTAACAAGAGAAACCCCTTTGGCTAAATCTGATTTTTAGATATTTTCTTCTCCTTCAGTCCACACAGTCCAGGTCTTCCTGCAGTCAAATTCAGTCAAATCAGGTTATGATTTTGTTGAACTATTAACAAATCCGTGAATGTCACTCTCTGTGCCTTTGGCTTTTTTCCTCATTTTTTGGCATCTGTTTGTTTAGGCGGGGGTGTATTCAAGGGGGCTGGGCCAGAAGTAATGCAGGAAGTGATTTGGTACATTTTGTCTCCTCAACAAATTCTCTTCCTTTCTTTCTCGAAACTCTGCAGGGTTCTCCATCTTCAACAGCAGCAAGGTAAGCACTGTAAATCTGCTCAGAAACTCACAAGTTATACATGCATAACCCTCCAAACCAGGCTGTGCCAAAACTGTTCTGCCAAATTCATTTTAGAGCAAAGGAACTTAAAGCAGAGAGAAATTTAAGCAAGAGAAACACTCCCAAAGCTCTGCACCGTAATCCTTAGGCTCACATCTAGCTTATTTCTTAAAGTAAATGTGGGTTAGATTTGAAAACATGTTTGCTGCTCATTAACACTGTAAACATAAAAGTTAGTCAAATATTTTGCACATCTTGATCTTGACTCGACTTGACTTTTTAAAATAGGGAACATGGTGAGCATCTAAAATGAAATACACTTATAGAAAAAGTTAATTTTCTTGTACACTAAACATATGCTCCATTGAGTGACTGTTATTTGATAACAATTTGCTTGCAGTTCTTTAAGAAATCATGATTTTTATGGCTCCACCTTTGTCTCTTGCAAATTATCTGTTCACGATCTACTTGCATGTCTTTGTGTAAAGAAATATAGGTTATATAACAGATTATTTATCAGTTTGCCTTATCAACCTCTTTTATCAGTTTTTTTCATTGCACTCTTCTTATTTCACTGATTTATCTTCATTTGTTTTCTCTATGTTATGTAATAATGCTGTAATAATTTAAATAAGCTACACTGACCGATCATTTGCTTTTGTTTTGTAACTTAAATGCCACCAGGCCTACATTTTATTAAGAATTATTATGTTAGTAAAATGGAAAAAAGTATAGAATTTCAGCTAATTAGCTGGGCGAGCCACAGAAACTGTTGTCAAAATTAATAAATCATAATTAAAAATAAAATTATAAATTAATAACTGTCTTGACTTGGTAATAGTTTTGCGTATGGTTCTTCTACTGATTCATACTTTCTGGAAACCATCATTTTTGGTCTACATTGACTGGTCATTTGCATATGTTTTGTCATTTATGAGCCAGTAGGCCAAGCTCCTATTAGCCTACAGTTTATAAAAAAAAAAATTACAGATTTGAATACAAAGAAAAGTATAGAATTTCAGCTAATTCATATGATGAGCCACAAAAAATGGTGTCAAAACTAATAAATCATAATTAAAAATAAATTATAAATGAATAACTGTTTCGTCTTGGTAATAGTTTTGTGTATGGTTCCACCACTGGTTCAGAGCTTCTGAAATGTCCAACTTTTTGTCTTCGAAACAAAAGCCATGTTTTACCGTGTTTCCTCCATCAACTCCCTCTGATGAGTGGAGGAAAGATGGATGGTGCCTTGCAGTAATTATCACGCTAGTGTTTAGCGTTGGTCAGGCAACCCGACTCTTCTCGCTGTGGGGCGTCCTCGGCAGGGCCGCTCGGATTATTGCCCCGTGTCCAGTTACTGGACACATATAAGCTAACCAGGCCAGGTAAACTCACACACACACACACAAACACACACACACTGGAACAGGCAGAATGGAGCCGGACTCAGAAAGCATGTCAGAGCAGGCCGAAGGAGTTTTACAGTTAAGTGGACAAGTGTGTTTCTTAGTTTCGAGTGCGCTCTTTACTTATCAGGGGAGACTATGAGCTTCTGTTGTCATCGCTGTCTTCACATTATGCGCATGGGCCCTCATTCCACTATCCTGCACTGTACATGTTTGTCATATTTCATGCTGTTCTGTAGTAGATAGCATACTACTGTTTTCAGTGCAGTCTCAATATTGGTGATCACTGTTAAAATTGAATTTTTTCAATCTATGTATACACAACTTAATACATAGAGAAAACTGCAAGTGAACCATTTATAGGCTGAATTAAAAGTCGAAATGTGTAACACTGAATCTCGACGCATCATGCTGAGCTCACAATAGCGACACTCAGTCAACCAATGGCGTGGCAGATGGGGCAGTTTGTTGACCAATGGGAAAACGGGAGGAGTGTTTAGGAAACATGGCTGAAAACAGCCCTAGTGTCAGAACACGCATACCTCTCTACTATAGTAAATGAAAAGTAGTGTGTTAAATAAGTATGCCCAAATTAGTCCAAAAGGCCAAAGTGCACATTTAATGGACAACTTTACACTGGCTACATGGTGGATGAAGAACGTCTGCATTGCATTCATACAACACATACACAAACTTTATATAACATTTTTATAGGCTAACTAAATCATAGTACATACTCTGAAGCTGCGTCCGAATTTGCATACTGTCTGAATAGGTACTATATTTGTAAAGAACCTCGCGATTGTTAAAAAGTATATGTTCAATGAATGTGAGTAGTATGAATGAAATTCCAGTCGTACGGTACTACATCCATCATGTTGTCATTGACATGTTATGTATGGGTGTAGGTTGCGTTGCTTCACTGCTATTCACAAATCTTCTACTGTGGCCTCATGCGGGTTGTAAAGTCTCCATTTGATGCCCATCTTATTTTTCCTGTAAGAGTGGGCGTGGCCATTTGTAAATTTTATGGGTCTGGCTTCCGGTCTCATTCATGTCCAGCTATTTGTAGCTGTACAAAACAGCTAATTTTGCTGCTTGTATATAGCAAATTGGTGTGTCTTACCATGTTATTTTAATGTATTATCTTAATAATGAACACACTTTGTAGTGCAAACATTTTTACTGTTTACTGCACATTGTTATAGGTTACTATTTCCCTATCGCGGCTAATGAACCGGAAGTCTCGCCCATAGGCGTACTTCCGCTTTGAAGAATGGCCCTGTCCCAAATGGCAACTTCATGTGCACTTACGGTCTTGCAGACTTACAGTGGCCGCCGCATACGCGCGTCCGTTAAGTCCACAAGACCATAGATTGTCCCATTCGTTTTTTTAGCTTTTAGAAGCATGCTCGCAAACGCCCCATTTGCGGCTGCTATGCGCCCTCTATGCGCACTTCTGCCGAGCCTGCACTGGAACACTTCATGTGCACTTGCAGTCTTACGGACTTGTAATGGCCGCCGCGTGCGCGTGTCCACGAGAACTTAGAGTGTCCCATTTGTCATTTTAGCGTTCAGAAGCGTGCTCGCGAGGTTTAACCTTAGGTTTAGGGTGTGATATGGGACAGGGCCGTGCACTTCAGAAATCTCGCTGGAAGTAGTAAATCATCGTGGTACTTTTCACCTGCTGTTTTATGAATACTATGAATTTAGACATACTATTTTCATGTGCCATTTTTCATTATTAATGGAAATATTCGGACAGGGAGACTGTATGCGATTTTTTCACGGAACATTATTTTTGAAATTCCACTTGGTGGTGCTAGTGCAGAAATTATGCACGTCACTGTTAATGAATGTTTAATTTTCCTATTTTATATCACATATTATTTTATTTTATATTTTTTATATTATAGAGGTTATAATTTGAGTTAATCCTACATTGATTCTGAAAGGTAATGACCACGGAAATGGATCATTAGGTCCATGTCTGCTATTTTTTTTTTTATTGAATGGGGGTTGCATCCTGTTTCAAATCAGACAGTAAAGTGGATCAGGCCCTAGTCATTCCCAATTATTATTTTTGGCGATTTTGTGTGTGTGTGTGTGTGTGTGTGTGTCAGCTTGCATGTTCTTCACCCTGTGGTTTTGCATGACTCACTATAGTTGTGTGTGTCAAACACACACTTTAATATCTGTTTACATGAGAAGCCAGAATTAATTCCTGTTTTACACCTTGCTGTAGTGTGAAGGTGGGGTGTTAAAGCACTCAATGAGGTGGAGCTGTTTGATCAGTGAGGTCAAGAGAGACAACATGTCATTGTTTGTTTGACATGGAGAGCACATATAACTTCTGTCTAATCAGATAGCTTAATGTAATGTAAACAAAATCTCTATGTGTTCTACCACACTTCATCATATGATCATTTTGAAAAGGTTTTGATGACGTTTTATGACTGAAACTGTCTGTCTCGCTTCTTCTTTCTCATTACATCATCTATCTTTAGAAATGACAATTGCTTACTGACTAGTGGATTTTAAATATAGCATACATGTATCTTGTAAATTCTTTAAACTGATCATAACATTTGTATCATAAAATGATGAACTAGAAGAAGCCAAAGCTGAATTACAACATTTATGAGGGGGTAGTTCTCTGCTAGTGCTTCCTTGTAGTTTTTAAGGTGCCATGCCCGAATGGTGAATAAACGGAAAATGTTGCACCGAATGAACAGATAAAGAGGGAGGAGTAGCATCTTTTAATTCTGTCATAGCTATTTGTGTTCACAACAGTGACTATGTGAAAATATTCTTTGGCATTGTAGGGGAATTTACAGTTAAAACCCAAGCATCAGGTGTTGAAATGAAGACCAGGAGTCAGAGATGTAATCAATTGAAGAAAAATGTACTGAAGAAAATAGTTTGCAGTTTCATCAGCAGAAGTCAGCTTCAATACTCGCAATGGAGTTCGTAGGCCGCTCTGCTTACATGCTCGAAACACCAGTAATTATACTCTAACAGAGGTCACTGATTACGTCAGTACATAGGTAAGCAAGATTCTGGTTGGTCGAAACATAGATAAAATCTCCACACATGGACGTAAAACTTGAAGCATATCTTCTAGTGATTATTTTGGTGACAAGTGATCAGAGGTCAGATGCAATAGGTCTTTCCAGAGACGTATATTAGATACCCTGGATATCAGAGTGACGGCAAATTACGTTTTCCTCCTAGGGCTGTCTCCGCATCTAGCTGCAAAGACAAACACTCTCACACATACGCAGAGAACACTTATCTGTACTTCAAGGTTGCCGGGCTCTGCCCTGAATCTTAACAAATATGGTTCACTGCACACACACAAAGAGAGCAGCTTCTTAGAGAGTAAAAATACAGAATAAAGCAGGATTCTTTAATATCTATATTATGCAGATACATCAATATCGCAGCTGTTTTGATCACTCGTCGTTCACGTAGATGGGAGGTCACCCTGACCTCCTGACATGGCCCTGTGACTAGGAAATGAATAGATCTCAGCATGTAAAGGAATACTGTTACACATTCCATTATTGCTACAATGGAAGACTACACACGTTCTATCTATATATTTATTAATATAGATGGCAACTAATAACTTGATTCAATCATCAAACATTCTAGGAGGTTAAATGCTGATCAATAACTTGATTAATAATCAAACAAGAAGTAATATAATTAATATTATTATGAAGGACATGGTAGCTCGACATCCACTCCTTCAGCATTGTGAAACTGGACGTGTCTGGCTTTCTCTATAGCAGGTCTTGGAGTGACATAAGATAACATGAGCCTCTGAGGCCTCTTCTTTACATGAGAGCGCAGTAATGCAGCCCTATTCTAGAGCTCCTCTCAGTGTCAGACCATCACAAGAGGAGCCTAATTAGACTGACTGATTTATTTGTACCATGCCAATTTATTTGCAAAGCCCATATTTATGTTGTAAATCCGCATGCCTTTCAAAGATGATATGCTATCTAATATCACCAATGATTGATTTAGTTTGGTTTCCGTTCTAATTAAAACATTTGATAGATAATAAGCTTAGCAGACCATTAATATTGATAAGTGAGCAATAACACAGAATTAAGCCTCAAACCCAAAGAGATATTCTTTATCAAAGTTAAGACTCTGCCACGCCCCCCTAAAACTGCTCGTTCTAACACGCCCCCACATATCTAGGTCACTATGTGGGAATATTTGCATAATGCGCCCAAATGTGCACGCAAAGAAAGAAGGCGTGGTTTCAGTAACCGCAGTTAGTGTTGAAGCAGCATGTCAGGGAGACGCTGTGTGTTTCTAGGCGAAAGCAAAAGCACTTTATTTGGCCTTCCGAAAGTAGATGCATTTAGGAATCTTTAAGATCACTTACAACAGAACAGCAATGCATTTTATGGACGACCGTTTCATGAACCTAGGAGAGGAGGTAATTCTGACTCACCAAATACACAAAATAATGATCTTTAAAAAAGCATCATATGATAAGAGACTTCATAAGTTCTTACTAAATGTATTTATTTATTTTTACAGAACTGGTTTAAAAAAAGAACAAATAATAATTTTATTTCTAAAATGAGGCCTGAAAGCTACTCACATGTATCATTTAATGGCAGAAGTATGCTAGTTTTATGCTATTCCAATGTCTATCCTTCAAGATGACCAGTGTTTCCTAACCTTTTTACTTAACAAGTGCTGGGCGGTATGACCAAAAATGTATATCACGGTATTTTTCAAAATTATACCGGTTTCACAGTACATGACGGTATTTTTTTTTCATGCATGACCGGGTGTTAACCATATTTTCTACTGATTGAGAGAGGAAATACTGCAGTATATTGACTTAGAATGCCCTATTCT
>NW_015549567.1:735204-735413 GCF_001515605.1 Sinocyclocheilus anshuiensis
AAATGACAAACAACAAGTGCTACTCTACTGCCCAAAACTCGCGTTTGAATCATCAGTGGCAAATCCTTTAAATGGAAACATACTTACAGACTGTAAGTCAGAACTGCCGGCATTTTAGTCTATCGTTACTCTCCCAGCATCAGTAAACAGTCCTCCATAAAATGCGCTGCACACATCTGGATATTTGGGTTAAACTGTTCTGGAACAGT
>NW_015549567.1:735467-736576 GCF_001515605.1 Sinocyclocheilus anshuiensis
TAGTGCTAAAGTCGCGCTCGTGTGTGTGTGAGACGCGGGAGCTGATGGCAGGGGGTGGTGGATATTTGTGGCGGTCAAGGTGGATATTGTGGATGAGTTCTTCTGTGTCATCACGTTCTATTAGTTCTACAGCTTCAGTTTCGGAACTTTCACGCTTAGTAACACATACAGCTGTTCCCTCACCACAGTGCAACAGTGAAAAGGGACCCCTTTCAAACAGTGTCGCGTTCTGAACGTTGTTTAAGCGACATACACCGGTATTGCGGTATTTAAAAAATTCATATCATAACAAAAATAAACACCGGTATTCGGTATTTACCGGTATGCCGCCCAGCACTATTAGCAAGTCTTCCTTATTTAACACTCCTGAATCAACTCATCCACTCATTAGGGCACTCATCACTGGAGTACTCTAGGAGCAGAGCTGGGAAACACAGGCAATTGTATCAGCTTTCAAAACATATTTCAGGGAGGAAACAATGAATCTTTTTATTAATTTACTGAAATTAGATGTACAGTTTGCTGACTGTAGTTTTTTTGGAGACTTTATTTATCTGTTATTCTTGTTTGATCCTCCCTTTCTCACCTCTTTTCTGTTTCTCTGCAGAATGCTCCCATTCCAGGCCGCTCCAGGACAGTTTGGGGATGAGATCAGACAGCCGGGACTGAGATGTTGGCGAGTGGAGAAGATGAAGGCTGTTCCTCTGGCCCAAGCTGAGGTGGGGGCTTTCTTCAACGGTGACTCCTACCTTGTGCTGGATAACCGGGGTGAACAGGGAGCAGACCTCCACATGTGGATCGGTGAGATGATAGCTGCTGATTTTCTCTGTTGGTTCATTTCGTCACTTCCTGTGCTGTCTGAAAGACACAGGATAGACACTTTCAGTATGTAGGGTGACATTATTTCATACTTTTAATAATAATATCTTCTGTAACTGAATTTTTTTTTTTGATAATGATGATGGTTTTAAAGGGACAGAAGATGTGGCCTGAAAACAAATAAGCACCTCAACATTTATCATTTATTTCACATGCCAATTACTTAAAGATGATTGATTGATTAATTGATTATATATATATATATATATATATATATATATATATATATA
>NW_015549567.1:737117-752710 GCF_001515605.1 Sinocyclocheilus anshuiensis
GATATCGTCCTCTTTTGGAAGACCAAACAAAGTAATTTCGCTTTAACAACGAAACACACAACATCTTCACGACATGGCGGCGGCAACAACAATACTACAGTGAGAATAAAAGTTACGCCTTCTTTCTTTGCGTGAACATTTGGGCGGCGTTATGCAAATCTTCCCACATCGTGACGTAGACATGTGGGGGCGTGTTAGAACGAGCCGTTTTAGGTAGGTGTGGCTGACTCTTAACTTTTATAAAGAATATCTCTTTGGATTTGAGACTTTAGTCTTTGCAACTTTACAGATCTTCTTTATGCACCAAGAGCTTGTAACACTCCAAAGAGAAAGGAACAATTGAAATCACATCATATGACCCCTTTAACAATTTAACACAACCTTGCTTAATAAAAGTTTTAATTTCTTTCAAAAAAAGAAAGAATAAAAATGTACTGACCCCAAACTTTTCAACTGTAGTGTATATTGTTAGAAAAGATCTCTATTTTAAATAAATGCTCTGCTTTTTAACTTTTTATTCATCAAAGAATCCTGAAAAAAGTATCTCACAGGTTCCCAAAAAATATTAAGCAGCGGAATGACATGAGGATGATTAATGATGATATTAGAATTGACATTTTTATAGAAATAGCTATATTTATTATTCAGTGTTGGACATTTCAACAATACAAACAACAAGACTACAGAAACACTAATACCGGTGGTGTCATAATGGTGCTTAGCATTTTTAAATAATGTGAAATACACCACAAGTTAAAAGAAAGAAATGACCTATAAGAGTCAGGGTCAGTCAGAATCATTCTCATCATGTAGCGGGGCAAGAGAGAGACAATAGCCTGCTGAGTTAAATGATACGCTTGATCGGACAGTCTGAGTGAGCACAAAGAAAGATGGGATAGAATGGCTGATGCACATGAGAGAGGGATGAAGAGGGAAGAGTCCCAAGGGAAAAGGCATGGGAGGGTGTTTTCATAGCTCGTTAATGTTTCAGCAGGCCCGTGACAGGACTTCAGTTAGGTCTATTGTCTTATGGTGGATCCGGTGCTTTAGGTAACACTAAGCTGGTTGTCCCATGCATTCTTGTTAGCCATGCCTCATCCATAAACACCCCCATCTCTTCATTACTCAGAATACCTGGTCTCAGTTCCTAACCCCACCATATCATTCATTCATGAACCTTCTACACGTACCACCATGTTCTAAACATCTATAGACCTCTTGAAGTATGATAGTGTACATAGAGCCATGAGTTAATTTTTGGCTCTGCCACAAACCAGGGCTGCTTAATTAAAGAGATAGTTCACCCAAAAATGCACTCATCCTCAAGTTGTTCCAAACTTGTATGAGTTTCTTTCTTTTGTTAAACACAAACGAAAATATTCTGAAGAATGTTGGTTACCAAACAGTTGACGGTAGCCATTGACTTCCATCGGATATCAAAATAGAAAAACATTATTTTGCATCATAATAATATTTCACAATATTAAATTTTTTCCTGTATTTTTGATCAAATAAATTCAGCCTTGATGAGCATAAGAAACTCCTTTAAAAAACATTAGAAATTGTTCTGATCCCAAACTTTTGACTGGTAGTTTATATATATATATATATATATATATACACATATAGTTACTTTTGACAGACTTGGTCACTATGAACTATTGTTTTAAGGAAAAATTAACCAACAAACATTCTTAAATTCTCTTTTATGCCGATTTATCTTTATTTTGTTGCTTATAGAAAAATAGTCACTATGAAATGTTGTTTTATGGAAAAATGTGCTTGCTTTAGTTTTCAGAACATTTTTTACTACTCTCTTTTTTTTCAAGTAAATAAATCTTTTTTGTTACTTAAAAGACTTAAAACTGTTCAATAAAAGCATGATGTTTCAAAAGATAAAGTGTGAATGCATTTTCACAATTTAATAATTTTATAAAAAATAATTTTATTCAATTTTTTTAAAACATTGTTTGTATTTGTTTTTCATGTGAATTATACTTTAGATTCAATGAAATATGCTGTTGAAAAAGGTTTATTATTATTTTATATTTAATAAATTCAAGATGTTTCCAAATTTTACACAGCAGCTAAAACAAATGTGATAGAACTAGAATAATCAAGATTTTTTTTTTTAACCTTAAATAGATAGTTCACACAAAAATGAAAACTGTCATTTACTCACTTACTCACTCTCAAGTTTCTTCTGTTAAGCACAAAAGAAGACACTTTGAAGAATGTAGGTGTAATGTAACCAAACAGTTGACGGTAGCCATTGACTTCCATAGTATGGAAAAAAATACTATGGAAGTCAATGGCTACCGTCAACTGTTTGGTTACATTACACCTACATTCTTCAAAGTGTCTTCTTTTGTGCTTAACAGAAGAAACTTGAGAGTGAGTAAGTGAGTAAATGACAGTTTTCATTTTTGTGTGAACTATCTATTTAAGGTTAAAAAAAAAAATCTTGATTATTCTAGTTCTATCACATTTGTTTTAGCTGCTGTGTAAAATTTGGAAACATCTTGAATTTATTAAATATAAAATAATAATAAACCTTTTTCAACAGCATATTTCATTGAATCTAAAGTATAATTCACATGAAAAACAAATACAAACAATGTTTTAAAAAAATTGAATAAAATTATTTTTTATAAAATTATTAAATTGTGAAAATGCATTCACACTTTATCTTTTGAAACATCATGCTTTTATTGAACAGTTTTAAGTCTTTTAAAAGCCTACTTGAAATTATAATTCAACAGAAAAAATGTAAAAAGCTTAAAAATAATTATGTATGTGCATTCAAACGGATAATATGAAAAATGAGATCAAAATATCTTTGAAGTTGTAAGGCACTTCCATAACTTACTGAAAACTACTAAACATTTAGGAATGGGCAAAACCTCACCACTGTAAAGGAGAGGGTGGTGCTTGGTTTAACACAAGACTTTTCATTGAAAGCCAAAATCATAAAATTTGGTTAATCGACCAGTCCTACCACAAACTGCTTTTCATTTAGGTCAAACGGCTCAGCATCTGGTTTATCAGACCAAAAAACTGTTGCTCAAAGTCTATTGTGCAGATAGAGGAAGTGGTTGCGTTGGTGGCATCTCACAAAAGGCAGAACTGTGCGAAATTGTGCTAGTGTTAACATGCACAGCATTTCCAGGGGCAACCATGCTGGCAGAATGATTTAGCTGTTATGCCTAATTGCTTTCACTTATCTGTTTTCGCTGACTTTTATTGGCACGTAAAAGAGGATGTTTGTAAACTGAATTATGCGAATTCCATATTATGCTGAAAAGACTGAATATATATTCATATTCTCTCTTCTTCTTTCACCTTTTTAGGAGAGAAATCATCTCGTGATGAGCAGGTAGCTTGTGCCATGTTGGCTACACAGCTGGATAACTTCCTGGGTGGAGATCCGGTCCAGCACAGGCAAGTTCAAGGCTACGAGTCCCCAGAGTTCATGAACCTCTTCCCCCGAGGTGTCAGCTATAAGGTGAGGTGTGAGATAATGTGAACACACACAGCCACACAGGAAAAATGGTATAAAGCTGCCACTGGGGTGGTACCCTAAAGTAAAAAAAACTACATTTTTTACCTTATTTACCCTTAAAAGGTACATATTATTGTCTTAAATGTAAACTTAAAGTGTACCATTTAAAAGGGTACCGCCCCAATGACAGTTTCTGAGAGTGCACATGTATACAAACAGACTTAATATAAAAATAAACTGATCGTTACAGTTATATTGTATGCAGAATTAAATTAAAGAGCGCTTTTCTTTGCATAGTCACACTCTTTTGTTTCTGCAGGAGGGAGGTGTGGAGTCTGGCTTCAGAAAATCACAGTCCGGATCTGGACCCGTTCAGAGGTTATACCAAATCAAAGGGAAGCGTAACATAAGAGCCAAAGAAGTGGATTTGAGCTGGCAGAGCTTTAACAAAGGAGACTGCTTTATACTTGACCTGGGCGAGGTGTGTCTATTTAAAATTTTGGGGTCAGATATTTATTTTAAAGAAATTATTACTTTTATTCAGCAAGAATGCATTAAACTGATCAAAAGTGACAGTAAAGACATTTGTAATGCTATAAAATGTTTCTATTTTAAATACTGATCTTTTGAATTTTCTATTCATCAGTGTCCTATAAATGAGTACAGTGTTTTCAACACTGATGATGATAATTAGTTGATGATTATGTTTCTTGAGCCACCAAATCAACATATTAGAATGATTTCTGAAGGATCATGTGACACTGAAGACTGGAGTAATGGCTGCTGAAGGAAAAAAAATGCCGTTTTGCCTTTGCTAGAATAAATATTAAATCATAAAACAGTTATTTTAAATTGTAATAATTTACAGTCTTAATGTTTTTACTATATTTTGGATCAAATAAGAAAGTATTCGGATGCTGGAACCACACAAAAATGCTTTACATTGTACAACAACATGTCAAACCATGTAGCATTTATTTGAAATGAACATCTTATTCTGCAGACGATTGTGTCATGGATAGGATCTCAGGCAAACATCTTTGAGAAGCAGAAGGTGAGGGAGATCGCCACTCTGATCAGAGACACAGACAGACACGGCAAAGCCCAGATCACTAACATCAATGAGGGAGAAGAGACGCAGGAAATGCTACAGGTAACAACATGCCAAAACACTTATTGTTGAGCTCTGCCCTTCATTGATTCTTTAGCTTTACAGTTCTCTAGAATCCTAGTTCAATCCCTGGTTGATACTGTAAGTCTGACATCTCCTGTCACAGTTTCCTTGTCTAAAAATTCCCTCAGTACCTATAAGTAAACAACAAATGGTGCTAAAGTACTAAAATACATTTGGTAGACTAGCAAAAAAGTCACGTTTCTAACCTCTATCTCCATACTAAAATCCAAAATCCATACCATGGCCAGACAGTGATTCATCTTTTCTGAATCATTAAAATATTGGTGGCCGGAGACTGTAGAGTTTTTTAAATCTTAGCTTAAAAGTGTGCTATAAATATATAATGCTCATAAAGTCTGTTGAAATGAAGTAGAGGTTTAGACCCGGAAGCAATGTCATCAGAAAGTTAAGTTTTTTTTTGCACTCAAATAAAGTCTCTTTCTTCTGCTACAATAAAAAGATACTTGGTGCAATGCCAGAGCTGAAAGAAAGCACTCCAGAGGAGGACAGCCAAGCAGATGCATCCAATTCTGCCTCCCTCTACAAGGTACCACAACTAGCCATGTATATATTAATCTAAATTGTGGAGGATTACATGTGTATTTTGATGTTAGGTATCTCACCCATACCTATTATGCACATCCATTTATCTGATCCAAAATTCCTAAAAAGTATTACATACCTTGTCATTCCATTTCACGTGCATCCAATATGTAAAAATTGTCAATTCTTCATAGGTTTCAGATGCAACAGGGTCGATGAAGTTGACCAAGGTGTCAGAGAAAAGTCCATTTGCCAAGGACTTGTTGGTACGTGAGGACTGCTTTATCCTGGACAATGGGGCCAATGGAAAAATCTTTGTTTGGAAAGGTAAGACAAATTGTGTGTGTGTGTGTGTCATAATAACTTAGAATGCAGCTAAAATAGTTTAGTTTGGCCTGTATGTGTATCTTTTAAAGGGGTCATATGATGCGATTTCAATTTTTCCTTTCTCTTTGAAGTGTTACGTAAGTTGTATTTACAACACTGTTCCAGAACAGTTTAACCTAGGGTGACCATACGTGCCATTTTCCGATCGGTGTATGACATCAAAATACCATACAGACGGTTCCTAATGCTTTCAAAATGCTCTTGAGGTACTTTGATGTCATACACCGATCGGTCTGCACACGCAAACAAAGCCAAAACCTAGATATTTTAGGCAATATAGAGTATGTGGAAAATAATGTGTTTTTTGAACCTTAAACCGCATAAACACATTTCATTACACCAAATACACAAAATAATGTTATTTTTAGCAGCATCATATGACCCGTTTAATATATTAATACCTTTTATTCAGCAAGGATGCGTTCAATTGATTAAAAGTGACACAGTAAAGACTGCTCAATGCTGTGCATTGTTACAAAATAAATGCTGTTCTTTTGAACTTAATCAAAGAATCCCCCACAAATGTATCACAGTTAAAAAAACATAAATAAATAAAATAAAAAATAATACTACTAATAATGTTACAATGTTTCTTGAGCATCAAATCAGAATATTAGAATGATTTCTGAAGAATCATGTGACACTGAAGACTGAAGGAATGGCTGCTGAAAATGTAGCTTTGCAATCACAGAAATAAATTGCATTTTATAATATATTACAATAGAAAACAGGTATTTTAAATTGTAGTAATATTTCACAATATTACTGCATTTTTATCAACTAAATGCAGCTTTGGTGAGCATAAGAGCCTTCTTTCAAAAAAAAAAAAAACACTTTGGAATGTAGTGTACAATTTCATGGAAATATTTAACTGAAAATTAGGCTTGCTGTGATAGACGGTGTTGACGGTTATACCGGTGTTAAGCCGCAACATTGGTTACGTCACTTGCCCACCGCGTCACCGACCCCCACCGTCGTTTTGATTTTTTTATAGTAATAAAAATAATTTAGTTCAGTAAAAGAACAGACACTACAATTAAAAACTGAGCTGCTCAATGCAGCGTGCCGAACGACAGTCGCATCACAGATGAGATTTAATTTCTCCAGTGAGGAGAGTGAGTCGAGCTGACTGACAAGAAGAGAGAGGTGAGACAGATTGACATCAAGGTGTATGCCGTGCCTCCAAGCTTTCTTACTTGTTTTGCTAATAAACGTTGCTACTTTCTTATATATTTGGTTATATATTATACATGTTTGCTTATTTCCAGTTTTGTATACCTATTTAAACTTTATGTAAGTTATTTGTTATTTTATATTAGGCATAGCCTGCCCTATAGCATGGTGTATTTTTATTTGTTTTGTTAATAAAAGTTCTATGTTTTATATATACGCTAAAGTGAGTTTGACGTTGTATTTTGTTGTTGCATTCAAGCAATTGATGCTAAATTGCCCCTAATTCGAAAGTGAAAGTAAAATGCGCATGGCGCTTTTAAGCTATTTAAAAGCAAAGGAAAGCGAGGAAAAGAGGGAACGCCCCTGCCCCCGGCGGTGATACCGGTATTACTGGTGTTGTCACACGTCGATTACCCGGTGGGAAAATTTCCTCACCGTCACAACCCTACTGAAAATAAGTTGTTGCTAAAACATTGTAAAATATTTTTTTTCTTTCCTTGTCAGGAAGTGGAGCCAATGCAGAAGAGAAGAGGGCTGCTCTGAAAATGGCAGATGACTTCATTCAGCAAATGAATTACCCCAAGATGAAAACACAGGTCAGCTAATGTTGTTGTGTTTGGCTGCTCAAACAAACAGATTTTTTGTTTTGTTTGGTTATGCGAGTTATGTGCACATCAAATTCTTATTATAATGAGGGTGAGGGAGTTACAATTAGATTTACAATATCTATGTTCTAACATCATGCAGCAAGCAATCTTGCAGTGGTCTACAAAAGTACTCTGTGGTTTGCTATTCCATGTTCATTGTCTTTGTTCAGTCTTTTGAGGCATTATGCAAAAGAATTCAAAATCTTGACTTTATAACATGACCCCTCACCCATAAATCTGTAATCTATAAAAGATTTTTGTCTTACAGGTGGAGATTTTACCACAGGGCAGAGAGACCGTTATCTTCAAACAGTTCTTCCAAAACTGGAATTAAACCGCATCTCACTGCATGATGATCGGAGAATAAACTGCACTCAACCAGCTGTCAAAAGACTGTCATTTACTTCAAGCTGCTACATTATAAACAAATGTACAGTTTTATTAAATAAGATCAGCTTTTATTCATGGAGGGTTGCAGTAATAATGCATGTGAGTGAGAGAGGCTTTACTATTTGTCTGTTACCATATTTTTATGATTTTAAAAGGTGTTTATATTGATTAAAACAAATTTTGAAGAACTTGTAATTATTTCCCCCTAATTTTATTTAGAAATTAAAACTATGTTGCAACCTTGATAACCACAAAACCCATAGCACTTATACTTAAAAACAGAATAATGCTACTAACCATTTTTCAAGCCAACGCGCAATTTCACAAGACTGCTTTTTTCTTTATTTCTTCTTTTTTTTACTCATTTTGTGTATGTAATTGGAGCATGGCAATAAAAAGCATATGCAAAAACTGCAGCGAGTTCTGGGATTATTTTTCAGATCAGATGTGCAGTCCTGCTAATGCCCTGGAGTTCCCCTTTAGACAAATAAGATAACATGACACGGAAGTTACGGCAGTTAAGGGTCATGTGCAGTCTATCAGGGCATGTTACCATAGATTACATAAACTCATAAACTTACAGTTAATCAATTACAGGCCTCGCAAAATATGTCCTGTTGGTATTGTGTTTTCCAGTCAGCCTACCAAAATGCATCACCGCCCTGACGACTATCGTGAATAGTGATATAAAATTCCTTCCTTGATTCACAACTGTTCACTCGCTTCTAGAGGTAAACCGGATCGTAGTTGATCATTTGCACATGTTTTTAAGTCTTGCCAATTTAAACATTCAAGCGTTTTAAACCGTTCAGACGCATGAAGAGACGAAAGTGCAATTCGGATGCACACATTTTTATCACTGAGGTGCCATGTAAATTTATTTTTACAGATGTCCACATGCTAAAAATTTTTTTTTTTTTAAAGATTCATGAATTAAAAGATGGAAAATATCCATTACCATAATGTCATTTGAGGGTGTGAAAACACTGTTACTAGGATAAAGTTCATGCCATCAGCTGCTGTATCTTGAGCAGATAATCAGCATTTTCCCCAAAAAGGTCAAACATGTGATTTACACAACATGCCATTATCATTAGCCTACATTTTTTTGGCTGTGATTATATAGCCTAGATACTTGCTAGTGAACAAACAACATTGAGAAATTAATGAAATGCATGAACTTCTGGGTCATTCCTGGGATTCAGTAATGTTTCAGTCCCCCAGACTTTATACAGTCATGGTTCCCCAAAATGAAGTGTTAAAAGCATTTCAATATACTTTGATATGCCCCTTATAATGACTAAAAATAATTAGTTTCATTTTAATAATTTTAATGTTCCTGTGGCTCAGTGGTAGAGCATTGTGTTAGCAGCACAAAGGCCGTGGGTTCAATTCCCAGGGAACACACATACTGATAAAAAATTTATAGCCTGAATGCACTGTAAGTTGCTTTGGATAAAAGCATCTGCTAAATGCATTAATGAAATGTAATAATCTTTAGCATAAAATAATGTCTTATAAGCATTTTGTCACCTCCCTGAGGCACTTCACTTAGTTTGTACTTAGAAAATTATTAACTAAATGTGCACAGTGTCTATAATTTTTTGGCAATAATGTAAACATTTATTTGCGTTCTTTTCTTCTGAAAAATATTTTTCTAAAAAAATGCAAGATATTTGATAAAAAACAGACTTTAAAGTTATGTCCCTCAGTCTGAATTCAACCCTGTCTATTCTACGCCCATAATAGACTCCACCCATATTTGACATAATTGACCAGAAATGACATCATTCAGGTCTCTTTAATATCCTATATTAATATCATACTTCATTTATTAAAAAATTGAACAAAAAAATTGTCATGGTTTCAGTACATAAAAAAACATCTCATATCCCCAAAGACAAGTCATATTTTTGATGCATTATTTGATGTAATATGTCCACTTAAACTTTGACAAGCATCATACATCAGAAATTGCACCCACATTAGCAGCAGAAAGTCAATGTTGGCCATGCAGATATACTGACCCAGAAAGACGTGAACAATATGAGAGAGAAACAAAACTGAAAATGAAAATTTAAGGCAATATATCCCTTCAAATGTGTTACCGTCTTCAACCCCATCACACCATGTCAAATTAATATTTTTGGAAAAAAATAGGGAAGACAATTGAGTATGAAAGCATTTCTTGCTGATTACCATCTGACATCTAAATTATCATTATTATTATTATTATTTTTTATTTTTTTTTACAAAAATAAAGAGACCATAAACACGCAATTTCTCCATTTTTAACTTCAGTCCTATAAAAATTCGAAAATTATGATAAATTTGACATTTTTTTGTCATTAAATTTTTATTAGAGACACACAAGCAGTAGGTAGATGTTTGTTTTATAACAAGTTCTGTGTAAAATCCATTTTAAACCAATCCCATTTTGGGGCTGAGAATAAATGGTGTCTAAATCTGAAAAACTCTTAAAATAATATAAGGCCTTTAATGCTTGAGGTGGGAAAATATGTTTTTCTTTTTTAGAGGTTTGATATGTTCCTAATGATGTGGGGTATTTAGGAAATTAATCATATGTAGTTGAAAAAATGTATATTCCAAATTGAAATGTTATCGAATCCCAAGAATAACCCTTCTTTTATTGGCTTTTCGAAATGTAAGGTAAGAAAAAATAGATCAGTTTACTGGATCAAATGATCATACTTCTTCAATAATCATTTTCTAGTGAACTCTTTCACATGTGGACAGCATTCATTCTTTGATAGTTACATAACCTATTTACTGTCATATAACAATCCATGTTTTATATCTACTGGTTTATAAAATCATGCAGAGGAAGGATGCTTGCGCAAATGTGAGGTCTTTTGAGTAGTATGCAAAAGGTTATATAAAGGTTACTAAATATTAAAAACTGACGAACAACTCCACATACAGTCTTTTAGTGAGTGTTCAGTGAATCAGTAAATGCACATGTGGCATGATAGTTCATGCATGATATGCAGTGTGTGAGTATGTTCATTATCTTCCCTTTTGGCATCGTGCCATGTTGACTATACTCACTGAATCATTGCTGGGAAAGACCATATCTCATCACGTAGCTTTTCTGGCCTCCACCTCATACAATCATGACAGTAATAATTCAGGTCCAAAGTTCAGATTATGCAGACGATGAGCTAAAACGGGCTGAGAGAGCACCAACGTTCAGTTTCACCAGACACCCTCAGCGCTCACTTGCTTCCCCGACACTTCATCATGGGTAAGTTTCATTTGAGTCTCATGCATAGCTTTTATCATGATGCCAATTACAAGGTGCCATTACTAAGAAATTAATATTATTGTTAACTGCTTTGATAGAAGTATTATGATTATTATTACATTTATGAATTTGGCAAGCCCATGATGTCATCAACATGAATAATTATAATGATTATTGTTATTGTTATTATTATTATTTTGGCCTAGTGATTTTTTTGTTGTTGTAATTTTTTATAATATTTAAGTTAATATGTTATTTTATATTTACATTAATTTACATTAACAATATAAATACATCCCTCTAAAAAAGTTATAACTTAAAAAAAAAAAAATCTCTTGTATAGGTGAACAGGCAAACACTCTGAAGAGCATCCTGAAGGACAACAGTATGGCACTAAAAAGTATGTGCATGCTTGTGTTTCTGTTTAACTGTAACACATTACATTCATTTCAAAGTGGAAGCATAGTCAGATGAAACTAACGGAGTAAGAATCCTTTCTTTTCCTCTACCCCAGTGCCCCAGAAGCAGAGTAACTCTGTTGGGGTTGTGCGCTGGACACTATCAGAGAAAGATATCCAGGTCCACAGTTCTGCACCCACCAGCCCCTTCAAGAACAGTAGTGGGTTTTCTACCCGTTCACAGGTAATACTAACTCACGGATGGATGTTATGGTAGATCAATGTTCGGCCATGATCACAATATTTTGTGTTGGTTTCCAGCAAAGGCAACGTCAGCAAAGCCTGAATGATCTCCGGAGTTTGGATGAGTGCATCAGATTCATAAACCACTGGAAGCAACAGGTGGCACAAGTTTGCAAGGTAGGCCATGGATTATTTTAAATATATAATATATATTTTACCAGTAATACTGGTAAATCATCAAGCATCATATATATATATATATTTTTTACCTTTATAGAGGGCATTTTCCACTAATCTCATTAATACTTTCATTTCAAATTCTTACATTTGATCTATAAATTCAATTATAAAAATGTGATTATCTATACATTATCAAATTAAATCACTTACACTGAAAAATACAGCTGCATTAAATAATATTATGAGATTCTTTTAAATATTTTTGAATATACAAACAAGAAATGATGGTGGAAATGATACTTTTCAACGAAATTAAAACGCCAGTAGGTGCCAGTAGTGAGCATTTAATGAGTGAGTCATTGAGTCGTTCATTCAAACGATTCGTTCCAACGGCATATTTACAAGATTGAGTCGTTCATTCAAACGATTCGTTCAAACGGCAGATTCATCAGATGTTTATGCGTGGGCTAATGAAACTTTTAGTCAACCGATTCGTTCAAAACACAGAATCAATCAGCAATGAATCGGTTGTTTGCTGTGAGATGCGGTGTGTTTCCGCCTAAAATGTAAGTGACCTAATATTATTGTATTTGCTTATTGAACTGTTTATAGAACTATTAAACAGTCGTAATATATATATATATATATAAGCAATATCACACAAGTAGACGTGAGATATGGCTGTATATCAGCACGGCTGTGACTCGGCCATAGGCACGAGGCTGCAGGGCAGGCTGAGTGCTGTGGGTAATCACAGCGTGTCGATTTAACGTTACAGCCATATCTCACGTCTACTTGTGTGATATTGCTTATATCTTGTTGACGGGATCATGAGCGCTGAACGGGCTGCTGACGTCCTGGAGCTCACAACTCCGAAAACGTCCAAGCTAATTTTCAAATAGACGTTATCTTCATTAACAAACCTCATATTTAAGTACAAACAAGTAGATTCTCGCATAAAATGCTCTTAAAACTACACAAAAACAGTATTATTTTTTAAAATTATAGTGGGTTTGGGCATCCGCACACACACCTATATTTAGACAGATGTGTTTAACAGCCTAAGTTATAATTTCTTGGCAAACTCCTCTTTGCGTGCAAACTCAACGGCAATCAGTGACTTTTTTTTATTATCCTTGCTTTTATATGATAAGCGTTGCCATGAGAGAAATGTATGAGGCTTGATGATTAGTTTATGTTTGCCATGGTAACTGATTACAACCTATATCAATAACCTAGCAATACTGTATGTGAAATTCTGGGCCTTGTCACGCTATGTATGTGATGAACAGTGTTCATATCATATATCAGTTATTTATTTTGGCTTTATATAACAATATAAAAGAAAGTTATTTAATATTGTCTGTAATATGCTTATTATACGTTTCCCTTTGACATTAAGAACCAAAATTGCATCAGGAGACGGCAAAGGAAGAATGATTTTAGGGATACAGCAATTTTAAACCGATACTGATACGCCAATATTTATAGTCATGTTATGGTCAATAACTGATAAACAGACAATATAAAACAATATCTTTACTATTGTTTAAATAAACAAACAATAAATCACAATAAGAACTAAAATCATTTTAAATGCTACAAGAAAAAATATTGTCTCATCACATTATAATGTACAATATGAAAAATGGATATTCATTTTAAATTTAGCTAAAAATGTAATTTGACAGTGTAATTAAATTATCAGTGTTTTTAAAGATTTAAGAAATAGTTCACCCAAAAATGAAAATTCTGTCATTACTCACCCTCATGTCGTTCCAAACCCATAAGACCTTCATTCATCTTGAACCACTGATTTCACATGGACTATTTTAATGATGTCCTTACTACCTTTTTGGGCCTTGGACGTGGTAGCTCCGTTGCTGTCTATGCAGGGTCAGAAAGCTCTCCCGATTTTTTTTCAAAATGTTAATTTTTGTGTGAAGTCAGCATATAAATAGGGGAAGTGAGCATGCACAATTAAATATCCAAAATCAACTGATAATAAATTAAACAAACATCTATATGCTTCCTATATATCATGCATCCATTAATTTGTGTCTGTGATTCACAGAATGAGGATGATCCCGGTGAAGGGTGCAGCAGTCAGGCAGAGAGGCAGAAAGACCCCAGAACTGAGCGCAGTCTTGAAGAGTGTCGCAAGCTTATTCTGCAGTGGGCCAGTGAACTTCAAAGTGCAGACAAGGTGAAACTGACTACTACAAAAAAAGACAAACATCTCAATCATACTGTTCTGTTCATCATATACGATGGCTTGCTCAAACGAAGCTTTCTTTGTTCCTGTGTGACCCCAGCTCTCTAAAAAGCATCCATGGATGAAGGAGAGGATTGATGAAGAGGAGGAAGAGGACACAAAGGAGGATAAAGATCAGGGTGAGGTGGTGCAGAAGATCACGAAGTGGGCCAAAGAGATACAGAGTGTGTCAGAGGTGGGGCAGCAAGCATATCTGTATTATCTAGAACACAGGTCTCTTATCCGTTGTCACAAACACATTAAGTTGTTCTAAGTCCAGTCATGGTTTTCTGCTTTCTTGGAAATAGTTTATCTTTCAAAGTCTCCACTTGTAAAAGAGCACTTTAATATACAGTACATGTACATTTAACTAGCCTATAGATAAGATAATCAGAAGTGATGAAAAGTATGTAATATTTGTTCTTTCTGTCGAAATGCAGAGCTTTGGAATGCTGGGAGATGAACTGGCACGGCTGTTGCGTCTCCTGGGACTGAAGAAGAAGAAGCTGGTTTCCCTCATGCCACTGCTGGAGTTCATCACTTGGAGTTTGCTGAAAGAAGACAGCAAGGTGGGATGGCTAGGAATGTACTTCTTTCACCGTAGTGTAAATGTTTTGGAAAGTGGTGCCATTTAATGAGAAATGGCGATTATATAAAACTAAATAAAGAAAATTAATATTAAAATAAAAAAAATTAAAAATCACACATAGAATTACTATAGGCAACAGCAATAATCAAAAGATGAACATTTATTATTAAGCAAGAACACCCATGGACAAAATACAAGACAAATTTAATTTATTTGGGTGAATACAGCATAGTTTACAATATTACATGCATTTAAACTCGTTTAACAAGCATTTTAGAAATAATAAAAAAAACATTTTAATTTAAGTGTAGCTAAATTTAAGTGTATTCAACCGTTCTCTGTGATCGCTTTTTACCGAAATAGTGCTAATTCTCGTGCCGGTGGATCGCCGAAATCTGAGCCGGTGAAGGGCTGCTGTTCACGGGGGAACTGCGAACTTTAGACTGCGGCCTCGCGTTTCACTCGTAGCTGAAAGATGCCGCGACTGACTACAAAACCTGCCCAAAAACAAACAGTACTGAAATTAGAGAACATATTTTAACATAAAATTTAATTACACTCAGTATTAGAACGAATAAAATCCATTTATGTTATGCAAGGCAAAGGAGTTTCCAGCGCGAAACGACCGCGGCTGACGCAGCTGACTGACACCTCGTCCTTATGTTGCGTTGCGTAAAATAATATAATTTACACCACATTAAAGACTTTATAAATGAAATAAAATGTATACAAACCTTTATTTCCCAGAAAGAGTGCACCAAATCTGTGGCAGCGCTGAGAATTGCTCTCTCCTGTGGACTTAAAAAGCCTGTGCTCTCAGCAGCTCCGTTGTTGATTAGTTTCAGCGG
>NW_015549567.1:752855-753241 GCF_001515605.1 Sinocyclocheilus anshuiensis
TCCTGTGGACTTAAAAAGCCTGTGTTGTTCTCAGCAGAGAAGTTTCACCGGAGACAAGCTCAACCCAGTGGTTAGGTAGAAAAAAAATAACCCAGCGTTAAAATGACCCAGCACCTGGGTAAAAATATTAAAAATAACCCAATAAAATGACCCAACAGGCTGAACCCAGCATTTGGGTAAAAAAAAAAAAAAAAACCCAGCATTTTTTAGAGTAAGTATTAAAATGTGGTTATATAAAAATATGAAAACTAATATTCTGTCAATATAGCAGCACTTTTTTCTTTTTTTATAAATAAACAATAGTTCCATGTCTGTGATACTATATGTATATATATATATATATATATATATATATAGTGCTGACACATTTATGGGTGGAAAAAAAT
>NW_015549567.1:753704-755623 GCF_001515605.1 Sinocyclocheilus anshuiensis
CATGGGAAATTTCTGGTTACTGCAGTTTTACTACAAATACTGTGGTAAACTGTGGTTACTGTAATAAAACCATGGTTAATTTTTGTAAAAGGCTGCCAGGCTGTTGTACCCCTAAAGGTGAAACTTTAGCGCATTTTTTTCTGACAGATTTATTAACAGCAATTACAGAACAGAACAGAATCCATTTGAACTTTTAACAACCAGTTTAAATAAATTTACTTGCACAAACTAGCCAATTTAAAATAAATATTGCATGTACACAAAAGTTTGGGGTCAGTAAGATTTTGTAATATTTTTTAAATAAGTCTCATGCTCACCAAGGCTGCACTTATTTGAACAAAAATATAGTAAAACAGCAATATTCTGAAATATAACCATTAAAATAACTATTTTCTATTTTAATATATTGTAAAATGTGATTTAAAATGCATCTGTGATCAAAGCTGAATTTTCAGCATCATTACTCCAGTCTTCAGTGTCACATGATAAAGTATTTTTTTATTGTGCCATTGTTTTTCTCAAAAAGTGCAAACGTGCAACATGAGGTAGGCCTGTATGAATTACATTAAATTTAATTAAATTTAATTTAATTAAATATTGTGTGTTTGAGTAGGCCAGTGGTTCCTTGATTTTCAAGCCCCAATCCCCCCCTTTTTTTTTTTTTGGAAAGTCTCTTATGCTCACCAAGGCTACATTATATTGTAAACTATTGTCAATTTAAATTATCTGTTTGAATGTTTTAACATATAGGTCTTATATATAGATATAGTATAGTCTTCAGTGTCACATGATCCTTCAGAAATCATTTTAATATAATTTGCTGCTCAAGAAGCATTTATTATTATTGCTGCTTTATATATGTGTGGAAACCGTCATGCATTTTTCAGAATTAATTTTATATATATAGTAAACAATTAGGGATGCACCGATACTGGTATCGGGCCCGATACTGGTCTCCTGTACTCGTACTCGTTAAAACCCTTTTGGTTTCTGTACCCAATATTGAAAAAATGTACAAATGCAATAAAAATATCGCATATCGGTATCGGCAAGTACCAAAAATAAAAGTATCGGTATCGGGCGAGTACTGGAAAAAGTGGTATCGGTGCATCCCTATAAACAATGTTATGTAATGTAATAATGTGGCAATGGTTTCTAGATCTACTTATGCTTCTGATACTTTTGGGAAACACAGCCCTATTTAAACAAGCACTCAGAGCCATGCGTCAGCAGCGAACGCTGTCTGTGATTGATTGGTTCTGTCTTTCAGCATTTGCGTGTGTTCCGATGAGCAGGAGAAATGGTTCTATCCAGCACAATTATTCGCTAATATAGTCTATTTTTCCACTTAGAAGCTTATTTTATGCACTGAATTTCTTGATAAATAAATAAAATTAATGGTTAAAAAAATGCACTTTAGAATCGATATTTTTATGTGAGGATCGATCCTTTCGATACAACATCAGTTTCGAAAGTATCGATACTTAAGGATCGATCTGCCCATCCCCACCGGAGGGACGAGACAAAAACATTAAAACCCATTATAAACGAGGCATTTGTTGCATCCAGTGGGGACATAATTACGGATTATTATGACTTGTACTGTCTTTTTACGCGTTGCATCGCGCCGCGTGAACATAAAACCATGTCTGCATTTGTGATCGGAGAAATGACAAACAACAAGCACTGCTGTACACTGCTCAAAACTCGCGTTTGAATCATCAGTGGCAAATTCTTTATATATAAAAAACGTACTTACAGTCGGCGTACTTACAGTCGTACTTACCGGCGGGCTTGGAGCAACCACATGTGACGACCCCGGGCTGGACTCCGCTTCGTCCACGGTGAAAGCCGATCCGGCGATCCACAGCGCAAAGTTGATGTATTTCCTCAGCGACCAGCACGGATCAGCTCTAGGC
>NW_015549567.1:756345-756540 GCF_001515605.1 Sinocyclocheilus anshuiensis
AAGCGCTACTCTACACTTCTCAAAACTCGCGTTTGAATCGTCAGTGGCAAATTCTTTATATATAAAAAACGTACTTACAGTCGGCGTACTTACAGTCGTACTTACCGGCGGGCTTGGAGCAACCACATGTGACGACCCCGGGCTGGACTCCGCTTCGTCCACGGTGAAAGCCGATCCGGCGATCCACAGCGCAAA
>NW_015549567.1:756688-784943 GCF_001515605.1 Sinocyclocheilus anshuiensis
TCTCTTTGGATTTGAGACTTTAGTCTTTGCAACTTTACAGATCTTCTTTATGCACCAAGAGCTTGTAACACTTCAAAGAGAAAGGAAAAATTGAAATCGCATCATATGACCCCTTTAAATGAGCAAAGTGCAAGAGAGCAGCATTGGTTTACAGCCTGTGACCAGTTATTGCAGTCTGTGATGTTTGAGCATTTGCATTTGAGAGACATTTATTATGTACTGTAAAACATTATATTAAATTGTGTTTGTTTAATAGTGATCAAAAATCATTTATTAAATTGTGATTTTAAAAATCATAACTTTTTGGGTTGAAATATGGTTTGATCAGCATGTTATCCGTGTAGTAAAAGTTTGGTGGAAGGTCCAACTTCAAACAACAAAGTCTGTAAATACATCATATCATGTCATTTTAATCCTAATACAGTCTAAGTGATACAGGGTGTCTCATAAGATCCCTTTATTAAAATTTCTTGCTGCTAATTCATGTTTTAATATTAATTTTAGGGTATGGTTCCTCATCTATGGCTTTCAGCTAAGCAACGCACCTGGAAAGCTGGTGAGGGAACCGAAACCCAACCTAACCTAAAATGAATAAAGCTGAAAATATGAATAAAGCTGAAAAGTACATGAATGAATATTAGTAACTTTCTTCTTGGTTCTTTTTTGTTTTCAAACAGGCATGCCACGATACATCCCTAATTCAGGTAACTATAACTTTTATTAGACCCCATGGAGCACATTTGAGATATTAAAAAACAATAGCATTTCTATGACTTTCCAAAAGAGGAAAAAAAATTGAGAGAGAGATTGATTAGGGTCAAAAGAAAGAAAGATTTCAAATTTGAGTTAAATATTTGTCTGAAATTTTATGAATAAAACAAAGTATAGTGTTATAAGTGTGCATTTAAAAAATGAAGACTCAATATTTTTCTCTTTTTTTTCAGTCTGGAACTGGATTGTCAGTGCAGGAGGTAAGTTTATATCTTTTAAATTTGACCTTCCCCCCCAAAAACCCTTCACTCCAGCATTAACAAAGAAGTGTTAAATGCATCAGTCCTAATGCCCTCACGTCCTTCTTTCAAATAGCTGATGTAACTCTTGATCCCATGACCAACCAAGCTTGGCTGCAGCTCTCTGATGACCACAAGAAAGTTCAGGAGGGCTTAACAGAGGCCAATCTGCCTTACAGCCCTCAGCGTTTTGACAGCTTGCCCTGTGTCCTAGGCTGGGAGGGCTACATGAGTGGCCGCCATTACTGGGAAGTGGAATTTGCAAACAATGGTTATTGGAAAGTTGGAGTGACAACTGCTTCCTCAAAGAGGCATGGCCGCTTTCCAATGAATCCTTCTACTGGTTATTGGGTCCTGTGGCGCAGCACACGTCAATTTTTCGCATGCACCAATCCCGAAACAGCACTGCCACTGCTGCTGGTGCCCCAAAGGATGGGAATATACACTGATTACGAGGAGGGGCAGATTTCCTTCTACAATGCAGAGAACAAATCACACATCTACACCTTTACGGGACACTTTCGTGAGAAGCTGTACCCTTTCTTTGCCCTGCTTGATGGCAGGGGAGTTATAACTGTATGGTCTCCTAAAGAGCATAGCCGCTTTTAACAACAGAGCAGGTTTAAAAGATCATCTTTCATTCTTTGCCATATAAAGCCAAATAAAAATAGCGACCTTTCCATTTAGATCAATCAACACTGTTGTGGGCTGGACCTGCTCAATGAGAGCTATTAAAACTACAAAGTAAAGATTTCAATTATTTCCTCAAAATGATTGCTACACTTATGTATCTCTTTATTCATTTATATAATGATTATAAAAATGTATCTATGCTTGTCTACTTTCATGTATGCAAGTAACAGTATGTGTTTTGACACAAATATTTAATGCATGTTGTCTCTGTTCATCCTGCAACCATCAATAAGATAACTACACAATATTTATTGTATCACTGTTTATGTGTGAATAATGTCTATTCAAATGTTAATCTTTCTATTTTTATAGTAGCTCTGGCTGATTATACATATGTAGTCTATTAATAAAACATAAAATACAGGTCACCATATGTCTTCTTATTGCACTGCATGTTGTACTGAGAACACACCTATAATTTAAGTCAAACTGGATTTATTTGACAGTTCAGCTTTTATTAAAAAACTAGTCATTCTTAAAATATTTTTTATGTGCATTTGTGCTCAGACTGAACAGCAATGGGGTTAGAAAAGGACATTAAGCAAGGAGGTGGGCATCCTTTCTTTCTACATCTGTCCATAGAAGGCAGCTGGACAGAGTGAAAATCCTGTAAGTGATCTGTTGATAAAATATAGCCTCATCATTTGCGTTATATATCACTGGCAAAGACTCATGAGCCTTTGAAAAGCAATGCAAAGCATACTGTAAAATGAACGCTTCAGGTTTTCTTCAAAAAGAATCCCCCAAATTACTGAGAAAATGCTTGTTTTATTTTGTTAAAAAAAAATCTACACTCTCCCTACGAGCACGAGACCTGACCTATAGGATTGGGCAAACAGACTGTCAACACAGTGGTATAACCAATCAAATCCTCTCTTTAGCCGGGAGGGCGGGACATTTAGTGGAACGTGAAACTTATTGCCGCTGCTCATTAAAACGGTATATGTTCTTCATTGTTTTTGTACACAATTTATATTATCCGTCTTTGTAAATATGTTAATTGCATATTTGTTGTTATAATTACCATATCTTACCAAACGATTTTGCTTCTTTTAGACGCTAATAAAACCGATTGTGTCCAAAATGGAGCACAGGGAACGGAAAGAAACAGCACCGATATTCATGACAAGGTTTGTTGTTGTGACATTAATTCATTTTCGTTTGTTACGCTGGGTGGTGCTGATAGTGCACAACAAATACATAATGCCAACAACCACTACAATTAGCCTATTGTTACTACTGTAAATCCATAGTAAATTAATATGAAATCTCAATTAAACCATCTTAGAAACCTTCACAATCTTTTCAAAATCCAAATCCATTTTTATTACATTTGTGACTAATACTAAGTTACCACAATTCTATTGTAGTACCAATTAACTTATATGGTGTTCTGATGGAACCTATGATTGCCATGATACATTTTCCCAAGTTCAAGATACAAGCTCACAAGTTCAAGCTTATCTTATTTTTTAAATAATAAAAATTAAATAAGATGAAATAAAATGAAATAAAATTTCATGACAGTGATGCCACTGCTGTAGCAAGACTGTTTACCACTTTGAGTTTGTTCCTTTGCTTGGTTTAGACTTGGGTCACAGCTGAGAAAGCCACTTTACACAAGTAAGTAGATCCACGGGATAAAAAGCAAACTGTGTCATTGTTTCGTCTGCATGGTTCATCCTTATCTCACTGACATAAATGCTGCTGCTGCTCTCACACCTATTCACATCATCGCCATCTTCACATTTGTCTTCAGCTCCCTGAAGTGTGACCTTCCCCTAAAGCAGGGGGTGTCAAACTCATTTTAGGTTGATGGTTGGATCAGATAAAATGTCCCCTTGTGTGGGCCGAATTGTTAAACATTAGTTTGCTCGCAATAGCATTACTATTAACCCTACAAACTACAATATAATTTACAGGAAAACTAGGAAAACTGACCCCCCCCCCCTTAGTTTAAGTCTTTGGTTCTTTTAATTGTGATGATTTTTGGCTCACATTTAACAAAAACCCACCAATTCACTAAATCAAACAAATTAGAATATGGTGACATGCCAATCAGCTAATCAACTCAAAACACCTGCAAAGGTTTCCTGAGCCTTCAAAATGGTCTCTCAGTTTGGTTCACTAGGCTACACAATCATGGGGAAGACTGCTGATCTGACAGTTGTCCAGAAGACAATCATTGACACCCTTCACAAGGAGGGTAAGCCACAAACATTCACTGCCAAAGAAGCTGGCTGTTCACAGAGTGCTGTATCCAAGCATGTTAACAGAAAGTTGAGTGGAAGGAAAAAGTGTGGAAGAAAAAGATGCACAACCAACCGAGAGAACCGGAGCCTTATGAGGATTGTCAAGCAAAATCGATTCAAGAATTTGAGTGAACTTCACAAGGAATGGACTGAGGCACGACATTCTAATTTATTGAGATGCACCTGTATTATGGACTCTCAAGATGTTATTGTTTGTTTTTTTGCAAAGTGAGTAATATGTCATCTCGCACATCATTAAAACAACAATTATGATATTACAGTAGAAAACTTTTTCCATTCCACGTTTCAGTGCATCTCATATTGTCGTTTAATATTGCACTTTTACAACACGAAGCCAGCAGAAAAAACAATCCACACACGGTCAAATGCTTTTACAACACAAAATGGGTTGCGATTAAACATGCTGGTCGGCGTTGACCTCACAGAACAAATACCTTTCTTTCCATTTCTTCTGAAGTACAGTATCCGCCTTTCCAGGTTAACTTTCTTCTTTTGGACATGTTTAAAATCACAAGTAGCCTAACTTGCCACACAAGCATCAGTTACAATGCAGCTAACATCACTTATGTTCCGCTTTAAATTAAAAATAAAAGATTGTAGCGAATACACATTATGTAAATTTCAATAGAATGTTTTATTTATTTTATATTATCGTTCAAATCATAACGTGGGCGGGATTGTTTGGCCGTATTCGGGCTGTGTGTTTGACACCCCTGCTTTTAAGATTCCAGATGCACCTATTTAGTCCTGTTCCGCTTGTTTACAATTTCTATTCCTAAAATGCTGTCAATTATTTGTCTATCAACTGTTACTATCACGATCACAAAAATGTTCATTCATCCTGCTCTTGACATTTTATTCACCACTTGGTCAACATGCACATGTTATTAATCCAGTGGCAGATTGTAATGTTTAATTATAGAACTGTACTGATTGCATTGCTTGATATCTTGTCAAACATATATATTTCACCAACACTACAGCAGGTTGGGAAACTGGTGAGCACTGGAACCAGATCTTGAATCAAATCTGACTTTTCCTTGGAAAATTATTAGTTTTACCATCATAGGTGGGATGTTTGGTTCTATCTATCTATCTTTCTATCTATCTATCTATCTATCTATCTATCTATCTATCTATCCATATATACATATATATACATATATACAATAATCAAAAGAAAAGAAAAGAAAAGGGACTTTTGGGACCTTTATTTTGAAATCTGGATGTCGCGGTTGTATTGTGTTTCTCACTGCTCACGTGTGACAACGTTCAGATGATTCAAGTTTGCGCTGAATCAACAACACCAATGGACTTTAGACTGCGCGTGAAATAACGCCAAATTACTCTTAACACTACTGTGCCTATAACAGCTAAAATGGGAATATTATACAAAGACCTGAATGCGATTTCGAGATATCTGTTGTGCAAATCTAGACAGTTTTCAGTCAAGTTAACTTGATTATAAAGAGCATGTCGATGTAAAGAGCTGACCTTCAATGAACTGAGTCGTGTCGTTGTTTCATTTTCGCAAGCTGCTTAATCACTAATAATGTCTCTTGTGGAGTCTGACGAAAACACTCCGCTTCTCAGAGGCGATATTACAAGGTAAGTTTTGATAATTGCATTTGCAATGACGCAGTCTGGCAGGGCTGATGTTGTTTTCTGTTCTGAAATGATGTCTGAATTGAAAATATTTAGCTCGAGCAATCTAACAATGTTGCCTGTGGGTTATGTCACAAGGGCATTTCTGTCACTAATGCACAACATGATGATTAGTTCAAAATAGATTAAGTCATGCCAGTGTGAAAGTTTAGGTGTGAAGATATGAATGTTATATCATTCATGAGCTCCTGTCATAATACACGACACATAACATGCATAATGCATGCAATCATTGCAATTAAATAGGCTTAAGTGTATACCTATTAAGTGTAAACAAGCAAGAGCTATGATTGTTATTTATATATCCATGAATGTCTTTTCCTCTGTAAGTGGTGGGGATGCAGACAGAAGCCGCTGGAGGTCCATCAGGGTCATGTACTTCACCATGTTCCTTAGCAGCGTTGGTAAGAAACATGTTCTTACTCTCTCACACCCATATTCCTGCTTTGACTGTGTTACTGATCAGATTACAGTAAACACTGCTGTGCAGATGTATTGTGCTGTCTGGTTCAGTGAACAAGCATGCATCCAACATGCATTCATTTCAAAGCTGAAAACCTGCTGTAACCTGCAAGATGTTTGTGCAATATCAGGACACGCTGTGTTTAATTGTACACTGTGCAGTGTAATTCAACATTTTATGCCTTTAAACCTCATAAAAAATAGTAAAACGAGGGAATCTCTCTGTACAGCTGTTGCAATTACAATAGATAGATAAATTAATGTTAGTTGCATTGTTTGTATAGTATAAAGTGCATGCGTGTAATATGTATCACTGATTGCATTGTTTTTTTTTTCTTAGGTTTTACGATTGTCATTACTTCCATATGGCCCTATCTGAAGAAAGTAAGTGTATTTGCATTTACACACACTATATTACATAATACTTAGGCTATACATTTTGTAAGTTGATGCATTTCTTGGGAATCAAACTCGGGACCTTGGTGTTTCACAGCATCACGTTCTACTGCTTGATTTACAGAAACTATGTGTATTCTATGCAGCTGAGGTTTGAGTGAAGTGAATGTTCATTAGTATGGCGGTTCTATAAATTCTGTGCAGAGTATGATTCCCTGAGATAAGCTTGATGTACAAACTGGAAGTGAAAGAGGGAAGTTGGTATATGTGCGTTTCATTTCTAAGAAAGTGTACCAAAGATTCCTAAATGCATCAGCTTGAAACCTGTTGAATTTTTAGATCGTGATTTTCCCCTGAGAATGTTAAATGTTGTCTAAAATCTGTAGAGGTTTCAATTCTGTTAATGAATGAATATATACACAGGTGCATCTAAAAAATGTAGAATATCATTTTTTTGGTAACGCATTTCAAAAAGTGAAACTTTCATATATTCTAGATTCGTAAAAAAAGTAAAACATTTCAAAAGTTTTTTATTTTGATGATTAGAGCTTACAGCTCATGAAAATCAAAAATACACTATCTCAAAATATTAGAATGTTTCCTAAGATACTAATATATATATATATATATATATATATATATATATTAGGATCTATATATTCCTAATTTATATATAAATAAAACCTGAGATCCGATTTTTAAATGTGTCCTTTGTCTAGACTATGCTTAAGTGTGTGCAGTTAGAGTTAGGATTATTCAGGGCACTACACATACATTTTTAGTACATTCCAAATGTTATTTTGTTTTATTTAAATTTATTTAAAAAATAGTTTATTAAAAAATAATTTTTTTCGCGATTGCTCGGTTGACTGAAGCCAGTTGCACAGTAATTTTTCAAGCCTTGTTAGTCTGTGACTGTCTTGTAAATCCATCAGTCATGCTCTATATTTCTTTTTTAGATTGATGAAAGTGCAGATGCCAGTTTCTTGGGATGGGTGGTTGCTGCATATAGTTTGGGTCAGATGGTGGCCTCACCCCTCTTTGGACTGTGGTCCAATCACAGGCCTCGACGAGAGCCTCTAATCTGCTCTATATTCATCAATGTCTCTGCTAACATTTACTACGCCTATGTCTACCTACCTCCCTCACACAAAACAATTCACATGCTTTTGGCTCGTACATTTGTGGGCATTGGAGCAGGTAAACTTATATACACATATCTCACACATACGTTATTTTAGAGAAAGAAATTAATACTTTCCTTCAGCAAGGATGCATTAAATTGATCAAAAGTGACATTTTATAATGTTACAAAAATCAATTTCAAATAATTGCTGTTCTTTTGACCTTTATATTCATTAAAGAATCCTGAAATCTTGTATTAGGGTTTCCACAAAATAAATCGGCATATTAAAATGATTTCTGAAGGACCATGTCGGCTTTGCTATCACAGAAATTACATTTTAAAATATATACTATAGAAAACCGTTATTTTACATTTTAATACTATTTTACAATATTACTATTTTTTACTGTATTTTTTTTATAACTGCAGCCTGGGTGAGCAGAAGAGACTTCTTTCAACAAAAAAAAATCTTACGACCTTTTTTTTTTATTTTTTTTAATTTTTTTTAAGATATATACTTTAAGAAAATACTACTATAATTAGCTATTCAATATAATTAAAAATTCTAAAATGTTTATTTTACAAAAAACTTCAGCAAATGCTGATGCAATTATTATTTTATTTATTCATTTAATTATTATTCTAACAGTTATTATCAAGCACAAGGTAAAGTATTTTATTTATATGCATTGTTAAGGTCCTTTACCCTGTCCCGTAGGTAATGTAGCAGTTGTGAGGTCCTATGTGGCTGGTGCCACTTCCCTGAAGGAAAGAACCAGTGCAATGGCAAACATGAGTGCCTGTCAAGCTCTCGGCTTCATACTTGGCACAGGTTTGTGTGAAGGCAATAAAAGCATGTTAGTTGCAGAATGCATCTGAACTGAGAATGGTCTGCAAGAACAGTAATTGTTCCCAACTTAGTTTGATAGTGTCTTTTTAATAATTTAATAGGGCTCATTAACTTTAAAAGATGTTGATTGCGTTAATTTCTCAGCCCTGCAGGCTGCTTTGTCATTCATTGGAGAGACTGGCGTCAGTGTGAATGTCATCCAGCTTCAGGTTAATATGTACACTGCTCCAGCGCTGTTGGCAGCCTGCTTGGGGATCATTAACATTCTGCTGGTTATATTAGTCTTGAGGTAATGATTTAACCTCGGTATTTTATAGCAGTTGGCAATAGTTGTATGATAGCATATAAATGCATAGACATTTGAGTGTTTTATTTCAGGTTTGACCTAAAGCTTACATTATTTGACTGTACTTGAATTAAGCAATGCATAGAATTGAAAATGTTTTACATTATTTAGGGAGCACTGTGTGGATGACCATGGAAATTATATCCGTGCAATTAACTACACCTCAGAAGGTAAGATATTTATTTTATGGTTTAAATACTTTAGCAGTGTACTGTTGCATTATAGTGGTGTCACTGTACAGTATATAGTCTATTTTACACAGTGCTTTGTCTTTCTGCCTTTAGAGCAAGTAGATGTGGCTCCTGAGGCAGAAGGTGATATTGACCAGATCACAGTGTTTGCATCAAATGTCCTTTTCTTTGTCATTCTCTTCATTTTTGCTGTGTTTGAAACGTAAGTGGTTATACTTTAATCTAGACTCATTTTTAAAGGCTCATTTAATTAGTGCATATCCATGTGTAATTTTTCCCTTCAGTATATCTACTCCTCTATCAATGGACATGTTTGCATGGACAAGGAAAGAAGCTGTTTTGTACAATGGTATCATATTGGCTGCCATTGGCTTTGAGTCCATCCTCGTGTTTGTGGTGGTAAAAGTGGTCTCAGCACGGTAAAAAATGTTTAAGATTTTTTTCCTAGTAATTGCTCTTTCTCTATTGCAGTATCTCATGTATTTTAAATGTTTTGAAGAACCTTGAACATTTAGACCTGTTTTTTTTACTTCAGTTTGACACATCTCAAGCTTATGGTGCCATAAAACCTCAATAAGTCATTTTAGGAAATCTTTGTGTTGGTTGCATTTTTTTCTGCTGTACCCAACTCATATAATGGATGTTAGCAGTTTTTGAAAACATGACTTCCTCATTGCTCTTACAGGCTGACTGATCAGATCTCAGATAAAATCAGTTCTTTTTTTGGTTGTGTTTTTTTCAGGGTAGGAGATCGGCCACTGCTACTTGGAGGCTTGATTCTCATATTTGCGGGTTTTTTTATCTTGTTGCCATGGGGAAATCAATATCCTAAAATACAGTGGGCAGGTAAGGTATCTAAATAACTCAGCAAAGCTGGTTTCCAAGTTATTTTATTATTAAAATAGCAATATACACTACTTTTGAAAAAGGGTTTTAAATAAATAATTTTTATTCCGCAAGGTTGCATTAAATTGATCAAAAGTGACGGTAAAATGACACTTTATTTTACAGTGTCCTTGTTACATGTTATATTTACTTGCTGCAGTAATAACAGTAAATTATGCATAACATGCAACTAAACCTAAACCAAACCCTATTCCTAAACCTAACCACGTGGTAAGTGTATGTTTTTTTTAAATAATATTACTCAGTACTTCAGTGTTTAGTAACACTGTAACTAAGGCACCTTAAAATAAAGTGTAACCAAGATTTCGATTTCAATTAAATGCTTATTAATGCTTTTCCTTTATCCTGGTTTCTGCAAAAATATCAAGCAGCATGAATGCTTTCAACATTGATAATGAGAACTCTTTCTTGAGCACCAAATCAGCATATTAAAAAGATCTTGTGACACTGAAGACTGGAGTAATGGCTGCTGAAAATTCAGCTTTGCTATCATAAGGATAAATAACATTTTAAAATATATTCAAATAGAAAAGTTATTTTAAATGATAAAATTAGTACTGTATATTTGATTTAATAAATGCATCCTTGGTGAGCATAGGAAACTCTTCTAAAAGCAAAACCCCACACTTTTGAATGCTAATGTACAGTATATTACAATTGAAATGTGTGTATATTAAACAAATATTATCCCCATTAACAGACATTCAGAATAACACTATGCCAGCAATACGACTGGCACCCACTCCACCCTCAAACACTTCTCTGGAGCCCACTGGATGCCCATACGAACAGGCCTGGTGCTTGTTTACCCCTGTAATTCACCTGGCACAGTACATTACCTCTGACATCCTGATTGGAGTGGGCTATCCCACATGCAATGTAATGTCCTACACTTTATACTCAAAGATACTAGGCCCCAAACCACAGGTAAAACACTTTTCTTTTGAAATTTCTCATCTCCAATTAAAGTAACACAATGATTTCTTAAAATGAATGCTATTTATCCTCTTCCCCAATTGTGTGCGAACTCAGGGGGTTTACATGGGCTGGCTGACAGCATCAGGAAGTGGTGCGCGGACCCTCGGGCCTGTGTTTGTCTCTCACGTCTACACCATCCTGGGACCCCGATGGGCCTTCACTGTCATATGTGGCATAGTACTAGCTGCAATCGTTCTCCTCAGTGCTATGTACAAACGACTTGTCGCCTTCTCCATACGCCACGGAAGGATAGAAGACGAATGTCATGACTGACAGGTGCCTCCACCAACTACTAAAGGACAGTTTACAGAAGTGGGCCTGACTTAAAGATGGAAAACTTTATGAATGTTTTTGTTTATAGATAACTGTATAAATTGTGGAGCTTTTCAAGCATAATCATGATTCTGAAGAGGCTTAAGTAGTTGTAAATGTAAATATCTTTATATCTTCTATATGTTGAACTACAATTTTCCTCGTTAACTAAACTGTGAATTTAACCACTATTGTAGCAGCATGACATGGATTGACACCATATAAAATCGAACAGTGGCAGACTCTAAAAAGTCCCATGTTAACCGCAGTATTAATGCTTGGCAGCTCAATGGGTTATGAAGCATCGCAGATTATAAAGCATTATGGATTATGATTGTTTCGGTTTTAGTAATCTATTTTAATAACTTGAATTTCTGGCATTGTAAAGCATTAACAAATATGTCAGGTGATTTATTTAAATCTGCATTAATGGGACAGGCTTGAAACCGATGTTGAAAGTTTCTTCCTTTTTAATAACACTAAGCTTAAAACATACACTAGGTGCTGAGCATCACTTGACTTTGGCTGCATCCATAATCACTGGTGATTATCAACTACAAGACTACTGTATTTTAAATTCATGCCAAATGCTTTTGTTTGCGTTAAAGCACATAAATTCAAAAGCCCAGAATTTCTTGAGAACTGGGAATAAATTGTTCCTTTAATGTTTTAAAAAAAGTGAAGTATGGCATGCTTTCCAGCTGCTTTGTTCCTGTTTCTACATTAAAAATGATATATTTAACAAGAAATTTGTTTGTCATTTTTGAAAAATACAAAAATGGGTTACACTTTATTTTGATAGTCCACTTTAGGCATTCTACTAACTATAAGTAACTTTGCAACTACATGTCAACTAATTCTCATTAATTTGCAACTACATGTCTGCTAACTCTCAGAGTAGACTGTTAGGTTAGGGTTAGGGTTAGTAGAATAAGTTGACATAGTATGTTGTATGTTGTGGACCCATCAAAAAGTGTTAGAAGATATTAAGCAGACAGTCTACTAATACTCTAATGAATGCTAGTTGACATGTAGTTGCAAAGTTACTTACTGTTAGTAGAATGTCTAAAGTGGCCTATCAAAAGTGTTACCCAAAAATGACATCCATTCCAGTAATACAGTAGTTGTATTCAAAGATTTTATCCACAGATCATCACAGTTTGAGCCACATAAGCAGGAACAAAGCTTCTTTGAAACGTTACTCCATACCAAGGATGAGGTTTGTTCACACAACGCGTCAATTGTACTGAGAAAGTTGTAGTGTAGGATGAGCTTGTGACAAAAACAGGATGCAAGAAGACAACTATGGCTGTACATACACAACAACCTTCTTGTATAGATGTAGGTTTAACACCAGTTAGATGTTTCAAACTTTGTGATCATGATGCAATTTTCAGCAGCCGTAAGCCCATCCTGCAATGCACTGTGTGCGTGAGATCATGTAACTCTTCTTCTCCTCTTGTTCTTAGTTGTGGATTTGCCAGCAATGTGTTTTAACAATCCTGGAGCACCACGGCCACCTGGCACAATCATTCTGTTGGCAAAATGTGTAAGAGAATTATATTAATATTAAATAGACTTGAAAAACCAGTTTGTATGAGTGCAGAAATCAACATATTAAGTGTTATTCCTGTAGAAACATGTTACTACAGTATTGTTGGTATAGTATCTTGACTGATTATTCTGAAAAACTGTTACAGTGTTTATTAATATTTTGAATTTCAAATTTATTTTTTTTACAATTAGTTTAGAATATTTATATTTTTGATTTTTAGTTAAAGTTTTAGTAATTTTGTGTTTTTGTCATTTGTATTATTTTATTTATTTTTTAGGTCCTTAATGTCAATATAGTTTTAAATTTAGTTACTTTAGTACATTAATTTAGACTAAATAAAGTAAGAAATGCTGCCTTGTGAACCAAGTGATTAAAAAAAAAAAACATTTATTTCAGTAACGGTTTATTTTAATTCAAGTAACTTTTTTGTTGTTGTTTTGTTGTTGTTTAAGTTAACTATAATAACCCTGGTTTATACTCACCGTTTATTGTGTTTCTTAGGACAAGCTCTAAGTTTGTGTTTTTGGCTGCCACAGTTGAAACAGCCAGTTTGGCTCTGACCACAAGGGTGATCAGGGAGAGCACAGTGACCACATGAGGAACAATGATGCCACGCTGGAGAGAGAATAAGAGTAGAAAGAAAGTGGTAAGAGAGCAAGAAATAAACACATTAGGAAACATCAGTTTAAATGAATTCAAATCTGCTTACAAGGCTTCACACACCGTCCACATTCATCACAGTGCCTCCATTCTCGCCCATCCTGTGAGATAAATAGGTAAACGTCAGTTAATCTACTCCTATTCCATACACTGAATAAGAAATAAGCATTCACCTTAGATGGGCACGTTTCACACTTTGGGCAGTGTTTGTTTCCTGCGGACACATACCTCTCACAAACACTGCAAAATCTGAGAAAGATCGAAAAAAAAAAAAGTTGTAAATGTTAAATGTTTTAAAAATGTTAAAAAAAAGTTTATAACAGCATTTGTAACTAATTATATTAAAAAATCTAATGATTAAGTGCATGTTTAATCCTATGCAATCAAAATCTGCATTTTTTTTTAAAGGGGTTATATGATGCGATTTCAAGTTTTACTTTCTCTTTGGAGTGTTACAAGCTGTTCGTGAATAGATAAGATCCCTAAAGTTGCAAAGACTAAAGTCTCAAACCCAGAGATATTCTTTATAAAAGTTTAGACTGGTTCACGCCTACCTAAAACGTCTCGTTAAAACACTCCCCCACATGTCTACGTCAGGATGTGGGAATATTTGCATAACACCGCCCAAATGTTCACGCAAAGAAAGAAGGAGTAACTTTATTGTTGCTGAAAAATGGTCTTATATGTTCTGTCGAACAAGCGGCACTAATGATTGGGGGTGGAGATGGGGGAGCGCGAAAAAAAACGTGTGTGTTGATGCGCAGCCTAGAGCCCTGAGCGGGAGTTTTCTTAAGCCCGCCCCCGCTGAATTTCTGACCATTACCGCCTACTCCCGCAACGTGTGTGTCACGCTCCCGCAAATATTCTTATTGTATATATTTCATCAACGAAAATAGTTCCAAATGTAGTAACAGCTGAGCCGCTGTGCATCTCTAAAAGCAAACACAGCCGAGTTTCATTCATGAATGAAAGTGCGTTTTTGAACGAATCTAGTGAGTCAGTGAGTTAGACCTAACTGAAAACATTTATTGTTTTTGTTTTTGCTATTGATTGTCATTCATTTATTTGTTTTATTTTATTTACTATTGTCTTTTTTAGTTAAAATAAGGTCATGTTCACACGTACACGTGCATTTTTATAAACTGAGTTTTTCCTTCTTACGTTTAAAAAAAAAATCTCCTGCCACCTCAGCTGGAAAAAATCCTAGAGGAAACACTGCATGCATTTAAATCTTGTACAAGAACTACAGCAAAAACCAGTTTGTTGCATATTTTATCTATATTTTAGAAATTTTATTTGAATATTACCAGTACTGACTTTGAACACAACTGCTCAAAACTTTTTTTTTTTATGTAAATGTTAAGTGTAAGTGGTGAAATGTTAAGTAATGTAAGGTCTGACACAGCATCATAGTACGGTAAGGGGCGTAACATTTTCGTCACACGCTTGCGGTATTCGGCCAATCACAACGCATTGGATCGCTGGCCAATCAGAGCACACCTCGCTTTTCAGACCGATGAGCTTTGTAAAAATCGATGCGTTTCAGAAAGGCGGGCATAGAGGAGAAACAATAATGTACAGTATGTGGAAAATAATGTATTTTTTTAACCTTAAACCGCATAAACACTTTTCATTACACCAAATACACAAAATAACCTTTAAAAAAAACTACAAAAATAAATAAAATAATGACGTGTTTTGATAGCCACTGCTCATTTGTAATGTTTGGTAACTATTTTAAAAACAATGGATTTTTTAGACTTTTTTATGTATCTCTTCCAAATCAAAAACTCAGAATGCATTATTTTTGTGCACCTGTAACCTTCATCCTCTGGTAGAATGATATCTTTGGGGCTCAGATTGGTGAAAAGTCGAACAGGTGACTGCTTACGGCCTGTCTTTCCGTGTTTATATAGAGGGTGGTTATCATAATCAACCTGAGAATGAAGAATAACACAGGACTATAATACCCTGTAAATTTATTATTATATTTATTAACATGTTTATAACACTATATTCCTATAATACCTGGTAATCCAGCATAGAGAAGGATGGAAAACACTCCAGGATACGGGACTCAAAAAAGTAAGGGAAGATCCAGATCATTGGCATCTGACCTGCATCGCTTACTAAAAATCAACAACAACAGATAAGAATGATAACAGATTATGAAGTGTCCGAGTCGATTTGTTTTTAAACACTTGCTCACCCTCATGCCGTTCCAAACCTGTATGACCTTTATTTCTTCCATGGAATATAAAAGGAGAAATTCAGTGAAATTGTGCTGGTCTCTCCTTTCAGTAAATAGGGGGAAACTGAGGGTTTCAAGTTTCAAGTATGCAAATACCATGAAAGTAATTTGAAGCCATATGATAGCTTTGTGTGAGATCAGCAAACACAATTTTACTTTCGTTTTCCACTGAAGAAAACAAAGCCAAATCGAAGTTGAGGCAGAATTTTCATTTTTTGGTAAACTGTTGAAAACTGAGCATTTATTAATGCATTTTCTTAGAAAGTAAAACATGCACAAGTACAAGTTGTTGCAAAAAAAGTCATACATGGCTTAGGAAAGCATGCCGTTCCTCATACCTTTATTCTGATTTTTCCAGGTGATTGCCATCTGAGAGAAACTGTTGGCTAGTGGCTTCACTAGGCCTCCGAATGGGGGGTCTGTTATCATGACTACCTTGGCTCCTCCCTCTTCACGCAGAAAGCCTTGAAAAAATGTGACCGCTTCCTGCAAAACAGCGTATCATGACTTGCAGTACGTATGACAGCGTACTACAGTTGTCCACATTTGACGTCAAAGGAGGTTTGTTTTTTTACCTCATCATCAAAAAAGTGATGGTTGAACATATTATAGCGGCAGAACTCATCCTGCCCGTAAAACTGGCAGTACCTGAGAGGGCAAAAAAACAGAGGTTGATGCTTGCAAAATGCATGCAATGCAAGTGTCAACATGCATTTCAGAACAGCTCAATAAAAACCATAATCTGCTGCTACTTCCAAACCCTGCAGCAGGTCAACAAGTCTGGAATTGAGCAGACATAATCTTGTCAGCTACAAAACATTGCAAAAGTGTGCACACACACATATGCATATGCAGCAGGCTTTGGCTTGTTAAAAGCGGCTACACACCTTTTTTTAACACATTCCACAGACGAACATAGCAGTGCTTGCAGGAAGACGACGACAACTAAACACATTCACTAATTCTCTTATCCGTCTCTTAGGTAAGTCATTTCATTGCATATTATTCCAGTTACAAAGAACACAACTGTACAAAGAACTGTGTAACTTGATAATGTGCCAATGTTAAGACAGAAGCCGTATGTGCAGGCTGCTCAAAAGTACGATTATGATTAAAATATTCAGCTCCTTGCTTTGGGCTATGCAGATATAAATGCAACTTTTGGCATTCAGTTTGTTTTAGTAAAGGCTTGCTGTGACATTTTATGCATTAGCAAGAAGTCAGAAGGAACTCGTTTGAATGTCCTCTGAGAAAACCAGCTAATTTAGAACATTCTGTACTTTTTCCATTCCATGCATTCGATTCTACAGCCGTACATAAACTACTAAAGTGATGTTTATGATGTTTCTACACATCAACTCCCATTAGCTCAGAGGAGACTAGGAGAGATGGCAGAGGAAGACTTTCGGCCTTTATCAGAGGAAATAAGTTCCTTCTCTCTGGTTACCGAGGCTCGTTCAGGGGCACAAGTTACCCAGCCCTTCCCACGCTCTCCAAAACTGATCAGGAGAACTGGAGCCAACTCTCCAAAACCCTCCGAGGTAATGACAGACCTGCCAGACAAATAAAGCATAAGAATGTGGTCATGCCAGAAATATACTATAGGAATATTGTTATAGTTGTTGCTAAGTTTGAACATGTGCTCATGGGCTGCAACAATGAAAAACAAGTTTGAGACTTTCATTAATGTTCAGAAATTTGGGGTTGGTAAGATTTTTTAAATGTTTAAAGGGTTAGTTCACCCAAAAATGATAATTAGCCCATAAATTACTCACCCTCAAGTCATCCTAGGTGTATATGACTTTCTCCTTTCAGACGAATCCAGTCGGAGTTATATAAAAAATTGTCTTTGATCTTTCAAGCTGTTTAATGCCACTCAGCGGATGTTGCATGCATCAGTCCAAAAGAAGTGAAATAAAAAGCGCCCATCCATAAAAAAAAAAAAGTGTCTCACACGGCTCCAACAGTCCTACACGGAAGCAGCTCCGGGCGGATGACGTATGAGTTCAGTGTTGCGCATGCGCCGGTGAGTCTCGTGAAAACCAACGTTTGTTAACAGGAGCAAAGGAAGCAATTGCGGTGTATGCGCAAAGCTGACCTCCATTCGTCATCCGCCCGGAGCTGCTTCCGTTTACAACAGTGAGCGCAAGCTAGATTCAAGTGATTATTACGTTTTGAATATGGATATTTTTCTTACAAAAACGCATCGATTCGCTACAGGAGGCCTTTGTTCACCCCCCGGAGCCGCGTGAGACACTTTTTTTTATGGATGGGTGCTTTTTATTTCACTTCTTTTGGACTGATGCATGCAACACCCGCTGAGTGGCATTAAACAGCTTGAAAGATCAAAGAATATATTCAATATAACTCCGACTGGATTCGTCTGAAAGGAGAAAGTCATATACACCTAGGATGACTTGAGGGTGAGTAATTTATGGGTTAATTTTAATTTTTGGGTGAACTAACCCTTTAAGGATTGATTTTTTTTTTGTCTTATGCTCACCATGTATCACTGTATACAAGTATCAGTGAAAACAATTATACTGTGAAATGTTATTACAATTTGAAGTAACTGTTCCATTTTAATTTATTTTGATATTTTATGTTATTTCTGTGATGCCAAAGCTGAATTTTCAGCAGCAGTCTTCCGTGTCATATGATCCTTTAGAAATCACTCTAAAATGCTGCTCTGGTGCTCAATACATTTTCTGATTATCAGTGTTAATAAAAGCTGTAATATACAAATATAAAAGTGATAACATCTTTAGGGTTCTTTGGTGAAAATAAAGTAAAAAAAAACAGCATTTATTTTTGATCAATTAAATGCACCCTTGGTGAATAAACATACTAATTTATTAATTTACATATATAAAAAAAATCTTACTGACCCCAAACCTTTGAGTGGTAGTGTGCAGTAATAAATAAATAACTAAAAAATATTGTGTAAACAGCTGCCAGTCTGGTTGGATGACTTGAAGAAGGAGAGGAAAAGAACAGAGTCCCATCTGGAATCAATTAAAAAGCGGCAAGCAAACCTGAATGTAAGCAAAACCCTGTTGGGAATTTGATTTGATGGTGAAAAGTGATCTATCTGACTGGTGGTCGGCATGAATGGCTTGATCAGAAGCAGGAAAAAAATGTATCTTTTGAATAACAGTCTCTGATAATTCATTCCAAATAAGACCAGGAAAGTATACTGAATGTCTGCCTGATAGCTAACTATTATAAATGTTAAATAACTAATGAATCATACACCTCTGCTGAAGATGAGTTCAGAGGCGATGAAGCAGCAGGTACAGGAGTGCTTTGAGGAGCTACATATGGCTCTGCAGGAGGATGAGAAGGCTGTTCTGGACATGATAGAGCAAGACCGCCGGGAGACCAGCAGTAAACTACACCGAATTCTTCAAGACTGGAATCAACACCTCAGTCTCCTGCAGAAACACATCAGCGCTATTCAGTCAGCTCAACAGAGCCCAGCAGAATCCATGAAGCAGGTAACCATCAAGGATGAAACATGCATTTCATGTCGTTGTAATAATCCTGCTGACAAAATGTATGGATCACATATATTCTCTTCTGCATGTTCTCTGCTTTCAGCCGTTTCCTGAGGATTTTACGTAAGGCCATATTTTTCTATTTCATGAATAGTGGATTCTGTGATAGGTCCTTAATACAAATACTTATAGATAACTTAATTATTTTCAAAACAACATGCCTTTCCATGTTCTGTTCGATAGCTAACATGCTGTACATTTAATTCCGATGTATCTTTAACTAGATTGACTAGCTGTCGTAAGAAACTGGACCCAGCTGAAGAGGAGATAAAAATTAATGAAGAAAGGATCCATAAGCTTATGAAGGTTCTTAGGAACATCTCAAAAGATCTGAAAGCCCAGCTCCAACGCAAGAGCCTGCTGCTGGGTACAAAACACTATCAGCCCCTAAAACTCATAAATCAAGTTAATGCTAAATATATTCTATAAATATATATTTTTAAAATATATTATACATATCATGTGTGTATTTATATATACACTGTTCAAAAGTTTGGGGTCAGTAAGATTAAAAAAATAAAAAAAAACTTTTCAGCAAGGACACATTAAACTGAGCAAAAGTGACAGTAGGGGCATTTATAATTTTACAAGATTTCTATTTCAAATAAATTATAAATTCTGTTCTTTTAATTTATCAAAGAATGTTGAAAAAAATTACATATATATTTCCCCAGAATTGTTAATAATTAAGAAATATTTAATATTTTAATATAATTAAGAAAATTCAGCTTTCCATCATAGGAATAAAATACATTTTCAAATCTATTAAAATGGTTATTTTAAATTATAATAATATTTCATAAGTTCTTTAAAAAAAAAAAACATACTGATCTCAAACTGTTGAACGGTAGTGTATATATATCCTGCATACTATAATTTCAAAAAATTATAATTTATGTGTTTGCATAATTTTTTAGACTGTATTATATACTCCATATATCATACTGTATTGAAAGGATTAGCTAATGGACAACAAGAAATGTTCAGAATATGCTGTAAGTAAATCGGAAGTTTCTGAATATTCTTGCATTTCATCTTGACAGACTCCTTTAATGTGGCGATTGACAAACAGACCTGTCACAAACAGATCAAGTTGACCTCAGAAGGACGGGGCCTGTGCCTTTCCTCAGAGGATCGCTGCATTCCCAATGAGCCTCTAAGGTTTGATCAGTTATACTGCGCCTTGGGCTCTGTTGCTGTTACATCTGGCCAGCACTACTGGGAGGTAGATGTGCACTGCTGTCCATCGTGGGCTGTGGGCGTGGCTTATGGCAGCCTACAGAGGAGAGGACGGGACAAAGGTGCCAAGCTTGGAAGGAACAGGTGCTCGTGGAGTCTTGAGTTTCAGAATGGGCATCTCATGGCCTGGCACAACGATCGACATGTGGCACTACCCGTCACAGCAGCTCGGGCAGCACCAAACAGAGTAGGGGTGTTTGTAAAGTATCAGAAGGGCCGTCTGGTGTTTTATGATGCTGAGACTATGAGAACGCTACAAGAGTTTTCAGCAGTGCAAACAGCTGTGTTTGAAAGAGCACATCATCAGTTTACTGAGCCTCTCTACCCAGCCTTCCGCTTTTTTTCACCCAAAGACAAAGGCCATCATCATATGGAAATATGCGATCTCAGTCTTTAATTATTATTAGCAATAATAAAAACAATAAAGTTAATAAACGATATTTATGTCAAGCAGAAATCTTTTGTAACATTGGTTTAGAACATTACTGACACTTTTGATCTATTTAATAAGTCTTTACTGAATAACAGTGTTAATTTCTTTAAAAGACACAAAAATTTTGAACGGTAATGTATATTATATTTCTTAGATACAGGACAATCTTTATGAGCATTAACAGTTATTAATAGTGCAAGCATATAATATATAGGCCTATGTCTTGCACAAAAAAAGCAAAGGTTATCAAGGTAAATTGGAGGAACAGTCTACTCTTCTACCTTATGCAAAACAATGTAAAAAGAGTGTAGTATATAATAAAAATATATACTAATAAATAAATATCAATTCCACATAAAATACTCAAAAAGTCTGGTGCAGAATTTAATTCCGTCTATGTGGCTATTTAAGAATTATGGGTAACACTTTATTTGAAGGTGTCCTTGTTACACGTTACATGTACTTACAATTATAATAACAATAAATTATGCATAATTACATTCAAGTAACCCTAAACCTAATCCTAACCCTAACCATATAGTAAGTACATGTAGTTAATTAATATTACACAGTACTTAAATGTATAATTACACTGTAACAAGGAACCTTAAAAGAAAGTGTAACCGAATTATGTTGTATTGTGTTTACCTGTAATCAATATCCAGCAATAAACTCTTCATTTTAGGACTCTTGCCCTCCATATTCCGCAACTTAATCACCTCATGTAATCTGTGAATGTGTACAAGACAATCTTCAATTATAAAGTTAAAATGTGGAGATATGTTATCGATTGTACATTACATTGGATATTTTGCCAATTTTACTGACAGGAAAATAATTGCACACACTTTACGATTTTTAAAATATAGAAATTTGTATAGCAGTAACTGCTTACACTTACCGCGGTGTCCCAACACAGAGAATGTTCTGGAAGCCTAACCCCAAGAGCATATCCAGGAGGAAATGACAGCTCCGATCCGCAAACAGATATTGTGCATTACTCTTCTTGTTATCTAGAGGACACAGAAGTAGACTGGGCCTTTTCAATCGCTGCACTGTGGTGTCCTCAGAAAGTGCCTTGTGTTTCGCATGATTCGCCCGTTCCCCAGGAAGAATCAGCAGCTGACAGTCCACACAGAACCTTCTCTGCTCCAGCGGGAGAGAAACAAACGCTCTAAATCTGTAGAAGAAACAAACGTACTCATATGAAAGATTTTGTTGAGTCGTAGTATCTCTGGTACTATTTTTCAGTTTTCAGTCATTTCCTCTTTCCATAAACAGACATGCCAGTATCTTATTTGATGAGTGTAGTTTTTAAAATAAAAGTTATGTACCTAGAGCTGTATTCCTGATGACTGAAAAGAGGCATCTTGGAGCGGTTCTGTTCTTCTCTGGCAAGCATCCTTGCCTCAGATATCTGAAGCATAAATTAAATGCAAAAAGTGAATGAAAAACTAGTATTCATACATATGTTTTTGTCTTCTTTGATTAAGGTTTAATTTTTGCTGCATTATGTCTTACATGCTTGTGTTCAGCTGTCATGTTTTTGCTTATTATATTAACCCTATAAAGCTTACTGTACCATATTTGGTACATGCGTTTCTAAACCTTGCTGAAAAACCTGATGTACACAATCTACTACGTGTCTTCTGTTGCCTGATTGATAATTACATTTTTCTATTAAAAAAATAGATACTGTAACAACTTTTATATTTTCATAACTTTCAGATTTGTATAAGGGTCAAAGACATTTTAATGTCCACATCAAAAGAAATTGTACAAAAGTGATTTTATATACATAGAAAACACATTAAATGCAAGTAAAGTGTCTACTTTTAAGGTTTCAGTTAAGTTTGGGGAGAATAAAATGTCAAAATGTGAGTGAAATAATGTTCCATTGTCATCCAGTGTAAAACTTATATTTATGTAAAAATTGAAACAGAATACTTATTCTGACCTGAACGTATTAAAGTATATAAAAGAATAAGTGTGCATACTAAATTTTATTGCATTGAAAATGAGTAAAACTTTATTGCTGACAAATGGCCAAAATGGGATAGTGGCATAGTTTAAAAATTTAAAATTACTATCAAGTAGTATTTGGGGTAAAACTAACTAGTCTTTTAATATGTTATGAACTGATTCTTCTGGTAAATGTGACCCTGGACCACAAAACCAGTCTTAAGTCGCTTGGGTATATTTGTAGCAATAGCAAAAAAAAAAACATTGTATGGGTCAAAATTATCGATTTTTCTTTTATGCCAAAAATCATTAGGATATCAAGTAAAGATCATGTTCCATGAAGATATTTTGTAAATTTCCTACCATAAATATCTCAAAACTTAATTTTTGATTATTAATATGCATTGCTAAGAACTTCATTTAGACAACTTTAAAGGCAGTTATCTTAGTATTTAGATTTTTTTGCACCTTCAGATTCCAGATTTTCAAATAGTTGTATCTTGGCCAAATATTGCCCTATTATAACAAACCATATATCAATGGAAAGCTTATTTATTCAGCTTCCAGATGACCTATAAATCTCAATTTCTCAAAATTGACCCTTATGACTGGTTTTGTGGTCCAGGGTCACAAATATGCCTGACAAGATTGTTACACTGAATGACATTTTAGTGGCTGTTTTTCATGGTAAAAATGTAGCCCATGATATTTATGTTTTGCGCAGAAAAAAAAAACTATTTAATTAAACAGGACACTTTTTAATGTATTGAAAAAACAACAATTCAAAGCTGTATTACACTTATTGTTTTGATGCTTGAAAAGCCTCTTTCGTCTTTGACCCATAACTATTATTTAATGTGAGGCTTTACAGGATTTAATATATTCGTCTTATTTTATTCAAACTTAAGTTTGCTTGTACAATTCTAAGTATTTAATTAAATAACCTTTGTAAACCCGTTAAATTAAAATTGGTACAACAATAAACACTATGTTAATCCTAGTTAACCTTTTCGTCTGCCCACTGAAAAAAGTTGCAGTCTTTTCTGTCCCGACAAGCAGAACACGCGTAAAATCTCCTTCCTTTCTCCTCTCCATTGCCAGTTTTCTCGAACAACAGAGCGGGTCCTGGCAAAAGCACGTATCGATGATTACATATGGTATTAATTAACGTTACATTTTAGAATAAGAAAATTGACACGTCAGCAATAAACGTATAATTGATCTCATACCATGTGGACACCGTGGTGCCGTTTTGTCCCTTTCATTCTGAACAATAACTTCTATTCCGCCACTATCCACGGCATCATCCAGTATTTTACCCATATTTGCCAAAAACCTTACATGTGAGAATCAAACACTCGCATGCTTGACAGGAGGCTTCCGTACATCTAAATGTGTCGCACACATATGACGTCGCCTAAAATAGATTGCGTTTTATTAACGTCTACACCTACCCCAACCCTAAACCTACCCCCATTACAATAATCTAAAAATAGTCATTATTGTTGTACAGTGTGACAACAATTACGCTGTATTGATGTGCGCATGCCCAGCTTCTAGCCGGAGATTCGCTAGCAACCGAGCACCAGTTTGAGAAAAACCTGAACTAAGCGCGTCCAGGCCAGTAAGTCGCGCTAGTGAACATTTTTACTGAACCTTCGCTATTAAAACAGAAGAAGGTAATTGGTGAACACCTGCACCGAGTTTTGTACTGTTTATAAAAAGTTCTGAAGTTCTGTCTTGTGTTGTTATTAGCATGGCTTCACAAAGAGCTAGAAAAGTCAGTCAGGATTCTGCCGGTCAGCCCGACGGGCAGCACAACTATGACCAGAAAATTAGACTTAACGTTACTAAGAGAAAGGAGCTGTTTATACAGCAGTTTGAGAAGGAAGGTCAGTCATACATTACAATCGATATGTGCTCTTTCCTTTAATTTTTGATTATTAATATGCATTGCTAAGAACTTCATTTAGACAACTTTAAAGGCAGTTATCTTAGTATTTAGATTTTTTTGCACCTTCAGATTCCAGATTTTCAAATAGTTGTATCTTGGCCAAATATTGCCCTATTATAACAAACCATATATCAATGGAAAGCTTATTTATTCAGCTTCCAGATGACCTATAAATCTCAATTTCTCAAAATTGACCCTTATGACTGGTTTTGTGGTCCAGGGTCACAAATATGCCTGACAAGATTGTTACACTGAATGACATTTTAGTGGCTGTTTTTCATGGTAAAAATGTAGCCCATGATATTTATGTTTTGCGCAGAAAAAAAAAACTATTTAATTAAACAGGACACTTTTTAATGTATTGAAAAAACAACAATTCAAAGCTGTATTACACTTATTGTTTTGATGCTTGAAAAGCCTCTTTCGTCTTTGACCCATAACTATTATTTAATGTGAGGCTTTACAGGATTTAATATATTCGTCTTATTTTATTCAAACTTAAGTTTGCTTGTACAATTCTAAGTATTTAATTAAATAACCTTTGTAAACCCGTTAAATTAAAATTGGTACAACAATAAACACTATGTTAATCCTAGTTAACCTTTTCGTCTGCCCACTGAAAAAAGTTGCAGTCTTTTCTGTCCCGACAAGCAGAACACGCGTAAAATCTCCTTCCTTTCTCCTCTCCATTGCCAGTTTTCTCGAACAACAGAGCGGGTCCTGGCAAAAGCACGTATCGATGATTACATATGGTATTAATTAACGTTACATTTTAGAATAAGAAAATTGACACGTCAGCAATAAACGTATAATTGATCTCATACCATGTGGACACCGTGGTGCCGTTTTGTCCCTTTCATTCTGAACAATAACTTCTATTCCGCCACTATCCACGGCATCATCCAGTATTTTACCCATATTTGCCAAAAACCTTACATGTGAGAATCAAACACTCGCATGCTTGACAGGAGGCTTCCGTACATCTAAATGTGTCGCACACATATGACGTCGCCTAAAATAGATTGCGTTTTATTAACGTCTACACCTACCCCAACCCTAAACCTACCCCCATTACAATAATCTAAAAATAGTCATTATTGTTGTACAGTGTGACAACAATTACGCTGTATTGATGTGCGCATGCCCAGCTTCTAGCCGGAGATTCGCTAGCAACCGAGCACCAGTTTGAGAAAAACCTGAACTAAGCGCGTCCAGGCCAGTAAGTCGCGCTAGTGAACATTTTTACTGAACCTTCGCTATTAAAACAGAAGAAGGTAATTGGTGAACACCTGCACCGAGTTTTGTACTGTTTATAAAAAGTTCTGAAGTTCTGTCTTGTGTTGTTATTAGCATGGCTTCACAAAGAGCTAGAAAAGTCAGTCAGGATTCTGCCGGTCAGCCCGACGGGCAGCACAACTATGACCAGAAAATTAGACTTAACGTTACTAAGAGAAAGGAGCTGTTTATACAGCAGTTTGAGAAGGAAGGTCAGTCATACATTACAATCGATATGTGCTCTTTCCTGTTTATATATATATATGAACGAACCCAGTCTTTTACTTGCACCGGAACAGCCCAGGACCGGATAAATGAAATGGAGGCTAATCTGAACAAATTACTGGCCACTGTGGACCGAGTCTTCAAAATAGAGCTGATGAAAATGCCGCAGTCGCTCCACACCACGCTGATAAAAGACCTAATGAATGGTACTACAATTACATAGCCTGTTTGTCCTGTCTTGATGGTTTTTATTATTATTTATAACCTCTAATGTTTTACAGATGATGACACGTCTGTGGGGGAGGTCACCATGGCGCTCACGGTAAAATGATTTTTACTGCCCTCTGGTGTTCGCTTAAGGTAACCGCACCACTTACATCAGCGCCGGTGGTTGTTTTCTTTTTCTTTTAGTGTGCGTCTCCAGAAATTCAGAAACCCTTATCTCGAAAGCCAAGCAAAAAAGGTTTAATTAAACTACGAAGTGTTTTTTTAAGTGTAACTTTCATTCCTTTAAGGTTAGCTTTAATTTCTTTTAGGTTTGAGTGCCACAGTAGGCCAGCCAAGGTCATCAGGTCAAAACAAGGCCGCTCCAGTTGAAGGCCGAAAGGTACTGACCCTCCATTTGTTATGTCATCTTTGTGGGTGCCTAATTTATATTTTACTTATGAGCTTTGCTATCACAGAAACCCACTAAGAAGACCCTGCACAACAGTAAGAGCACTGGAAGTCTGAGGTAAGCTTTAAATTTAATTTAACCTGGTCATTTTAGACGGCTGTTTGTTTTGAATTTATTCCTTCATTGGAATTGTACAATCTACAAATAAGTCACAATGAAGTAGTCTTTGATGTGTGTGTGTATACAAATGCAAAACCTAGAACATTTTTCTGAAAATGATGAATTTCATATAGCCAGCTAGCTATACAGGCATCTAGTGGTTGCACCATGGTATTACATGATTTCCCCCCCACCAGATGGCACCAATATGCCTTTTATGCATTGGGTTTTAAGTACCTTTAACTGTTTTTTTTTTTTAAATTTTTTTTTTAATAACTTAAGCATTAATTGTAAGTGACTTTCTAATGTTTTTGGATTTTCTTTTAAAGAAATAAATTGTCCGTACTTTACAGGTGAATATTTTGCAGTCCTACAAAATCCCCTCAAAATAAAAAATGTTAAAGAATGGAAATTAAAACACACTATAGTACATTTTCCATTCATTTTTGTCTTTTCTTTAGTCTGTTCTGACTGCAGAGGATTGTGATTGCCTAAGTGACGAATACCAGAGGGTTAAATTGCTTTTGTGCATGTTAGGCTGTTTCCTAAAGTTCATCGCTCCTGTCTCTTTGACAGGTGTGCCACAACTGTCAGTGCAAAAAGAGCCCAAGGACGGGTTGTCAAAACGGGTGATCAGGCTTTGGGGTTGGGTAAATTCAGGTAATGTTTCCTAACTTGTTGTTTTACCAGTGAGTTTCTTGTGGTGTGGGTTTTCACAAAGTTTGTTTTATTTTTTTTGATGCAGACAAATGAGTCGCTCCGTTGGTGATGAAATGATGGCGACAGCCACAATAGTAACTTCCCATGGAGAAGTGAGTGCGTTTATTCTTTTGTTGGTTTGTGTTTTTTTCTTCTTCTTCTTCTCTGTATAACATTAAATGGTTTTTCCACCTTTGAAGACCCTGTTCCTTTCTGAAGACAATAAAGATGACATCAATGTTGAGTTGTTAGATGATGCAGCTGTACATCAGATGCGAAAAATCAAGGTGAGCAGTTTAAAATTGCGTAATTTCATGTGGTTGCTTAAAGAGACACTGCAATGGAGCATAACAAGACATGTGACTTTTGTTGCAGAATCTAATGGACTATCTGTGTAACAAAGTGGGGATCTAACATGTGCGGATGCTTTAATTATATCAGCTGCAGCTGGTGTTAAATATA
>NW_015549567.1:785091-804125 GCF_001515605.1 Sinocyclocheilus anshuiensis
AAAACTATTGTGAAGAGATTAAATAAAGTGATTATTTAATTTGGTCTGTCATCCAATTTGATTGCCCCCCTCACCACTTTCCAAGTAAGATGTCTTGAAAAAGCTTCATTTAACTGCTGATTGTTTGCTCCAACAAATCAAACTTTTTTTCAGTTGTGGTATTAGTGGTTGTCAATCTCATGTAGGATTTCATGCATTAATTGAAAAGACTTACAAGCTGTCTTCAATGCTAGATGGCTTTAATTTTCTTATGCACATTTTCCAATTGTGCAGTTGCGCAATATCAGGGTTGATGCAGTGAACTAAAACCATAAATTCTTTACTTGAAATAAAGATTAACTGAAAAAAAACACCAGTTATTTTAATTTGATGCACTAAAATTAAACTATACTTTAAAAAAAAAAAAATCTTCTTGTTATCATTGTTTCTCCTCTATGCCCCGCCTTTCTGAAACGTGTAAATTTTTTTTTACAAAGCTCATCGGTCTGAAAAGCAAGGTGTGCTGTGATTGGCCAGCTATCCAGTGCGTTGTGATTGGCCAAATACCTCAAGCATGTGACGGAAATGTTACGCCCCTACCATACTGTGATGCCGTCGGGCTGGAGCGACGAGACAAAAACATTAAAACCCATTATAAACGAGGCATTTGTTGCATCCAGTGGGGACATAATTACTGATTATAATGACTTATACTGACGTTTTACGCGTTGCATCGCGCTGCGTAAACCTAAAACCATGTCTGCATTTGTTATCGGAGAAATGACAAACAAGTGCTACTCTACACTGCTCAAAACTCACGTTTGAATCATCAGTGGCAAATCCTTTAAATATGAAAAACGTACTTACATTACAGTTTATAATGACTTATACTGACGTTTTACGCGTTGCATCGCGCTGCGTAAACCTAAAACCATGTCTGCATTTGTTATCGGAGAAATGACAAACAAGTGCTACTCTACACTGCTCAAAACTCACGTTTGAATCATCAGTGGCAAATCCTTTAAATATGAAAAACGTACTTACAGTCTGTGAGTCAGAACAGCCGGCATTGTAGTCTACTCTACCAGGATCAGGAAACAGTCCTCCATAAAATGCGCTGGACACATCTGAATATTTGGATTGAACTGTTCTGGAATGGTGTTGTAAATACGACTTAACCACTGATTTCTAGTCGTGTCCTCTTTTGGAAGGACAAATAAAGTAGTTTCTTTTTCGCAACGAAAAGCACAGCGTCACACACGGCAGCTAGAGTGAGCGGCGGCCGGTGTATTCGACGCAGGAGCGTCCGGCGGGCTTGCGGCAACCACATGTGACGACCCCGGGCTGGACTCCGCTTCGTCCACGGTGAAAGCCGATCTGGCGGTCCACAGCACGAAGTTGATGTATTACTTCAGCGAACAGCACGGATCAGCTCCAGGCATGACGAAGCGGATCTCGTCCTCTTTTTGGAAGGCCAAAGTAGTTTCGCTTTCACAACGAAACGCAGCACCTTCACGACATGGCGGCAGCAACAATACTACAGCGAGAATAAAAGTTACGCCTTCTTTCTTTGCGTGAACATTTGGGCGGCGTTATGCAAATCTTCTAAGAATATCTCTTTGGATTTGATATTTGAGTCTTTGCAACTTTACAGGTCTTTATGCACCAAGAGCTTGTAACACTCCAAAGAGAAAGGCTTTAAAATAAAAATGGAAAATATGAGCTATATAGTATTACAATATTGCTCAGTACAGCCATTTAAATATAATTGTTTGCCTTATTATATTTTGAGCCATAAATTTACATGCCTTTCATAATATCTGTAGATTAGTATTGCTTTAAGCGTGGCGTCACTATGTGCGTAACTCGTCCCGCACGGTTTGTGCTTTGACTAATGGTGGTTATTTAAGTGTCGAGTGGAGGCTTGTTGTGGGCCACCCTGAGGCCCCTGGGGCCCCCAGCTATATCTTGTTACAGATATCTGAGTGGGTTTCTTTCTTGGGACAATACAAAAGGGAAATCCTCACTTTGGGTGGCAAGTTTTGCTTTAAAATGACGTCGAATATTAATCATGATTATTGCTGTGGCTGGTCTTGAGTTTGATTCGCGCACATAAACTCCTCCCAGCCGTCCTGTGTCACAGTGCGTCTCGTGCAGGAATGGTGCTGAGGCAAATACGCACACGCGCATCACAGCCATACGGCAACACCCCGCTCCTGCATGCGCCTGCGACGCTGCGCACTACGTTTATTAGCGGTTCTACAGCGTATAATAACAACGACTTTTCTTCAGTCGGAGGTGCGAGGGCTTATTTCGCGATCTCTTTATTTTATTATTTCATTACCACGTTGGCTCGAGCAATTGTGCACCGGGCGGTTGAAAGATGCACGGAGCGCATTGATGGCTCGGCGTGAATGATGATCTAGAGACATACATGACATTGGACTCTGGAAAGGTCTGCGGATAACGATGAGCACCGGTGAGTGTTGGGAGTGCGTCGCGTATACTAATCTCATTACCTAAAATCTCTGAGTTTTGTTTGTCTGTACGCGGTAGTCTGGTTCCACCCACCTATCCACCAGCGTTTATGTTGCAGTGCAGCCGTGTTGTATGGAAATGCGTAATGTAGTGCTGTCAAAGGTGTATAGAGGCTGTCTCTTGTTTTTTCGTGTGATGTGTAGCGCGTTCAACAGTGTCCCAAGACTCCCTTAGTGTTCTGCATCTGGTGACAACAAACCCTTTGAGTTGGGAAACTTAAGTTATTACTAGGGGTTTTATTAAGGGAAATGTTCTGTTGGGCTTATTTTATTCTGAGAACTGGCACAATTTGTCTATAAATCTTTTTTGTATAGTCTTAATCTTAAGTCTGAATGATGCTTCTCTCCTATATTAACAAAACAAATCCTGTGCATAGTCATGATTTACAGGATGGATGTCTGATGGATTACCTCCTTTACCCCTAAAGGTTGCATTGTACCTTAGTTTAGTAATCTGTATTCTTTTGGTGCTATTTTGAGCCCTTGTACCCCTAAAGGAAGAATTTTTGCACCTTTTTTTCTGACAGTGTAGGTGCATTTGGAAGTCCTATAAAAAGTTTAATAACCCGTATTTTTGTTGATGTATTTAAAGGAATAGGTCTACAACACTGTCATTCACTATGTGGTAGCTTAAGTTAACACTGAGGGTGTTAGAAGGATGGTCTGCACAATCCCAGGTATTAGTTGATTTTGCCGTCAAGGTGGCCAATATCTCTAACCTTAATTAATATTGTCTGTAGTAGACTTGTGCCGGTATTCGGTAATGCTATATATCACGGTAATGAATATGCACGATATTGTTATCGTGGGCACTTCTAAATCCCGTGAATAATTATATAATTAATCTTAGGTATTCCAATATTTAATAACACGTTGTTAAAATTGAAAGTTGCAACTGTTATTTAATGAGCTAACATGAACTAAGACGTGTATTTTTTAACAAAGATTAATAACTTCTGTAGCAAATGTAGCTATTGCTCATTGTGAATGTTAATGCATTAACTAAGGTTAACTAATGAGGTCTTATTGTAAAGTAATACCTATTGGTCTTTATAGTTCTTTTGCACTTTAATCTGTGTAAAACTTTGAACTTTATACATTTTTCTGTATTGCTTTATTGCATTTAAATGTTCAGGTATTTTTGTTATAAGAAAAAAAGTTATTAAACCTGTTATACTGTATTATGACAGCACTTTTTTTTAAAACTAAATTTAAATATCGTGATAACACCGTATACCGTGATTAAAAGCATTAGCAATTAATCGCAACATGAGAATTTGATACCGGCATACCCCTAGTCTGTAGATACAAGTTCCCTTTTTATGTGGTAATGATGTTCTGTAACCTCTATCCCGGGTAGAGTTGCGAAAAGGTGGAAATATTCCAGAAATTTTGGAAACTTTCCAGGATTTTTTGTTTTTGTTTTTAATATTTCAGGGATTTTTGGAATGTTTCCGGAAATTTTCCACCCCTTTGCAACCCTAATCCTGGGTTGCTTTTCCAAAAAGCATCATAATCGTAAATTGACAGACGAGACCGGTGCCAATGGCTTCTGTTCTACATATTGCTGTACATATTCTGTAAGGTTCATAAAGTGGTTGCTTAATTTTAATATGAATGACACATTTTGTTTGAAACAAATGTTATTTCTTTAAAAATGTTGTTCTGGAACAGTGTGTGAACCAATTATGCATAATTTGGTTAATTTATTTTCTGTATAACCTTATTTTCAGGTCAGCATAATTTGTGCCAGAAATTCAACTCATGTGAATCTGACTGATGTAATATCAGAGTATTAGCTAAATCATCATGGGAGTGACTTAGGAGTGAAGTTGGTACATTAGGGCAGTTCTCAACTGGGTTTAGTTGAGGACACAAATTATTTTTATATCAGGCATCAAGTGCTGTTCCAACACGGTGGCATGTATTTTTATTTTTTAATTTTTTTCTCTTTAAGTGAAAGATTAAAATAAATCTGGCGTGGGTGAGCTATTTACTATTACTTTGGGTTATATATTTATAATGCATTTATGCTACCTCTGAGCAGCATTAAACAGTCTGTGTCAAGATGTGCATATAAATGCCATTTCACTTTTGCAGTGTAAATTTGGCATTAATGACATGAATTAGCACCAAAATACTGAGTTTGATTAGATATAAGCACTTTGGCATCTAAAACAAAAGATATGCCAATTTCACCTTTTTTTTTTTTATTTTTTTTTTTAAAGTTGATGAGTCTCTTTATTTTGATGTTGATTGTATGGTTAGTTGCGACTCAGCAGATGAGAACTGCTGTTTTAGGGTATGCAAGTTAAGACTGACTTTCTTTTAGAAGGTATTTGGTTACAATTAAAAAGATTGTGGATTTTGGCTCTTTGCAGAAAAGGCGCAGGCTGAATGTAAAATTGTTACAGCTGTTGGAAGCAAACAGAGAAATAGCTGGTGATATCACAGTAACTGCTACAGTAAGTCCCTGAGAAACAGATACTAGCAATTAGCCCTGAAATCTAGAGTGGGCCTGTGACATTTTCCTTGTCCTGGTTTTATTGGTACTGACTGTGAGGAATGGCCTCCAGCTTATTCATCAAACACTAGCTACGATAGGGACAAAATCAGAAGGCTCATTTTTCACGTAATGTTAAAGAATAGCGTGGAAGCTGTTTTCAGCTATTTAAGGTGCCGTTCTAACCTGCAGAAATCAGAAAGGAGACACAAATTGGATATCACGTATGAAAAAGTTTGAAATATACACCCTTGCCTTCCGCATGAACCCTGGTGGTTTTGTTAATTGAGCCTTGGTTGGATGCATGCTGGGAGAATGCCATTTCATCATCAGCAGGTGTGTTTGGAGGGACATTTCAAGAACAGTATCGGTGTATTTGATACACATACAACATACCCCCCTCCCCATCACATTGTCAAATAGACCTTGGAGTAGTGCCATATTTAACTCTTGACAGGAGTGAAATCAAGGCTGCGATGATAGAAGTGCAGCGTGTTCAGTGGAGATTGTACTGTTGTTTACGAACAACATATTGATTAGCTGAAGAAACTTGTTTATGAAAAGACATTTAGTAGACAAAAGCTCCATAAAACAGTTTTGAAAGTTGTGATTTGGTGGAAATAATTACATGATCTGTCTTATATAGTGCGTGCCATTGAAAAGACTAGTCTGTTATCTCACAACCTTGTTTTTATTGGTTAAATACAGTATGATGTCTAACCTGACTGTTGGTCATTTGATGAGCATCAATGAGTCTGCTCCGAATACTTGGTTAATAAAGCATTGTTTTTAGATTGCATTATCCAATAAATGGTTTGTGTGATTCTTAAAAAGGCCCCTCTACAAATTGAGGCCTTATAAAGGTCTTAAAATCAGAGCAAAAGCCTTAAGTGAATAAAGTCATGGCATTAAATGTTGCACGCATTGCAAAAAATGAATATCTATATTTTGGTTTCCAATACAAAAATCTAAACATTCATATATTAAGAAAATCAAAATGTTTATATTTTGAACAAATCTGTCAGTGGCGTATGAAAACTTTTTTCCTTTTGAGTCAAGTTGATTTTTCGATTCAAGATTCACAGAAAATGAGACGTTTTCTTATTTTGCTTCTGAAGTAAATGTATTTTGATTTTAAGAATCTTTAGACTTTGCACTGGAAAACAAGGTAAAACTCGACAAAATTACTGAGGGAAAAAAATCACTACTTTTTTTGTAGTGTGGTTGTTTACACATTCTAGTGGTTGGGAGCAGAGCCATTTAAGCCTTTATAGTTATTTATTTTTATCATCTTATATGCATATATGCAGAAACCTGTACAAAAATCACTTTTTTTTTTTTTTGGCCATCACTTTCAACAACTATCATGGGCATAATACACTATTTTATAAATTTTTTTTAAATGCATTATGTATTTTCGGTTATAATACGTGACTCAATTTACATACATGTGCATGTATTTGAGTTATTGAAAGATGCTATAGTAACCTGTCTTTTTAGACAAACCCTTTTTACAGTCACACCATTAAACATTTGATTGCGCACATGTATGTGCTAATGATTTGATATTTGTTATTGGTGTTTGCTTTGAGCTGAGTTTTTACTCAAAGGCAAAAGTAATTTGTTAATATGACCAGTTATTTGCACTTTTTTGCAAAATAGGCTTCTTTTTACCCATTAAACCCTAAAGGCAAGCTGGCCAGAGATGACCAGCTGCTTTACTTGTGTGTGTGTGTGTGTGTGTGTGTGTGTGTACGTGTGTGTGTGTGTGTGTGTGTACGGGTGTCTGTGTGCGTATTCTGCCTTTAACTTTCTTCAAATGCTCAAAATAACTTTTTGCTCTGTCACATGTTTTTATGATTGTACCATGCCTCTGCACAACAGTAAGAAAATTCAAATGATGCAATTTTCTTTGAACATTTTCATTCTTTTATTGGAATGTAGCTCTGCTGAATATAGTACTGCTGAGTCAGTGAACAGTTTGCATGTCACCCCAGATGGAGGCTCATCTGGTTTGACCAAATTTTGTTGCCAGCTTATGAGATATTGAAACAATGTCAACCATTTTGCGAGCAGTTTGCATACGTGTATACACTTTCCTTAATACACTTTGAATATGTCTAAATATATCTTCAGGCTGTCATTTGTCTGATCAAGCATGTCTTTTATCCCAAAATTCAAGGCAGCTCCTTTGGTTCAGCAAAAAACATCTTGTTGAATTGCTTTGTGCTATGTAGTGTTCTTGAGTTGGTTCTGTGGTTCTTATTTGCTTATTAAAAACGATGTTCTAATTAATTTGTGTGTCAGGCTCAGAAATGTACTTTTCCATTAGGTGGCAATTGCCCCTGGAATTGATTTCCAAGGACCTTTTTTAAAAACCTTTCTAAGGGCATTTTAGGATTTTAATATTTAATGTTTCTGTGTTGTCTTGTCAAATACTTAAATATAAATTGAAATCATTTCAATGAATCAGAATACTATAGGTTGTTTTTAGTACAATTAATCAACATCAGCACTTTTACAGTAATTTTTACACTTGCAAAGGTTAAACAGAAGCTACATCTGATCTGATACTGCTGCTTAAAGGTGGTGCACATAAAATATGAATTATTATAAAAATAAATTATGCTATACAGACAGAACCATTTATTAATTGATTTTTTTTTCTTGATAGCATGAACAAAACGTTTATTTATTCATTATTTATTATTTATTTATTTTAACTGGGAAAGATTTATATATAGAAAACAAACTAAATGTCTCTGTATGGTCACTGCATTCATACACTAACAGAAATGTGTGTGATTTGGCTTTAATGCTCAATTGAAAAATGAGTAAAAGAAATCTTTGATTTAACGTGAGCAGATCTAAGTGTAATGTGACACTTTCACTTTAATTGTGACCATTACATTTAGTTCAATTGTTTCTTTCTTTTTTTTTTTTTTTATCTTAAATATGGGGCGAATTTTGTTAATTTTGGTGGCTTTTTTGCCCAAAGCCCTTGATAATTTCCGAGCTCTGTGTGTGTGTATTGTTGGTGTATCTTTGGAATGGAATGTTACAGCAGAGTGTGATGATTCTCTACCCATCACCCCTCTCGTTCCGCCACGGTAACCAGAAGAGTGCTGAGGTTATGGGGACAAATCCAGAATGTAGCGTCCTCGTGCTAAACTGATAGGTCAGGTCTGAATTTACTGGTGGTCAGTGTTCTCAGATTAGGAGCTATAAATCAGCTGCTAGAACAGAAAAATTCGATTTTTTTTTTTTTCTTTTCTTTTTTTCTTATGTTTTGGTTAAAAATTGAAGGAAAATTGTAGTGAAATTTCAACAATCTTTGTGAAACCGGAACTCAAACTACAGTAATGTTTTTGTAATACAATATTTTTAAAATAACTTTATACATTTTTGCTAAAATAATGACTGTTTCCAGACAGGTTTCAGAACACTCCCCTGTCTGCCATTAGTTGCGCAAACGGATAGTCCTGCCATATACGCCATTGGTTGAACCAGTGTTGCTGCGGTGTCAGGCAGGGATGCGTTTTCTATACAACTTGCTGTTTTTGCTAAAATAGTGCAATGCGTTTTTGAAGAAATGACTACTCTCAAAGCCGCAGTAACTTGGTGTTAATGATGCAGGTATTATTTGTGTAATAACTTCAGCTAATTAATCAGTTTGAGCTTGAATTAACGTCAGATTTAGCTGTAAATAAAGAAAATGACTCCAATATTTTTGTTCTCTGCTGTTTTGCTTTATTTCCAGATGTTTGATTCAATCGTGGCTTAGCTTTCACTTCATAAAATGTTGCTTACCTTCTGTTGACAAACTAAAAAATATTGAATAATTAAGATAATTACCAAAAAAAACCGCAAGTAACGCTTTGAATTAAACATGACATTCTAAGTAAAAAGACTGAAACGGTATTTTCTTGTACAACCTATTCCAGTAATCTTTGGTTTATTTACAACTTTAAAAAAAATCTTTAAATGGTTTACAGTTGTCTTCATTGTCTTTCCATAATCTAATGCAGTGTTTCCCAACCTGTTTTTTTAGTCGCGGCACCCTTTGGAAATTTTTAACTTGTGGCACCCTATAAAATTAATTGTCACAATATTTGAATTTCTAAATTCGATATGATAATTTGAAAAGTATAGATATTCGGTACAACAATCAGAACATGCGAGCATAACATAGCGGTTAGCAGATCAAGGGCAGCGTTACCAGAGTTGCCCATTTACCACACCATGTTACAACACAGTAGGGCTATTGCAGACAGAAACAATACTGTACTACATCGATGTTTCCTGTTGGCTCAATTTTTGAGTGGACTTTGCTGTTCCGATTCGCATGAACGGTATATGAGTGGAGCGACTGAGCGGAGCGCACACGCATAGAGCGGGATAATACGCAGAGCGTCACACCACGTGAAAGTGAAACCTGAGCGGTGAACTAATTTTCGGCAGCCGAAATTTCGGTGCATCTCTAATTATTGGCGACATCAGAAATGGATATTATATAATAGATGCTTTTTTGAACATTTTAGCAATTTAAAAATATCAAAGGATTTTTTACACGGCACCCCTGCTCTCGACAGACGGCACCCCGGTTGGGAAACACTGATCTAATGTACTGTAGTTCTCACCCTCAGCTGCTGAGATTTGACACCTGAGCACTGCTGCTGTGCTTTAGAGTCTCAGGTTACGTGGAGAGAGTAAAGGAGCTCTGTAAATTATTCATGACTTGAATCTGAAGGGTGTCTGAGTTGGAGCAAGCAGAGTACATCCCCATCCCTGTTTCTCTCTCTCTCGCTCTCTGTTATCGCTCTCCTTCTGTGGCCCCTATTACGCTCTCCATTAGCTCAGGAAAAGAGGATATAGGATGAAGTTGAAGTAAAAGAGTTGAAGGACTTTTAAATGTAGATCAAAGTGTAGAGAGTGAAGTTGAGCTATTTTGACACTGGCAGTGTTCGTGTACAGAATGTGAGTGTGTACGTTGTTTTTTTTGGATCCTGATGAGGTCACAATATTCAATTCAAACATTGCTTGTACTATAAACTCTCTTACATGAATGAAGTATGCATACACACACAATTTTACATGATATATTTTGTTTTATTTTATTACTAAAAATGCTTCTAAAAAGATTGTTTACCTGACTATATCCAGAAGAGGTCACTTATGTGTAACACTTATCTTTGTAGATTTGGTTGGGTATCCTAAACAATTTAAGTGGTTTTGGTGTTTGCCAACTTATCTGCTTCTGGCTATCCTACCGTCTCTATTGATCATGCTGTCCAGATGATAAATAGCCTGAAAATATCCTATAATTTTTGTAAGCAAATTTGTTTAAGATGATGACTACATACAGAGAAGAAAACGCCCACAGGGTGTCAAATTTTTAAAATAAATCATCTCGACGGACAGAAAAATGAGCACAGATTAGTCAGGCACATGTTCTCTATCTTTGCAAATCATACAAAGGGAATTATGTAATGTGTTTTCTCTGAATGCCGAGCTTGGCTCGCTCACTCTATCGCTCCTTTTTTCTGTTTTGCCATGTCTCACTTTAGAACAATGCCGCTTTCATTATTTTTGTTTCCATGGATTGCCAGCACAGATTTTCAGCAGTCTAAACAATTTTTAATGGTGCTGACAAACTGAAGCCAAATGCTTATGGCAGCAAATTTAGCTCTCATAAAAAAAATCCGTAATCAATTACTTGTTTTAAGCCCCTGACAGGTGCTAGCTGCCCGTTCACAAGCCTGATCATTATTCAGGACTTATAGAGAACATGTGAGAGAGTGAGATAGCAGTATGACATTGACATTGGCTGGAGTGAGGGGTCTTCAGAACTGGAAAAGATTTGAGCCCCTCTGATCTCTTGAACGCATTAATTAAATGGACCGGGTGTGTGAAAAGTTCTGCGGTTCATAAATACCTGTCATGACTCTGTTCATATTTGAGAACTTTCATTAGAGCGACTGCATTCAAGTGTGGTCTTGCTAACAGAGCACTGATGATAAAATCTCCGCTTGAAACTGTTGTTACAGGCATCCAATCCATCAAAATCCAGTCCTTTTCCAAGGAAAGGTGGATTCAAAATGACAAGGAAAACACAAACAAGTCAATATTAGGCATGATCTCATGTGCAAAGGTATGTAGTAATAAAATAAAGGGTTAGAGTCAGATAGGGCTGAGTGTGGCATTATGGGATAGCAACGGATGCAGTTGGTCACTCTGGTTTTGGTTGCCTGTTTCATGTTTATTTGGGACATCCTACATTGTAAAAATTGATTTCATTTTGTTTCGCTATATCCTCGTGTATATTATTTTTATATTAAATAAACTTATTTATATTTTTCTATTATTAGTAATTAAAGTGCTAGAAAAGTGGAACAATACTTTTTTTTGGATGTCTCTAAGATGAAATATAAATAATAATAATAGTCCTAATAATAATTTGAGACATCCTATATATCCTATGGTACAGGCCTATCCTAATTTCATTTAATTGTGGGCTAGGCCTATATATTATGAATAATGTGAGACTTCCAACATTTGGAAAAGTAAAAAAAACAAACCAAAAAAAAATGATGGAATGTAAAATATGCTACATTATATAAATATAAAAATATATTTTGATGACATTCCAGTGTCCTATAGACCTGACATAAGTTTATAGCCTAAAACGCGGAAACCTTTAGCTAAATGTATGCAGCATGTTTCTCACGTTGATAACAGGTTGATACATAGGCCTACATTTTTTTTTTTTTCCCCCAACCGGGCTGAATGATAGTCCAGCTGCGTACCTCACACAGAGAAAATACGGTAAACGCCCTCAGATATTTGGGAAGGGGTGTTATGTTTTTGATCGAGAAGCTTCTATTTATAATGGATTGCTGCAATAGCTCGAGTGTGAGGCGGGAATCATATGACCTGCGTTCATTCCTGTAGTTTCGCTGTGACGCGCTGTGTGAAGCGCATTTCTCCGTCGCTCGCGAGAGGAGCTCCGCATTAACATGTCCCAGACCGCTGTGCTCCACTGAAATACTGTCGGATATATATATATATTTTTAAACAGCAGGCTCATTCTCTTATTTACAGAATAGACGTGATTACGGGAGACGATGCCTGAAGAAAAAGGTAATGTTGCGCTTTGACGCTCTGTCTGGTTTTTTATTATTTCAGATGGCGGTTCTGCCGCTTTGTAAATGGGATCCTGTCATGTACATGTTGATTTCATTTTAGTAATGTCGAGGCTTGATATATTATAATGTTATGACATTCAACCTGTTTTTCATCACTGAATTTTGAGCTTTACAGATTATGGCATTTTCATTCATGATGCATTTTAGTAAGCATGCATAGCAAATATACAGTCATACAATGAGAGTAGTATTTTTGTTAGATTGAGGCTCTGCAAAACATTATTATGATGGTTCTGGTTGTCTATTAAAACAATAACAGTCCATCTAGACTGAGAATATGCATGGTTTTGGCAGAAGGACATGCTGTTGACTCCAGGAGCTCAGATGCAATCTGGTTTCATTGGACAGCAGTCTAGAGATGTTTTGCTTGTGTGTGTGTGTGTGTGTGTGTGTGTGTGTGTGTGTGATAGGAGACAGTGAAAACATGGAGGGGAGGGGGAACAGATGCTGACATGTAGTTATTTTTTGAGTGCCAATTAAAAAGAAATTGATTATTATTAGAGGTTTGCATGTCTATACTGTGAGGCTAAAAACCAAGGTTTTATTTTGATTGTCATGTTTAGACACTGCAATGATGTCTACATAAGAAAGGCAGATAATTGCTTTTAAAATGTGTTCAGTGTGTATTAAGGTTATAGCAGGCAAAAATTGAAAATTTCATGTGAATTGGTGTTAAAGGGGTCATATGATGCGATTTCAATTTTTCCTTTCTCTTTGGAGTGTTACAAGCTCTTGGTGCATAAAGAAGATCTGTAAAGTTGCAAAGACTAAAGTCTCAAATCCAAAGAGATATTCTTTATAAAAGTTAAGTCAACCACGCCTACCTAAAATGGCTCGTTCTAACACGCCCCCACATGTCTACATCACTATGTGGGAAGATTTGCATAACGCCGCCCAAATGCTCCGCTTCGTCTGGCCTAGAGCTGATCTGTGCTGGTCACTGAGGGAATACATCAACTTAGTGCTGTGATCGCCGGATCGGCTTTCACCGTGGACGAAGCAGAGTCCAGCCCGGGGAGGGCATAGAGGAGAAACAATAATGTACAGTATGTGGCAAATAATGTGTTTTTTCAACTTTAAACCGCATAAACACATTTCATTACACCAAATACACAAAATAATGTTCTTTTTAGCAGCATCATATGACCCCTTTAAGACTGGTGGTTGATGTAGATAGATAAGCTTGGTTGGTTGCCAGTGAATACAGCATGTGATCCTTTACTCTGCAATTAGTTTTAAAAACATTTGCTGTTTTTAAATATTCAAAACACTTTGAAAACAGAAATTGTGTATTATCCAGTGACAGTGCTGACTTTGTAACTGAGAATAGGAATCTTTTTTAATTTTTTTTTATTTTTTTTTTTAAAGGAATAGTTCACCCCAAATTTAAAATCTGCTGAAAATGTACTCATCCAAGATATCAATGAGTTTGTTTTAATTTGAACTGGTTTGCAGAAATTTTAGCATTACATCACTTGCTCACCAATGGATTCCCTATCATGAATGGGTGCCGTCAGAATGAGAGTTCAAACAGCTGATGAAAACATCACGATATTCCATTGTATGACTGGAGTGAAAAGCTGTGTTTGTAATAAACAAATCTATCATTAAGTTGTTTTTAACATTAAACCGTTGCCTCCTTTATCCAAAGTATTGTTTTTTGCACTAAAAAAGTTGTCTCGTCTGAATCAGGAGAGAAATATGCACAGATCAAGCACTGCTTACAAGCGAAAACAGTTCTAATGGTGACATTTTTATCAGCTGTTTGAAATATCATTCTGACAGCAAAACAGTAGATAATCAATAATCAGGCAGTATTGGCACCCAACACTTTGAGATCACAAGCAATACTCTAAATTGCTTGGATGGCCTTACTGCCACACTTTCACAAGGGCAAACACATCACTGTTGGAAGAGTCTCAGCAGCTGCAGAAATACCTTGGTGCTGACCTTGGTGACAGTAAACAAACTCTCTTTCTGTGCTCCGCCTCTTCTCTAATGCAGGAAAACAGCTCTGAAAGAAATATTAAGAAATTAAATATAAAAGTTAGTTGTTGTTTTTGCAAATTTGAACTGGATGTCTACAATCTGATTCTTGCTCTGCAAACGTAATAGTGTATTTCTGTTTCATTTGAGCACGAAATTGGTATATCAATGAACATAAGTGCACCAATATAATCTGTGGCATTGAGTCTTGGATGTTTATCTTGCTATTTCACTACCACAATGAATGAGACTTTGGTTAAGTGCTTTAAATCCATTACTGTGGTTCCTGTTGTTGTCCTCCCAGGCAGAAAGCTGCTGAAATGGAGTTACTTCTGGCTGCCTCAAAATGGGCACTTTATGCTCATGAGCGTGTAATTTGCTTTAAAAGCCTTTAATCATCCTGCCATGTCCGAGGATCATCCTCAGAAATTAGTGCTTTAAGTTTCTTATAGAGAGATGCAAGCATCTCTTGGAGTATTTGCTGTGACTTTACCACCAAAATCTTTTAATTTGGCAGGATTTTCCTCACCAGTGCACAGTAAGCTACTTGTTTTTCCTCAGCCGTCTGAAAATTGTTAAACGTTTACCTGTAGATCTAAATGAAAAGGAGTATGTACAGCTGCACATTGATGTATGTACTAGCTTGTGGAGTTCCAAGTTATACGAAACAATTATAATTTAATAACACTTACTTTTTTTTTCTTTGCATATTTATTTGTCTTGAAGAAGTCTCTTGAAACTTCTCATTGGCTGTTTCACCTTGCACAGTTGATAACCTGATGTGTGACATTTAATACAGAAGAATCATCAAAATGTGACTGTGACCATTAGGTCACTTTGAGGTCAAGACATGACTTAATATGTTTCATGAACTTATACACTTCAGTTGAAGTGAATGAAGAGATGGTGAATGCAGGAGATGAAAATATTAACCTATCGCTACTTATAGGGAACATCAAACAGCTTCGACATGCACAGTGTGATATTTGAGGAATGGCGAATGGGGCTCTTATATAACTCATAACTATAGAAGTAAGCTGCAGTATTGAATTATGCTGCAGCACAAGAGTAATAGGATGAATGCTTTAGTATTCAAAGGCTTTCTATTATTCAATCATACCCCAAACCCCACAATTGCATTTGCAAAATAAGGCAAATGACGAGTGATTTTTGGCTAGTTGAATGGCAGAGAGATCCTGCGGTGGAAATCGGAGCCTTTCAATTACACAGTCATGTCAGCCATGCGCATGGACCTCAAGCAGAATGTAGTAGGGCATAATGGAATCCCCAAGGGTTGACTAGATGCTCTATTTATGGAGAACCTGCTTAAAGATAGATGACACTGGCTGTATGAAGAAGTAAGTTGGTTGAAAGTAAGGTGTGTGTGTTTAGCGACATGTGGAACAAACTCCTCCCTTACGCTGACCTTTAGTTGGTCGTGCTTACAGAGGTTTTGATGATATATTATGTGGACATCTGAAGCATGCAGATGAGTGTATGAAGAGAGCGGGTGTGGCAGTGAAGTACGGCTTCATGCCTTTATTACTTTAACCACAGATCTTTGGCTCAGGTTGAAAGGAATCAGAGATTTGGGAAATCTCTGGATTGTTTTTGTACTTCATGAGAACTTGATGATGATCCACCCTGACTCATTGAGTCCTTATCAGAGGAGATGTGCTTAGTCTTATAAGATTCAATCACCGTTTTCTCCTTTTTATGATGTGGTTTGCTAGTTTATGGAAGCTTTGTGCTGGCTGGAACCACAATCTCTTTATACACCCTATAGTACTCTTGACAGACATTGTGACTCGAAAGCTATAGTAATAGTTTGCCGTTTCTTTCTTCTGCACTGAAGTTATTTTGCAAAATGTCTGTTTTTTTTTTGTACATAAAATGAAAGTCAGTTGTTTGGGCTCCAACATACTTTTCTTGTTATGCAGAAGAATGAAAAATATTCAACGTAAATTAATTCTGGTTCACAATGTCTTCGTCGTTTTGAGTTAAGAGTCTCAGATGCTGAGAGGTACAAAGTGCATGAATGTTTAATGAGGTAACCTTTTAGACGGTTTATGATTGGCTGTTTTTTGCCATAACATTTAACCCCTTTTCAAGAACTGTGAAATGAACTTACATAATATTGTAGTGTTTATTAGTATTTTGAATCCGTTTCTATTTCTGTATTTTTAGTTGTAATTTCAGTTTCAGTTTTAGAAATTTTATGTGCTTTTGCCATTTTTATTATTATTATTATTATTATTTTTTTAATTACATGTACAAGAGCTGAACTGAGCTGAATGATGACATAACTGAATTCAATGATGAACTGCCTTTTTGCATTATTGACACTATTTTTGCGTTATTGACACTAGGGCTGCACGATAAATCGCATGCTATATTTAACGCGCAGCTTGTTAGTAAAGCCGGTTCTGTAATCAGCGGTAAATCTCCATCACGTGCGTGCTTTCACGTGGAGCAGCATTTACTACACCGAGCCGTTGTTCACTGACAAGCTGCACAAAACGTGCAAAATATGATCGTGGTTTTGCCTGTATCGCATGCGATTTATCGTGCAGCCCTAATTGACACACTATTTTCCTATTTAATGCTGTACAGTTGCTTTGACACAATCTGTATCGTTAAAAGCGCTATATAAATAAAGGTGACTTGACTTGACTTGAAATAAAATTGCAATAATTGAAAAAAAGTAAATAAAAATGTATGTAAACGTATTTATTCTAGGGATGCACCGAAATGAAGAATTCTTGGCCGAAATCGAACCGAAAATGTTTTTACCACTGAATAAATTAAATAGCCAAAATGTTTTTTTTTACGGTTTAAAGAAAAAAATAAGCAATTAGAAAACAACAATTTAAAAATATTTATTTAACACTGAACATGTTTTAACATTCTAGCAGACAACATACCAACAAAGCACAATTTAACTTTATTTTTTGTCCATTTTTGAGGTCCCCTTCTTGAATCAGGCATGTATTTTTTACTGTACAAATAAATGCGATAACCTTAAGCAAAAATATCACAGTTTCACTGTATCGCAGTATTGTCGTTACAGCTATAAAATGTGTTATTTTTAAATGACTGGGTAAAAAAAAAACAACTTTTTTTTCACTGAACACAATCTATTTTGTTTTTGAGCAATATACAGAATATTAGGAACAGTAGAATATGTTTTTTTTTTCTTTGATTTGTTTCAACATCTTTATTTAACCTAAATCTGTAATTACAGTTATTTAATTTTAGTTATATAATTCATATACATATAATTTCATATCATTTGCAGCACGTAAAACAACTTTTATTTAAATGCTGAATCGATTATAGCCTGGAAAGCGAGCAAATAGCGTTTTCATATAACGCTAATCAATAAAAAGCTGTCACTCACTTCAATTTATCGCAATCTCACGATTCCGTGATATGAAGCTCTCAGAACTGCCAATAATACATCGTGTCTATGTGTGGCGTTTAGCATTCAGTGAATTCTGACTGTGTCACCCTGTATCTACCTCCAGCTGCATTTCGCGCGTCATCAGAATCACGTGATTGCAAACAAACTATATGAACTATACAGAGACGAGATTAAAAGAAAATAGCATGTAAACTTTTCTGAAGACAGTCAGTTCCCCTCAGAAACACATTCATATAAACCCCCAAATCAATATTGAGGATTTTCTTCCAATAGTTCGTGCATCATGACCAGTGAGTGATCTGCCTGCTACAGTATTTTTCTCTGTGCGTCCGTCTTCAACGTCTTTGGCCTGTGTTAATGGGCATTTACAGACTTCATATTTTCACATAAATTACATTTTGGAAAACGATTGCATTGCAACGCAGTTTGTGCAAGTCCAGAACAGAGACGAGTTGCTTGCAATAAGACAAAAAACGGCCAGTTGCCGATCGCGTAAGTTCCAGGGGAAGCTCCTTAAATTCGGCCATCCTACACACACATGACTGACAGCTCGCTCGCACCAACAGGAGGAGGAGGGTCGTGTTACTCTCTACACTTCACTCAACCTGAGGGATTCCTACACTTTCGAGGAGACGTGAAAAACAGCGCATACCGCAGGAACGGTATAACGGAAAATATTAGCGGTTTTGAAACCGTGACATTTTCAAATCGCGGTATACCTTGAAACCGGTTATCAGCCCATGCCTACTGAGCAGAAGAGAATTCTTTTAAAACATTAGAAAATATTACAGATCCCAGTTTGAACACTACAGTGCCATGAAAAGGTTTTTCCCCCCTTACTGTTTTTTTATTTTATTTTTTGCATATTTGTCACACTTAAAAGATTCAGATCATCAAACAAATTTTAATATTACACAAAGATAATGCAAGTGAATACAAAATGCAGTTTTTAAAAGATGATTTCATTTATTAAGGGAAAAAAGCTGTCCAAAGCTACCTGGCCCTATGTGAAAAATGTATTGCCCCCTCCTGTTAAATCATGAAAGAACTGTGATAAACCAAATTATTTTAGAAAGCTGAGTTAAATTTCACTAGCCACACCCAGGCCTGATTACTGCCAGACCTATTGAATCAAGAAATCACTTAAATAGAACCGGTCTGACAAAGTGAAGCATGCTTTAAGAGCAGCACATCATGAAGAAATTCAAGAACAGATGAGAAACAGAATAGTTGACATGTATCAGTCTGGAAAGGGTTATAAAGCCATTTCTAAGGCGTTGGGACTCCAGCGAACCACGGTCAGAGCCATTATCCACAAATGAAGAAAACTTGGAACAGTGGTGAACCTTCCCAGGACTGGCCGGCCAACCAAAATTACTCCAAGAGCACAACGACGACTC
>NW_015549567.1:804262-812962 GCF_001515605.1 Sinocyclocheilus anshuiensis
CCTCAATTAAGGTCAGTGTTCATGATTCAATAATAAGAAAGAGACTGGACAAAAACGGCATCCATGGGAGAGTTTCAAGGCAAAAGCCATTGCTGACCAAAAAGAACACAAAGGCTCGTCTCACATTTGCCAAAAATATCTTGATTATCCCCAAGACTTTTGGGCAAATATTCTGTGGACGTCTGATGTGACAAAAGTTGAACTTTTTGGAAGGTGTGTGTCCTGTTACATCTGGCGTAAAACCAACACAGCATTTCATAAAAAGAACATCATACCAACAGTCAAACATGGTGGTGGTAGTGTGATGATCTGGGGCTGCTTTGCAGCTTCAGGACCTGGACAACTTGCCATAATTGACGGAACCATGAATTCTGCACTCTATCAGAAAATCCTGAAGGAGAATGTCCGGCCATCAGTTTGTGACCTCATGTTCAAGCGCACTTGGGTTATGCAGCAGGACAATGATCCCAAACACACCAGCAAGTCCACCTCTGAATGGCTTAAGAAAAACTAAATTAATGTTTTGGAGTGGCCAAGCCAAAGTCCGGACTTAAATCCGATTGAGATGCTGTGGCATGACCTAAAACAGTCCATTCATGCTCGAAAGCCCTCCAATGTGGCTGAATTAAAACAATTCTGCAAAGAAGAGTGGGCCAAAATTCCTCCACAGAGATGTGAAAGACTCATTGCCAGTTATCGCAAACGCTTTATTGCAGTTGTTGCTTCAAAGGGTGGCACAACCAGTTATTAGATTTAGGGGGCAATTACTTTTTCACGTAGTGCCAGGCATTTTTGGACCGCTTTTTTCCCTTAATAAATGAAAACATTATTTCAAAACTGTATCTTGTATTTACTTGGGTTATCTTTGTGTAATATTAAAATTAGTTTGATCTGAATCATTCAAGTGTGACAAATATGCAAAAAAACCCCAACTTTCACACCACTGTATGTGTGAATATTATAATAAATTTATTAATAGAGCTGTTGTAAGTATTATTGTCTTTATTTTATTTTACAGAACAACAGTAAAATTACAATACTACCATTTATGAATGTTGATGGAGTTCTTGCTTTTTCTCAGCTCTTATTTTGGCGTATTATTTTACAGAACAACAGTAAAATTACAATACTACCATTTATGAATGTTGATGGAGTTCTTGCTTTTTCTCAGCTTTTATTTTGGCGTAAACCCACAGGAAGACCTCAGTGCTTTTTGTTGACAACAGCAGATTTATAAATGATTCGCATTACGAATTTAGGAAGGTATTTGTTGCACGTATCTCTTTGTCACATGCCTTGTAAAAATTCATAAAATGTTACTGTGCAACTGACGAATACCACTGTTTCAGTGCAGATTTTCCTTTTTTGGACTTTGAACCCTGGCGCCGCGAGTTCGTGCAGCACTGTCAGAAAACATGCAATTCATGCATGTATTCATCTGAGAAAGCATAACATTCAGCAGTTTATTTACTAATTGTTAAATGCCATTTCCTCTTCTCATCGAAGACATGCGATGCAGTAGTAAACAGTCTCTCGCTGTCGGTGCTTGTTTTTTTGCGTCTTTCTCAGGCAGTTTTAAATGCTTCCACACTGCTGACATGTTTGGTGCATTATAAAGAGTGTGCGCCTCTCACTCTACGCTGGTTGCCATTTGATCGCGTCACCAAAATTGTCATTGTTCGGTACAATTTATTCTGTCTTTTCACTTATTTGGCTGAACACCAAAATAGTTTTTTGCTATTTTTGGCCGAATAATTTTGGTTGCCGAACATTCGGTGCATCCCTAATTTATTCCCATTATTTGAAAAGGCAACATTTGTAAAGTTTTTTTTGTTCAATATTAAAACAGTTTTATTTAAGCTTTATTTCAATGACTGAAAATTGTTTAATAGTTTTTCATTTTAATTAACTAACTACACTGGGTTCACCCATGGTTTAAAAATGTAGATGAGTCTAAATTTCTGGTAGACAACATGCAAAACAATTGCATGCTGGTCTAGAATGAAAATGTTTGTCCTTTCTGTCCCCATTCTTTGTTTGTGGTTGTAGTTGGAATGTACCAGGCATTCGTTAAATGCATTGACCTCTTTATGAGGGTTGATGGGACTTAAAGCTTGCTTTTCTTTTTTTTGGAAGCATACTTTATGGGGGAAAAAAAAACCTGTATCTGTCATTTGACTGTAACCTCAAAAGATTAATTCAAGGTATAAAGCATTACCATATACAGTCAGCATGCTAAAAGGGAGTCATCCATCATTTTTATTGCACTTTTATGGATTATCATACATGTCGACTGTTGTTTAACAACTCTACCTGATTTGTGAAAGCAGGAAATAGCTTGTGCTTTAAAACATTCCCAGCTTGCTGTTTCTGGGATTCAAGAGCACAAGAATTTCTCTTAGGATCTATAAAAACAAGTTGATGTAGTGAAGGTTCACAGAGCGTATTTGTGTCAAGTTTAAATGAGATGTTGAGCCAAATGGTGGATTAATGGTACAGGTAAAAGGGATTGACATATTAGCCAGCCTATTTCTGTTTTCTCTCATCAGCCTATCTGAATGACAAATACTAATTCTTAAACTAACCTTTCTGGTTCAGAGGACTTCATATGATTTGTTTAGAGAGTTTCGAGGAATATCTCGCTCATGAAAATGTAATTACTTGCTCCTAATTTGAAACAACTTTTCTGCTGACGTCGCTTAGTCCATTCAGGCTATATTGGATTATGTCACTCAGGCTATATTGGATAATGTTAACCAACAGCCAAATTGTTTTTAGGCATTGATTTAGCAAACTCACAACTGGTCTGGCTCCATTTCGGTATAGCACCCACTTTCTATGATTCAACCAATTTCCAGTGTTTGAGTCCTATTCTACATGGTTTTTCTCTAAAATATGTCGCACTACAAATTAAAATTGGTTGAAAATCAAAATTCACATTGACTTTAAGTTAGTGTCTCATACTGTGTGACCACTATTATGACTTGGCAGATGGGTTGTCTTTCCCCGTGACATGACAAATGCAGTCAAGCACACACAAACAAACACACATTCAGTGATTTCTGTAGTTTCCTTCCAAAGCACTTCTATCTAATCAAAAGCTCAGTAATTCTGTGTGAGTGAGCTGAAACCAGCAGCTATAGGACAATACAGGTTTTCGCCTCTGAGAACAAGCAAACACACATTTCTCTGTAGCCATTTATCCCATAGACTTCACAAAATGAACATCTGCTGTAAAAATCGCACTACAGAATGGAACGGGACGTCCAACAGAACCAGTTTTGCTACACACCCTTTGAAAAAAAAGAGGTTGAAGGTCTTTCTCTAGCTGTGTGTTGGACTGTATTATAAAGTGTTTGTTTGAGTTTACACGCCTTTGTAATGGAGTAGGTGTGAATATTGGGTGCCAGACAGGCGCAAACGACAGCTTAAAAATTTACAAAGGAGAGCAGAGCCCTGATGTCATCCATGTCTACCGCAAACTCATCTTCACTGTTCCGGTGATTATCCGTGAACAATGGTGTGAGAGGGTACAAGGTCATGTAATATTTTAGTATGGATCTCCGCTCATGATCTGGAGGGGGAACAAACAAGAATGCATTCCCATGACATTAATCAATTCTCTTTTAGTTGAATTATTTTTTTAAAAGTAAACTGCAAACTTTCCCAAATGTCAGAAAATTCACAACAATAATATGATGTAGACAACTTCAGGATTTACATTTAAAAGTAGCACATCAACCCTCTACGCACACCTTGGCAATATAATCGCCATTGGCTAGTAAATATTTCTGCATTTTTACAATTTCAAAAGTAAAAAAAAACTGTTTACTTTTTAATAACAGTTTTACAAATGAGGACATCCACAAATTGAGTTTTTTGCCGATTTTGTCAGGTTTTGCTCACTTTTGGGTACAAATTTGTCCCCAAAATATGGTTAAGTAGGTACACACACACACACACATACATATGATTCCACCCAATCAGCTTATCTTTGTAAAATGGAACAGCTTCTTAAATAACTGAATGTGCACTCTTAACTTCAGCCAATCAAACATTATATTATGATATTATGATAGTCGCATATGCGAGTGATTTACTCGCAATGTAGAGGGTTGCACATTTACAGGCTATTGTTAAATTTTTTTGATAAAAAATAACATTTTCAAGAATGTACTATCATATAACTGTTGTAGTATTCATTCAAATTTTTAATTTTTTTATAATATTAATTTTAAATTTATGTATTTATTAGTTTAGGTTTTAGTAACTTTTATGTGCTTTTGTCACATTTCTTAGTTTTTTTTATGTTTTTATTTAGCTATTTTGGTAATTTTAGTACTTCAACTTATTTCAGTTATTTTCAGTTTACATTTCTAATTTTTTTTTTTTCAAAGCGTCCCACCTAATTGATTCGATTTTTATTTGATTTAGTTACCAATAACTATGCTGGCTTTACCCAGATTTTAAAGATACATTGGGGGGGAAAACTCATTGTCATTTAAAACTTTTTTTTTTTAATTAAAAAAAAAAGTTTTAAAGTAAACTGTTGGTTTTGATGATATTCTCGGATGTCAAAAAATTCACGACAATGAGATGTAGACAAATTCAGGATTTACTTTTCAAACATGCTACATTATTGTTACACCTTAAAATAAATGAATAAAAATAATTAACATTGAAACTAGTGTTGTCAAATGATTAATCGTGATTAATCGCATCCAAAATAAAAGTTTTTGTTTACATAATATATGTGTGTATACTGTGTATATTTATTATGTATATATAAATATAAACACATGGATGTATATATTTAAGAAAAATATGTTATGTTTATATACTAAATATATTTATAAATAATATAAAATATAAGTATATAAGTGTATATACATGTAAATATTTTCAAAATATATACTGTATGTGTGTGTATTTATATACATAATAAATATTCTCAGGTGTGTATACTGTGTATATTTATTATGTATATATAAATATAAACACATGGATGTATATATTTAAGAAAAATATGTTATGTTTATATACTAAATATATTTATAAATAATATAAAATATAAGTATATAAGTGTATATACATGTAAATATTTTCAAAATATATACTGTATGTGTGTGTATTTATATACATAATAAATATACTCAGTACACATATATTATGTAAACAAAAACTTTTATTTTGGATGCGATTAATCGTTTGACAGCACTAATTTAAACTAATAAAAAATAATGAATGGACATATTTAAAGGATAATAATAATAAAATAATTATATATTTTATGCATTCAAAATAATTACAGATTTTCAATATTGACTATTCAACGTCTAAATTTGCAATAGCATACGTGCACACTAGCATACTAGGTTAGATTAGTATAGGTTGTTGACTAATGCCTAAACGTTTCTATACCTGTCACCTGTCATAGACACTTTTCAGTCAAACTTTTTTTCTCACTGTGTCTCCACAGCGTTTCACCAGCAGGCTGTTCACAGTCCCCTGGAGCAGCAGAAGGGACAGCGGCAGAGCGGCCCCATCCCGTGTCAAAACTGTGGCAAGCCCTGCAAAGGCGAGGTGCTCCGGGTGCAGAACAAACACTTCCACATCAAGTGCTTTGTCTGCAAAGGTAACACGTCAGTCACGACCCACTCACTCCATCTATATACTATTATTGTGTGGCAGTTTTCAGACAGTTATATAATGGCTTTTACCCTAAAGGAATCTTGAAAGGCGCTTTGAATGTACAGCTTCTAGAACCTGAACACAAAACAAATGTGATGAAAACATTGAGGTATTTTGTTGTGCAGCGTGGCACTGTATTTATATTAACAAACCCAATCATTCTCCACGAACTGGGAGGGTGGTGTGTATATTGTTGTGACAGCGGTCTGCCACAACCATAGAGTAGAGAGGAAGTTTTTTAAGGTGACGATGTTTCATCTGTTTGCGATCTGATTTCATCAAGAATAGCTCCAATTAAGCCAAACACATGGGTCACTGGATTCTTGTTTTGTCTGTCTGTGTATGTGTGTCTGTTATAAGCAAGATAATTTCTCCCAGCACCGGCTGTTTTCAGCTTGATGATGTTGTGAATACAGACAGGGGTTGCTAGGTGACCTCAGGGTTGAGACAATGTGATCTTCTTAATAGAGTTTAGCACGTTTATTCTTACCTCACAGCATCAGTCAGTGCGGTTACTGCATGCCATTAGTCAAATTGCAGTTGCTGCTCTTATTTTTTTTGATAACCTCCCACCCTTAACTCTTATTGTTTTTAAATAACTTTCAAATTTTAAGCTATGTACAAATAATTATGGATTTAATACACAGTTGTTAAGGCTAGTTTTGTAAAGCAGTCATTTGCAGTTCACCTTTATTTTGTGGATGGGTGTGTATTTAGAAAAAGTTTGTATTCTCTGAATAGTCAATGTGTCATGCTTTTTTTTATATGTGTCTTATCACACACAGTGAACTAGGGTTGAGAGTGAAGACAACATATTTCTTACGATATGCATGGATATACACAACCGTTTTATTCAACAAGGATGCATTAAATTGATCAAACGTGAGAGTAAAGAGATTTTGATGTTACAAAGGATTTCTATTCTATTTTTATTGCTCTGCTTTTAAAGAAGTTTCCACAAAAATATTAATCAGCACCACTGTTTTTAACAGTGATAATAGCACAGCAAAAAAGGTACAAAAGGGCTCTACCCCTTCAAAAGGTAATTTTAAAGGGGTCATATGATGCTGCTAAAAAGAACATTATTTTGTGTATTTGGTGTAATGAAATGTGTTTATGCGGTTTAAGGTTCAAAAAACAAACACTTCCACATCAAGTGCTTTGTCTGCAAAGGTAACACGTCAGTCACGACCCACTCACTCCATCTATATACTATTATTGTGTGGCAGTTTTCAGACAGTTATATAATGGCTTTTACCCTAAAGGAATCTTGAAAGGCGCTTTGAATGTACAGCTTCTAGAACCTGAACACAAAACAAATGTGATGAAAACATTGAGGTATTTTGTTGTGCAGCGTGGCACTGTATTTATATTAACAAACCCAATCATTCTCCACGAACTGGGAGGGTGGTGTGTATATTGTTGTGACAGCGGTCTGCCACAACCATAGAGTAGAGAGGAAGTTTTTTAAGGTGACGATGTTTCATCTGTTTGCGATCTGATTTCATCAAGAATAGCTCCAATTAAGCCAAACACATGGGTCACTGGATTCTTGTTTTGTCTGTCTGTGTATGTGTGTCTGTTATAAGCAAGATAATTTCTCCCAGCACCGGCTGTTTTCAGCTTGATGATGTTGTGAATACAGACAGGGGTTGCTAGGTGACCTCAGGGTTGAGACAATGTGATCTTCTTAATAGAGTTTAGCACGTTTATTCTTACCTCACAGCATCAGTCAGTGCGGTTACTGCATGCCATTAGTCAAATTGCAGTTGCTGCTCTTATTTTTTTTGATAACCTCCCACCCTTAACTCTTATTGTTTTTAAATAACTTTCAAATTTTAAGCTATGTACAAATAATTATGGATTTAATACACAGTTGTTAAGGCTAGTTTTGTAAAGCAGTCATTTGCAGTTCACCTTTATTTTGTGGATGGGTGTGTATTTAGAAAAAGTTTGTATTCTCTGAATAGTCAATGTGTCATGCTTTTTTTTATATGTGTCTTATCACACACAGTGAACTAGGGTTGAGAGTGAAGACAACATATTTCTTACGATATGCATGGATATACACAACCGTTTTATTCAACAAGGATGCATTAAATTGATCAAACGTGAGAGTAAAGAGATTTTGATGTTACAAAGGATTTCTATTCTATTTTTATTGCTCTGCTTTTAAAGAAGTTTCCACAAAAATATTAATCAGCACCACTGTTTTTAACAGTGATAATAGCACAGCAAAAAAGGTACAAAAGGGCTCTACCCCTTCAAAAGGTAATTTTAAAGGGGTCATATGATGCTGCTAAAAAGAACATTATTTTGTGTATTTGGTGTAATGAAATGTGTTTATGCGGTTTAAGGTTCAAAAAACACATTATTTTCCACATACTGTACATTATTGTTTCTCCTCTATGCCCCGCCTTTCTGAAACGCGTCGATTTTTACAAAGCTCATCGGTCTGAAAAAGCTAATTGTGCTGTGATTGGCCAGCTATCCAGTGCGTTGTGATTGGCCGAATACCTCAAGCGTGTGATGGAAATGTTACGCCCCTTACCATACTGTGATGATGCCCTGTCAGGCCGGAGCGATGATTCAAAAACATGAAAACCCATTATAAACGAGGCATTCGTGGCATCCACTGGGGACATAATTATGGATTATAATGACTTGTACTGTCTTTTTACGCGTTGCATTGCATCGCGCCGCGTAAACATAAAACCATGTCTGCATTTGTGATCGGAGAAATGACAAACAACAAGTGCTACTCTACACTGCCCAAAACTCGCGTTTGAATCATCAGTGGCAAATCCTTTAAATGAAAACGTACTTACGTGAGTCAGAACTGCCGGCATTTTAGTCTAACGTTACTCTCCCAGGATCAGTAAACAGTCCTCCATAAAATGCGCTGCACACATCTGAATATTTGGGTTGAACTGTTCTGGAACAGTGTTGTAAATACAACTGAACCACTGATTTCTAGTCGTGTCCACTTTTGGAAGGCCAAACAAAGTA
>NW_015549567.1:813411-828153 GCF_001515605.1 Sinocyclocheilus anshuiensis
TGCGGCAACCACATGTGACGACCCCGGGCTGGACTCCGCTTCATCCACGGTGAAAGCCGATCCGGCGATCACAGCGCAAAGTTGTAGTATTTCCTCAGCAACCAGCACAGATCAGCTCCAGGTATGACGAAGCAGATATCGTCCTCTTTTGGAAGGCCAAACAAAGTAGTTTCGCTTTCACAATGAATCACACGGCGCATTCTCAACATGGCGGCAGCAACAATACTATAGCCAGAATAAAAGTTACGCCTTCTTTCTTTGCGTGAACATTTGGGCGGCGTTATGCAAATCTTCCCACATAGTGATGTAGATATGTGGGGGCGTGTTAGAACGAGCCGTTTTAGGTAGGTGTGGCTGACTCTTAACTTTTATAAAGAATATCTCTGGATTTGAGATTTGAGTCTTTGCAACTTTACAGATCTTCTTTATGCACCAAGAGCTTGTAACACACCAAAGAGAAAGGAAAAATTGAAATCGCATCATATGACCCCTTTAAGTACTAATATGTACCTCTAAGGTACTCATATGCGCTGTTTAGGGGTTCAAAAGGTACAAAAGTGTACCTTTCGAAAAGGTACCACCCCAGTGACAGCTTTTGTACCTTTTGTTTCTTGTGCACCAAAACAGCATATTAGATTGATTTCTGAAGGATCATGTTAAACTGAAAACATGAGATTGCTGCTAAAAATTCAGCTTTTCCATCATGGAAATAAATTACATTTTACAGTATACTCAAATAGGAGACAGTTATTTTAAACTGCAATAATATTTCACAATATTCATGTTTTACTGTATTTTTGAATTTTAAACAGTAGTGCATAAAGTAGAATTTAAAAAGAACTATTACAAATTACTATTACTATTGAGTTTAGTTATACTTGCAGGTTTGCTTGAAAATGGGCATTTTTTGTAATATAATTGAGTTTCTACATTAGTATTTACAGAATGAATAAAGGAATTTGCATAAATTATTTCTTAATTAAAGAAGACTTCAAAGCCGGCCCCTCAAATTCTTCCCACCTTTCACCCCATTAGCATTGACAGTGGTGAGACTGTGATTTTTATTTTTATTCATCCAAAATGCTTAATAAAATTATATAATAGGTGTATCGACAAAAAATGTGATCAGCAAGGAAATGTCAGTATTTCTAGACATTAATTGCTTTAATTGCTAAGCCTTTAATTGTTTCAAATTTGCACTTACATTCTTAATCATACATGATTTCTTCAACTTCAACAATTACAAATACAGTGCCTCATTGTTTTTTCTTTTATAGGAGTCATTCTAGGAACACTGGTTATGTGGGCGGGTGTTGTTTTTACAGGAAGTGTGTTTGAGAGTGTCTTTCCAGCACTCAGTGTGCTGTCACACCACCTTCAACTCATTTGTTATGTAAAACATCAAACAAACCAGATGATATTGCTTCATTCTAAGATGTTTTGGAGCCTTCGTATGGAGGTCTGGAGAAGGACAGAGACACGTGGGGGAATTCACTTATCGTAAAACTGCCTGTATTTGTTTCATGCACACCATGACAACATGGCAATGCTATTCTGCACAGTGGGGATTTCATTGCTCTATAAAGGCTGGGCTGAGCACGCCCAACGCTCGTTCCAAACATGTGAGCTCAAATATATTATTCAATCAAAATAAGCATATGCATAAAAATATAGATATATACATGCAGCTTTTCTCAGCAGGTTTAAATAGAAAGGAACATTTTTAATGTATAGCATTATGGGCATAAACATACCCTTAGTGTATAGTTTTATGTAAATTGGAATAATTGTAAATGTAATGTAACTGGAGAGGGATATCTGTTCTAAACATGCTCTAACTCAATATTAATAAAGCAGTACATATCAAATACCAGCCATTTAAAGATCTTCTAAAATATACATGTTCTGTGTGTGTGTTTACTCCTGCTAAAATGTGTGACCTACACCCTACTGAAAACACCCTAATACAGCTGCCTTTTGTTTGCCTGAACCCCCTAGTGATTTTTCTTTTATCAACACACAGATACACACTATCCACACACCACAGTAAAGTCTTGAATCTTGATAACTCATCAAATGTTGAAATTATTTGATTTGAATTCTTAGAAAGTCTGTGATTACCCGAACCTAAAAAATTCCTTGTATTTTTGCCGAGGCAGCCTGTGTCGCTTCTCTCTTCTCTGTCCTGACAACACTAGAGTTCAACATCTGAAACATGATGAGCCTCATATATTTATAAGTGTGTTTTGCAAGTGATATGCTTTCTGTAGGCCTGTATGTATGCACATTTGTATGCGTGGACATTTTCATCATACTGGCTTTGCAATTCAAAAATATGTTGATGTCATTTTCTGTGTTATATAGGGATGTTTTTAAATACAGTAATGTAGATTTCGTATTTAAAGAGTGGCTATGTCGTAAAATGGACTATAATATGGCTACTGTTTTATCTTGAATTTTTGATTTGTTTAGTTGTCATTTCAGTGTTGTTTCAGTAGTTTTCTGTGAAACCTCCAAGTACATATTTCCCAGTTAAATTAAATCATGTCAGTTTGATTTAACACACAAAATTAAATTGTTTCCCACTCAAGGACAGAGCACAATGTGTTTGTGTGCTCAAGGCTATGTCAAGTTTCTAATTTCAAACTGTTTCCCACTGCAGCTGAGCCACCACTGACGTTATATAACAACTCCACAGATCCAGAAGGATTCAGCAGAATTAATAAATGACACACTTTATTTAGTTCCTCTTTTAGTAGTGCTCATCAGGGACATTTAGCCGCAGAGGCTTTCTATTCATAATTTAGCACTAATAACTCAACAATGGTGTATTTAAACCATGGATGCTGTGAAATGACAAATATGGATTTCCCCCATTCTCTGACATTTTCATTGGATTCGGGAACACATTATTCTGTAATCCCATCTGTCACATTGGATTATGATCAGCTGAGATTCCCTCAAATATAATTGAATATCTCTATCAAATAGGCAGGATGCAACTGCTTTTTTGCTGCTCATTTACAGATGCTGGCTCATCTGTAAATAAAACTGTGTGCTGCATACAGTAGCACATTTAATTAAGCAAATTGTGCTCTGGTTGTGTGATTTATGTGTGTGTCTGTTTGGGAGTTTACGTGGTTGTACCATAGTTTGGGGGTCAGAGTTATCCACAGAAATTAGGTAAATCTGACAAAAGCTCATAAATGATTCATAAATAAATAAAATTATACAAAAAAGTTTCCTTGATGGTTAATGCTGGATTTGGTTTAGTGTATAGTATATGGTCACACTTTATTTTAAGGTCCAATTCTCGCTATTAACAAACCATTAAAGGGGTGGTTGACTGGTTTTTTTATAGGCTTGATTGTGTTTATGGGGTGCAGTCTAATGTGTTAATGCATAGGCACAATAATAAGCAACTATCTAATAGTGAAAATTGGTCCCTATACTAAATGTTACCTAGTGTTTATGTACACTATAGCTTTATATAAAACTTTATATGTTTAGTTAAAAACTTTGTAATGTGTAAGCCTTCTGTATTTTTTAATTTTCATGTAATGTAATGTAATATATATATATATATATATATATATATATATATACACACACTCCCCTCCAAAAGTATTGGAACAGTGAGGTCAATTCCTTTATTTTTGCTGTAGGCTGAAAACATTCGGGTATGACATCAAAAGATGAATATGAGACAAGAGATCAACGTTTCAGCTTTTATTTCCAGGTTTTTTACATCTGGATCTGATACACAACTTAAAATCACCTTTTATTTGAACCCACCCATTGCTCATGTAAGCAAAAGTATTGGACCATGTGACTTGACAGGTGTGTTTTGTTGCCCAGGTGTGTCCTATTACAATGGTTATTCAAACAATAAATAGCACTGAATGTCTGCTCTAAGTTTCAGATTTGGGTTTTGCCTGTGTAGACTGCATTTATAGTTAGACATGTAACCAACGTGAAAACCAGAGAGCTGTTTATGGGTAAAAAACAAGCAATTGTGAAGCTGAGAGAAGATGAAAAATCAATCGGAGCATTGCACAAACATTGGCCATAGCCAGTACAACCATTTGGAATGTAATGGGGAAGAAAGAAACCACTGGTGTACTAAGTAACAGACCTCGAACGGGTAGACCAAGGAAACTATCAGCAGTTGATGACAGAAACATTGTGACAGCTGTAAAAAAAGACCCTAAAACAACTGTTAGTGACATCAGCAACAACCCCCAGAGGGCAGGAGTGAAGGTATCACAATCTACTGTTCTCAGAAGACTTCATGAACAAAAGTACAGAGGCTACACCAGAAGAATAGGAAGGCCAGGATGGAATTTGCCATAAAGTACAGGGACGAGCCTCAAGAATTCTGGGACAAAGTTTTATGGACTGATGAGACAAAGATTAACCTTTACCAAAGTGATGGAAAGGCTAAAGTTTGAAGAAGAAAAAAGCATCTGCTCATGATCCCAAACATGCAAGCTCATCTGTGAAACACAGTGGAGGCTTGCATGGCTTCTTCTGGGACGGTCTCATTAATCTTCATTGATGATGTAACACATGATGGCATCAGCGAAATTCACTCAGAAGTCTACAGAAACATTTTGTCTGCCCATTTACAGAAAGATGCAACCAAACTGAGTGGGAGATCCTTCATCATGCAACACTCATCAGGGGCAAGAAGTGAAAGGTTTTAGACTGGCTAAGTCAATCTCCAGACTTAAACCCTACAGAGCATGCATTTTACCCGCTAAAGAAGAGACTGTAGGGAGTAACCCCCCAAAACAAACAACAACTGAAAGAGGCTGCATTGAAAGCCTGTAAAAGCATCACAAAAGAAGAATGCAAAAGTTTGGTGATGACAATGGGTCACAGGCTTGATGCAGTTATTGCAAGCAAAGGATTTACAACTAAATATTAAGTCTTATTCACTTTAATCTAGTTAAAAAAATTTAAATATCTGGAAATAAAAGCTGAAATGTTGATCTCTTGTCTCATAGTCATCTTTTGATGTCGAACCCAAACATTTTCAGTCTACAGCAAAAATAAAGGAATTGGCCTCACTGTTCCAAGACTTTTGGAGGGGAGTGTACATACACATATACACTACAATTCAAAAGTTAATAATTAGAAAGCCCCAAATCAGCATATAAGAATCATTTTTGAAGGACCATCTGACACTGAAGACTGCAGTAATTGTTGAAAATTCAGCTGTGTATTCACAAGACTAAATGACACTTTAAAATATATTAAAATAGAAAAATATTTCATTTTAAATTGTAATAATATTTCATGATATTACTGTTTATACTGTATTTTTTTTAATCAAATGAATGCCTTGGTGAGCATAAGATGTTTTCAATAACATTTTAAAAATCCTGGTATTACAGTATTGTTGTCTAACATTATAGGTCACTTCAGTAATTTAAAGCCAATCTATGTTATGTCATTTCACATCAGACAATATGGTAAAAATGGTGTGCGTATTTTGTTTCTGTTTTTGCGATCTCTTTTCAAGGCCTGCAGGAGTTCACATTCTACGTATCACAAAGATCATATGAAGTTTAAAGTGATACAACTGTATTTATAGTAATATGCACTATGCAAAGGGTGCCATATTGCAAACAACATCACAGTAATACAACAACAAATACTGTATACTCCCTTTCTTTGTTTGACAAAAGTCAAACGAATTGTTTAGTTTTGGATCGGTGTTAAAAAATTCTTGATGCTTAATTGGTGTTTAATTGTCATAATAGCTAAAAATGGATAATGAACCATAATTGATCATAATTAAACACATTTCGCTTTGCTCTGTTGGATGAGTTGTCAGCCTATTCTGTTTTGTATACATGTATGTGTGCATATATTTTTTGTTGTTGTGTAGGCTAAGTATTTATTCAGTGCACTAGTTTGTCTGGCTAGTAGCCCAGGCCTTTCATGTGCAGTGTCTACAGTATGTGCTCGTTCAGAGATGCGTTTTCTTATCATATTCCATTTTCTCTGCTGTGTAGACAGTCAGCTACATGTAGTTACATGTCCAAGCCTTTTTCATTATACTAGTGCACACAAATTTGCCCTCATGTGTTATTTATCGATTAACTTAATGTGTAATTGCAGGTCATGTAGAACAGAACACTGTAGTGCAGTGAACGCTCAGGACTCTCAAGGTGAATGTCACAGCTGGAGCTTGTGATCCTCTGCCAAATGAAGGTGATGATGCAGGAGTTCTTCTGTTCATTAGGTCATTGATGCGAGGTTCATTGCCAAAGGTGTGCTGATACCTAATAGTGTTGTTTTCTGCATCATCTGCAGGATGCAATATTGTGATGCTGTGTTTATCATGAGGTAGCCTCAACCTCAAAAATACCACCCACAGTCCATTAGCAGACTGTCTAATCCAATGGCGGTAGCTGTATTTAATGCCTTCATTGACCTTAAAGAGAGTACACTCTCATGCTTTCTAAGTTACTTTGTATATGAATTGCTTTGCATTTTATCTTATTTTCTAATTAGTCATCTGCACCTGACCATTTTGGCCAAAATGAGCCCATAAAATCATATTTGCCAGGAGGTATATGCAGCATTAACAGTAATTCGATTATGCATTACTGCTGAGTTTCTCCCCCTACATCGTGGGCTATGATATGGTCCAGAGTTTAGTGGTCCCAAGTCTGGTGGTCTCGGCACGCTTCAGTCTGGTGGTGCCAAATTCGGTGACCCCTTAGTCCTTCCTGGTCTGGTGGTCACAATACTCCCTGATCCTGTGGTCCCAGTGCTCCCTAGCCTGGAGGTCCAAAGTCCGGTTGGTCTCAGCTCTCTGAAGTCAAGTGGCCTCAGTTCTCCCTAGCTCAGCGGTCACATGTCCGGTAGTCTCAGAGCTCCCTAGCCCAGTGGTCCCAAGTCTGGTTGTCTGTGAGGCACTGTCTGGTGGTCCCGGAGGTCCTTTCCTTGTCATCAACACTTCCAGTAAAAGCTACTGCCATTTTGTGTGTCTGGACCACACACACTTCCCTGACTGCCCCAGAGGTGGGGACGTCTGCTGTGGCTATCCCTGACTCCTCGGAGTTCCCCATTATGCCTGAGTCTTCAGAGTTCTCTATCATGACCAGGAGGACCGTCCCAGATTCCTCAAAGTTTACCCTCATGGCCAGAAGGGCCGTCTCTGACACCTCCGACTACCCCTTTACTGCCAGGTGGACCATTCCTGAACTTCTTGATTTACTTGCTCACTCTATCACAGCTAGGAGTGCCATCGCTGAACTCCTTGTGTTACCTTCCCATTCTATTATGACCACAGAGGCCATCTATGCCTGGTCTGTTACAGCCATGGAAGCTACCCCTGGGTTCGTTTGGTTCCCTGTCTCTTCCACTCTGCCATGCTGGTCATCTGCTCTGGACTCCAGATCCCCAGAGGTCTTCTGTTCAACCCTGGAGGTCCTCTTCTCAGTTGGCACAGCCTAGGTCTCTTCCTCCTCCGGTAACCCCTGGTGTTCTCCGGCTCAGTCATGGTGGTCTTCTGTTCTGCTGTGGCCGCCATCTCAGCCAGCTTTTGGCTGTGGTGGTCTCCTGATCCTGAGTGATCTTCTCCACCCCTGTTGGTGGTCATCTTATATTATAGATGTGAGGCAATGTGATTTTTTGCTTTGTTGAAGCTGCTGCTATCTATGTGATCTCACGCAATGAGACCTCTACAGAGACCTCAATATGACATGTTCAACTTTTGTTGTATTTTATTCTAAGGTAGATGTGGCATCAGTAGCCTGTCTGCTGGATTGTTGCTGAAAGTTTGCTGAAAATTGCAACCCCTCTCATGTAGAGGAACAGCAGACCCTCTCCAGGCAGCCAACTCCCTGAAAGCATTCACTCTAGCGCCATTTTAGATTGCCAGAAAATTCAGTTGGAACACAAGAGCTAGCTAGTGTTGGCTTAGACAGTGTGTAGAGGGGTTATATTACCCTACAGGAATAAAACGCTTCCCTCTATTGATGCGAGTCCTGCCAATTACATGTCACTGGTGCTAGCTTTCGCAGTTCTTTGGCCTTGAGGAAAGAGATTTAACCCTGCAGCTTCATTGATCTTTCACCGATAGCTTCCGAGATTGTTCCAAAAGTTATCCCTTAGATTTAAAGTGCCTCAGGTGAGGAATGTGTAAAGGAATTGCTTTCGCCAGCCAACACGTTTTTTATAATCTTGTTTACTTGCTCTTGTTGCATTGCAAAGTTTAGGTTTCAGAGAGTCAGACATGTTGAGAATTGCAATCCAGAAATTTTATTTCGAGTCCAATATTAAGATCCTCAAGTTTCATTGTTGACTTTCTCAGTTCACCCTCCCAGCTTTTCTTGTTTGCACTCCTTCCCTATTCTATAGTCTGCTTATCTTCCTCCACCATAATTTTTCCATGTTCCATTTCTCCTAGCCCAACCATTCTCTTTTTAGCGCCGCTTGTATAACCTCCTTAGCTGTGCTGTATTTTTTTCATTTTTTCTAATTTATTTGCTCTTTTCTGTATCTATAACCTTCAGTCATCATATGGCAGGTGTGACATTCTTGGCAGCTTAAGCACCCAAAGTGTTCATTCCCAAGGTGCTGATGGGGTGTCCATCTGGAGCACTTAACCCCAGGGAGGTCTGTTCATGGAATTGTTCTGGTATTTGCTGTTTTGGATGAAAACATCCTCTAGATTTCAAAATGATAACTAACATTATAACTTGCACACTTTCAGCTGAGTGAAGACTGATCGTGTGTGTGATCATGAGAGCAGCGTTGCTCACAGACATTCCTTACTGCTCTTGTTCAGGCGTTGCTTTCTGTCTGCAGCTGAGCTAAATATACCCGGCAGGGTGAAAGACACACCCTGTGGTGCCCAGTGTTGAGGACTTCTTATCATTGCAGGGTTTGGGTTACATTCTTCAGTACTTGATAGGCAAAAGTGTGCTTAGAGCAGTGGTTTTCAAACTGGGGTCCAGGGGCAGGGCTGCAATGGGATGCTGAGGGGTCCACAAAAACTTTTACTGAAAAGTATTGGTCAAAGTCAATGAATTAGCATAATAAATGTTTAATGTAATAATTTAGCAGGCATTTGATATTATAACTTCATTCTCCTGTCTAAACATTGGTAATAAATCATGAGCTCAATCACAACTATTTTACTCTATTGACAGCTCAATTAGTAACTGAAAAAAATATTTTTTTAGGAATGTTTATCCACAAGAGAGTAAAAGATGTCAACTGTCAGCTTAATATGAAGAAAATATTCTACAGTATATATAATATTTTAATAGTTAATAATACTTTTTATAATTGACTATATTTGGCTTATATTACTTTAACCTAATTTAATTATTTATACAGTAGTTATTTAATTTTGAAACATGGTGTCCTTATATATTACACTTATTGTTTTTTTTTTTCACAAAGTATAAATATATCTTTGTATATGAACATTTTATATATTAGGTTAAAATTTCACTGCACAAAAAAAAAAAAACAGCGTATAATTTTTTTTAGAAGTATTTTATGAAACTGCCTAGGATAATATAAAAAATTGCCAAAATAAGATGCATGTCTATCATTGGTCAAATTCATGTAAAAAAAAAAAAAGCATTTATGGCTTCTATTAAAAATCCATTTTGCTTGATGAAATGAGAAGTTCAATGTTGTTTTCAGTCTTGCTCTGGGTGTGTGCTGTCCTCTTACCTTACATGTTCTCTTTAAGACAGTTTGTGCTTTTAGGAGGAAGTTTTAATTAATTTGGAACAGAATTCACACATTCTCACACCGCATATGCCTATAACCTAGCTAACCTTCCACATCACAGTCACCAACCAATCATTCTTCAGCAGCTGTGGAAAATATGCCTGTCATTTCCTGAGCAACATTCCTGTTTTATTGTTTGGATTTTTACTACGAGAGCAACATTTCTAGAATGCATTGTGTTGTGCTAGCACGGGAATTAGTACGTTAGTATAAGTGTGCATTTGGGTGTGTGTGAAAGAGAGCAAGAGAGAGAGCCTGTTTTCTGAGTGCTAAAGCTTATTATGTAACAGCAAAGTGAGGTCATTCAAGATAGGATCTTACAGAGGCAGGTGGATAACTGTCAGGCACTTGGAGAGAATAGGATGCATACTATAATATACTGGGATGGGATTGTAACAATTTTACTGCTCAGGAGTTGCTCTTTTAGAGCAAAATGTTTTCTATGTTTCAACTTATTCTCAAATGTTTCTCCTGTTATTCACTTAAAAATAAACAGACAAAATTAGGCAATTGTTGACTTGCAGTAAGAATAAAATGCAATAAAATGAATATGGATTGCATAGTCCAGATTTGATTTTGAATTTGAATTGAGTTTTTCCTTCTGTACTGACGACAAAAAATGTTTATATTTGGATTTTACAGGGCAAATTTTCTTTTGTAGTTGTTTGTTAAACACGTTAAAAAGCTTCAGCTGTGGTTGCCAGAACTTTACTGTAAAAACTACAGTAGCAAATTTGCGGAAAAAAACTAATACACTGTATAGAAGGTGCACACAAATGAAAAACACCATCATGGTAACGAACATGACACTAAATAATACAATAAATGTTAACAACATAAAATGTAAGATACTGCCCAAAGATACATAACTGTAAAAGGAAAAACAACAACAACAATTGTTTAAATGAAAAACCATAAAATGAGATGTGTCAAACAGGAAATTCTGGGAATGCCAATTTACTGTTTTTCACTGTAAAGTATAAAATTACTTGTTCTTATTTGCTTCTAAAAACTGTACAGTATTTTACTGTAAAATTACATTAGATGTATTACATTGTTTTTTATGGTATATAGTAGGGAAGCTTAATGTTAACCAATTAACAGTTTTTTTTACCATGTAGTGCTGTCAAATGATTAATCGCGATTAATCGCATCCAAAAGAAAAGTTTTTCTTTACATAATATATGTGTCTACTGTGTATATTTATTATGTATATAAATACACAAACATACAGTAAATATTTTGAAAATATTTACATGTATATATTTATATTCTTATATTTTATATTATATATAAATATATTGAACATATAAACATAACATATTTTTCTTAAATATATACATGCATGTGTTTGTATTTATATATACATAATAAATATACACATTATACACACATCTATTATGTAAATAAAACTTTTATTTTGGATGCGATTAATCACGATTAATCGTTTGACAGCACTAGTTTTTAGAGTGGTTTACTGTTACAATTATAAAAGCAGCCAAATAAGAACTGAAGAAAGCTGTGCCGTTGTTTTTGTCTATTATTCAGAATGAGATATCTCAGCTCTGGACAGACAGAAAGAAAAGCCATGGGAGAGAAGGAAATTCCACAGTTATCATTTACCTCAGAGGAGGTGGAAAATGGATCAGCCCTGAGAATGATGTCATCGGAGCGTGTCCGTGTGTATTATGTTCCTGATGTGGTTCCTGTTTTAGTGGAAAAAGGACTGTGAGAAAAGGAAAGAGTCAGTGAGGGAGAGGGGAAAATTAGAGGAAGGTTGTGTTTCATTTTGTTTTGTCCTGTCCACTCATGCACCTGCCTGGTCTCCAGTCTCCATGTGCCTGGATCATGTCATGGTGTGCTGATTAGAAACACAACAATTACGCTGCTCACATAAACAAATGGACACACACCCAAACACATGATTTGGGTAGTCATTATGTCATTATGGGTAATACGCATATTTATTCCTCAGACCCATTAAGCACAAACCAGTGTTAATTTTGACAGCACATTTTGATTCAGTTTAAGTCATAGCCTTTTGACTAAAATGCCATTTAGTTTTAGTCATCTGAATTGTTTTAGTTTTAGTCAACTAAATATCAAAAGTTTTTAGTCAACTAATCTACAGTATATTTAGTCTACTAAAATCTAACGGGTTTAGTTACAGTATAATGCATTTATTAAGCATTTATCTCATCTTTCCGAACTTATTATATATTGCATAATATATAACTTATTATATATTATTTAATTATATATCTTAAAATTTAATAAAACCACTTAAAATTAAGGAGATGATTTCTGACTGGATCTCTTCCCAAATCATCCCTCCCTAACATTTTCCTCTCATATTTATTCATTGTCAAAAGTGTCAATAGATTTTTGTCATATTAGATTATATATCCATTAATATTTTATATTAGATGTTTGTTTATTATAGCACTGACTATTAGTGATCGTAAATGGAAGCACCAACAGGTTTCTTCCCCATCCTCACCAGAATGAACTTTTCAGGTTTTGCACACATTCAAGTGACTACTTTGAATGACAGATTGCATTCTGGAAATTTTATGTTATCATTAAAGATGAGCACATTGTAGTATTAACTGTCTCTCTCTTTTTTTCTGCAGTTTGTGGATGTGATTTGGCTCAGGGAGGCTTTTTTGTGCGTCAGGGCGAGTTTATCTGCACTCTGGATTATCAGCGACTCTATGGCACCCGCTGCTTCAGTTGTGAAGAGTTCATTGAAGGGGAAGTTGTGTCCGCTCTGGGCAAGACATACCATCCGCGCTGCTTTGTCTGTGCCATCTGCAAGTAAGACACACATTCAAACACACTAACAGACATTCACTTTAACAGATTTAGCTTTATGTTTTCAGTTGAACATTTTCATTTGTATAAGGTACAACAGCAGTAACCAAATTCAAAATGTTAATCACATACAGTATGTGACCCTGGACCACAAAACCAGTCATAAGTAGCACGTCTATATTTGTAGCAATAGCTAACAATACATTGTATGGGTCAAAATTAATGAATTTTCTTTTATGTCAAAAATCATTAGGATATTAAGTAAAGATCATGTTCCATTAAGATATTTAGTAAATTTCCTACCGTAAATATATCAAAACTTAATTTTTGATTTGTAATATGCATTGCTAAGAACTTCATTTGGACAACTTTAAAGGCGATTTTCTCAATATTTAGATTTTTTTTCACCCTCAGATTCCAGATTTTCAAATAGTTGTATCTCAGCCAAATATTGTCCGATCATAACAAACCATACATCAATGGAAAGCTTATTTATTCAGCTTTCAGGTATCAGGTCAAAAAAATTGACCCTTATGACTGGTTTTGTGGTCCAGGGTCCACATTACATTCAATATCAGTTTTATCAGTAATAATAATTTACACAGTTAATGTCTTAATAATAATAATAATTTTTTTCTACTTCAGACATTAACAGTGTTTGCTTTCTATCAATTTCTTTCAGTGTAATTATATTATGTAATTAATGTGGACAAAAATTGCACACTGCATGTACAAATGTAAAAATACATATTTGTATTACTATTAAATTATTGTTGTTTTTATTATGAAATGATTATTATTATTACACAAGTTATAATATAATATTATAAAAGTTTATATTTATTATTATAAATACAAAACTCTTTTTTTTCATACCTTTACACATGAAAAAAAGAATAGGCTTAAGGCCCCGATATACTTCAAACGAAGTTCGTTTTCGTACTTCGTTTGGGGGCAAAAAGAAGTTCGAAAAGGCTGAGCGACAGTATATTTATTGTATTCAAACTGTGTGTGTCACGCCACTCACACATATACCCTAAACGCAACAATGATGCAATGACGACATGTATCTAGGTGTGAGACGGGTACCAATGGTCAGAATATTATAGACAAAAGAATAATGATTAGCAGCAGTTCAGAGTCAAGTATCATGTTTTGCAATACAAAAGAACCATTCAATTTCCATAATCAGTCCTTTATGGGAAGTGTGAATGGCTCATAGTCTGAAAAATTTAGCATGATGTGAAAAAAATATTGGAGTCATCTCAATAACACAAACATGTTACTTTATTTTATGATTGTTCATTTATTTTATTAAACTGGGTAAATTATTGCACCTTTTTATATTTTATGTGGTGTCATGATTTAATTTTGATAAAAACAAAGGTTAATTATTGTATGTTCTTTTGGCATTTCATTCGCTTACAGAAAAAAACGACAGCAGCAGCAGTATGGTGTAAAAATATTTATTGAAACATGTATTTGCTACTCGCCACCTTATCTCTAGGCCTGTCGCAATAATCAATATATCGACTTATCGCGCAATATATGTACATGACCTCGATCATTTTTGGTGACACAATATATCGCTCATTATATTTACTTAAAAATTAATGTCACCATGTTTTGAACATTCCACTTGCGCCTGTGTCTTTTGCAGCTTCTCGTACATAACGTGGTGTAGTCATGAGGTGCTAGTTCAAATTAAAAAAATGCTTCTACAAAAAAAGTTTCATCTGCAGATATGGCCTTGTTTAGGGATCTGACGGACGTCTGACCGCTGAGTAGTGATTGTGTTTTTCAGCAATAGTGTGCACCCTTAATTTACAGAGAAAAGAAGGTCCGGGATAAATCTGTAGATGGAAAAATCTCCATACAAGTTCTTTGTGCATTTTTCTTTTTTTGTACTTGTTACTTTGCACTTTTTGTTAGAAAATGTTTATTTACTATTTATTCTAAGGTATCTAATATTTTGATACTTAATTTCCATGATCTAAATATTCTTAAAAATTAAAAGTTTGTTGTCATTTGGAAGTGTGTAGGCCTTCTTGCATTATTATGCTGTTATATTATGATTATATATTCAGTGGCATAAAATGGTCTTTAAAATGACAATAATATCGCTTATCGCAATTATTTCTGGGGCAATATATCGCACAA
>NW_015549567.1:828190-847721 GCF_001515605.1 Sinocyclocheilus anshuiensis
ACATGTATTTGGTACTTGCTACCTTATATCTTTACTCTTTCCTTTCATTCTTTTCATGGCTTTGGAAAACTGGCATCGGATGTTTCTCCACATCGCTTTGCATAACTCGTGCTTCGTTGCAATTTCTTTCTAGGAATTAAATGCTTTCTCTGAATCTTTAAAGTCTTTCCGCGAGCGATCGTACAGGTGCGGATATATCTGTGGCAGCTCAGCTATTCCAGTGTATTCATATTGCTAGTAACTTGGTGTTGTTGCTGTTCTAGATGTTGTTCTCCTGTCTGACCTCCGTGGAATGAGAAACGAACTGGGGAAAAAAAATCTCACGTCAAAGAAGGTGGAGTTTCAGAACACACCCACCGATTGCGTAATCGCCACAGACCAATGGAAGCTCAAAGGTGTTTAGGAGCCAAAACGAACTCCCCCAGAAAGTTCGCTTTGGTGAGCTGTTTCGAACTGCCGAAACGAACTCAAAACGAACTTAGTTTCGGCCTGATTTTGTTCGAAATGACGTCGTATCAGTTCGTTCTTCGATTTCGTTTGAAGTATATCGGGGCCTTTAGTAGGTGTCAGTGTAATGTCCAAGACTGCTGTTGTATTCGCAAGTGAAAAAAAAAAGACAAATGCTGTGTGAAATGCATCTTTATTAGATTCAGCACTTCCTGCATGCAGGGTTTTGCCCTGGATGCACAAATTCCATTTGTATCTCATGGAGATTCAAACTAAATGTACTTATTGTGTTTCCGTGTGTGCATTCATACTAGCTCGTGTAGCTGCCATTTGTGGTGTTTTATTTCGAAATGTTCTGCTGCTGACTGTGTGTGTGAGTGAATTTTATGGGAAGGCAATCTTGTTACTCAGGGAGGGGAAGGAAAGGGGACCCGTCAGCTTTCAGTAAGAATGTTAAGTGTATGTTCTGCTCCCGGGCCACTTATTTCCAGAGTGGTGTAGGGTGTCCCTCAGTCTCTGAACGGATGTTGTGTATGTGCATGTGACATGCTGCTCAGAACGTGGCCCTCCTACATTTCCATAGCGATGCCCATGTTTCTGTGGACACGGTGTACCCAATTGGTATCTTGGGTGCGAATGGATCTTAAATCACCTCGTAAATATCTCATTTGTAGTTACTCTGGATGACTTTATCCAACCTATTCCAACACGTAGTGTTTCTACATTTGCCAGTAAGAAATTATTGTTACTGCTATTATTATAACTTTAATGGCAGGCTAGTAGGTGTGAACAGAGGTCTACAGAACTAAATGATGACATTTTTACAAACTAAACTTGTCCAACAACCACAGGAACAGAGTATTCGTTGCTATACCAAGAAAAACAGACAACCAGTATCCATTACAGAGTTTTGGATGACATAGACTAGCTCATTAGTTTTAAATTCACTGTCAGGCGACGGTGTGTTAATTGGACGTGGACTTTCACTCTTCCATTTGGTGATGAGAGCATGAGCCGATGATCAACATACTGTGATATCATCAGCTCTCGTACTGAACTATCAGCCAAAGAGATGATTGGACATGTGCCATCATAAGCCTGTCTTATAATGAAGGCCTGCTTCAAATAAGAGGTCTTATGCCTGTCATGTTCATTGTGCTGTAGCACCAGAAAATTATTTAATGTAATAATATAAGATTAATTCGTATTAAACTTCTGTGGAATGCAAAAGGTGATGTGAGGCAGAATATTCAGGATGTTTATTTTCATACACTGTAAAACCAGTAAAGTTACTAATACTAAAACTATATATGTTGGATGATGCTTTATTTGAAAGCAATAAAATATTAGTTAATTTGATTTTTGGAATTGTAATTTTTTATTTAATTTAGTTTAAACTACATAAACTACATGTATTTAGATTTTATATTTATTTAATATCAAGAAAATATTTTATATGAACTCAAATTAATTAAGTTACAGTACTCAAAAATATACAGTGGTGGCCAACATTATTAGAACACTGGTATTTTCACCAGCTAAGAAATGGTTTCAAGTCAGTTATTTCTATCTTTTGCTGTAGTGTCAGTAGGAAATATCAGTTTACATTTCCAAACATTCATTTTGCCATTAATTGTAATAATCCAGTGAGAGCTTTGTTTGTTCAAGGAGTCTGACAACAGCCAGAGCTCCACACAGAGATCTGATCTCATCATCATCCAGTCTGTCTGGAATGACATGAAGAAACAGAACAAACTGAGACAGACTCAATCCAGAAGAGCTGTGGCAATGTCTCCAAGATGCTTCAAGAGACCTACCTGCAAAGCTACCTGAAAAACTATGCACAAGTGCATCTAGGGCAAAAGCTGCTTTAAATGCAAAGGATGGTCACACCAAATGTTGATTTAATTTAGTTAATAGAAGTTAATTGATAAAGAAAAGCTATTTATGACATTATTTTTGACAGCATCCTCATTTTACAGCATTTTTACACAAGTGCCTAAAACTTTTAACAGTACTGTAGCTTTGCAGGTAGGTTTCTTGAAGCATCTTGGAGTCAATACCAAAAAAAAGCATTAAAAAATGCTATATTTGATGCTGCAAGTATTTTGATTGATTTTTGCGTGCGTGCGTGTGTGCGTGTGTGTGTGTGTGTGTGTGTGTGTGTGTGTGTGTGTGTGTGGGTCAGACTAAAATTGTAGTAATTATTCGCTAAAATCCTGTCCACAGCTCTGAAATCTAATTTACATTTATGTTTAATATAAGTATGCTATGCATGCAAAAACACAGCAGGTCTGACAATTTACATTTACATTTAGTCATTTAGCAGACGCTTTTATCCAAAGCGACTTACAAATGAGGACAATAGAAGCAATCAAAATCAACAAAAGAGCTGACCAGTGATGCCAAACAACATTGGTTGTCATGTGTGTCATAACTGGTTTTGATGTGGCAGTTATGAAAATATCTAAATGAATATGAATCCTAAAGAGGAGCTGAAGTTACACGGTAAATAGTGGCTTGGATCTGCTATAGCTTTAGAAGACTTTCTTTTAGCTTGTTTTAGGGTGCTTTTTTTGTCTTTTCAAAGACTGACAGCATTCGTTCTCATTGCTTTTAAATTTATGCTAAATGTCACCTTTTTTAAATAATAGAAAGTTTCCCTTTTTAGTATATGTAAATTCAATTTTGGGTGAACTCTGCCTTTTAGAATGCATCTGCCTTTGCTTATGCTAAATTATTCGATTTAATTTAAAAGATTAACAAAGCAGTAATTCTTACAATGCTTGCCAACTGCGAATGTGCTATGTTTCATTTTGTCACCCTTTTGTGAGTTTTTCATCATGTAGTGTCCCTGCATCTGATCCTAATTGAAAATGGTTTGAGAAACTAGTCTAAAGTTCATCCTCATGTGAAAGTGACTTTATAACTTTGGTGAATGATGAGGTGACTGTGTGTGTGTATTTCTGGCAGGCAGCCATTTCCAGCTGGGGGCCGTGTGACGTTTAATGGGAAGGAGTGCGTTTGTGAGAAATGCACTCAGCCTGTGCCAGTCAACAGCACGACATCCCCACAGGCTGTGCACAGTGAGTACTCTGTGTTTCTGCATTGCAATCTATTCCATTCTATGTTAGTCTCTTTCTCTTACACACACACTCACTCATTTATTTCCTAAATGTCTGCATTGACAGCTTTCCATGCCATTTCATTAGTATTACACTACACTTCTGTCTCGCTCTCTCTGCAGAGTGCTGTGGCTGTGGAAAGGAGTTTAAAAATGAGCAGTCTCTGGTGGCATTGGACAAGCACTGGCACCTTGGCTGCTTCAAGTGCAAAGTGTGCAATAAAGTGCTTAATGCAGAATATATCAGCAAGTTAGTCCCACTCTTACTCTTCTCTGGGTGCTTGTGTGTGCTTTATCGATCGTAGTAATGTGATCTGCAAGCCTGCTGAACCCTCTGGAATGACTCAACGTTATTGATATCGTAATATGAAAGAACAGGGGATTCTCAAGGCCAGAGAGCATACAGAGATCTGTCACCATCCTTGAGTTCTAGTGAAATACATCTTCTGTAATGTGTTGTTGATGTTCTGCAGAGACGGGATCCCCTACTGTGAGGCAGACTACCACGCCATGTTCGGCATCCAGTGTGAAACCTGCAAGAAATACATCACTGGAAAAGTACTTGAGGTTTGAAGAAATCTTTTCTATTTGTCAGGGGTCCTTTAATGAATGGATTCATTAATAGATGGAAGTAGATGAATGGATGGCTTAATTATATTGTTAACATTGCTTAAAGTCCACATGAAATCAAAATGAACCCTCTTTTCTTTTTTTAAAGACCAAAAAAGAAATTGAAAGTTTGGACAGTGTTATTTATATACTATTTTAGTATTCATTAATATTTTAAATTAGCTTTTATTATTAGATTTTGTTAGATGTTTTAGTTTTCAATTTTCGTTTAGGATTTGGTAATTTTGTTGTGTTTTTGTAATTTTTATTAGTTTAAAAAATATTTGTTTAGCTGTAGTTTATTTTTATTTAAATTTTAGTTTTTGTGATTTTAGTACTTTATTCTTAACTTATTTATTTCAGGTAGTTGACAAAGCAGCCCTAGTGAAAAATAAATATACTAAAATCTATTTCAAATATATTTATTTCATGTTAAGTATACTATAAATACATTTACATATTTATGTACTTAATAAAAATACCCTGCAATTGTACTTTTGGTATACTAAACTGGTATACTTAAAGTCTGCTAAATTGGAACAGCTAATTTTGTACTTAATGCACTTTAATTGTGCAGAAGTAGTGCTGAAGTCCAACTAAAGATATACTGAAGTATATTTCATTATGCTAAATTGGAAGTATTGCAAGTATACTTCAGGTACACTTTAAATATCTTGCATTTAAAGACCAAAATTATTTAAAGACCATACAAATTTCATCAATAGTGACATTAAACACATTTTAGGCTTTATATTAAGAAATGTGCATTGTGCAGAAGTAGTAGGCCTACTCCAAATAAAGTTTAATTATAATTTATATATCAGTAGGTCTTGAGCAATATGTCAGTACATATGTTAATAGATTTGAACTATACTTAGTATGAAATAAATGTATTTTAAATATATTACTTTTTTAGTCGGGGGCCCTTCTAATTTTCATTAAAATTTTTAATTGTAATATTTATATTTACATTTTTTCAGCTCTATTCCAAAAATGAATGAAAATGTTTTTCATTAAAACTAAAAACACTTTGTGCAGGACATATTGAAGGGTTCATCTTTTTAAATAGCCAATAGGGTTTAGTTACATAACAGCCATAAATGAGGGGGAGGGACATTCTCATGCTAGAGAACATTTGATTGGACAAAATCTGCAGTGCAGGATGAGTCATAATTTTTTTTATCCATTTAACTTGTGCATTTCTGCTAAAAAAAATGGTCAACTTTAAAGAGTGCACTAGCATAAAAACCAAGATGTCTCAAAGTAAACAGAGAAATAAAGCCATTTTCTCCATATTCTGTTTCACTCTGAAATATGAATAAAATGGCTTGTTAATGCCATTTCATGTTGACTTTATTGCAAGACTTTGTTGAGTTTTATCATATCTTTGCTTTGAGTGCGTGTGAAAGGCTTTTATTGTCATCTGAGAGCTTCAGGCTGGTACTCTGTAATCGCAGTGGTCATGTTCACTCTTAGAAATAAAGGTGATTCATAATGCCATAGAAGAACCTTTTTGTCTAAATGGTTCCTTAAAGAACCTATAACATTTGAAGAACCTTTCCGTTTCACAAAAGGTTCTTTATGGTTAAAGAAGGTTCTTCAGATTATTACAAGTTAAGAAAGAGATGGTTCTTTAAAGAACCTTTGACTGAATGGTTCTTTGTGGAACCAAAAATGGTTCTTCTATGGCATCACTGTGAAGAATCTTTTAAGCACCTTTATTTTTAAGTGTTGGAGGGGGCAGAAGATGAGTGGGTGCTTACAAAGACAATCTCAGACAGTCAATTCACAACCCGTCTGAAGCCTAACTACAGTACAGTACAATATATCTCCTCATTTTGCGTCTCCTTTTTACTCTTTCTGTTTTGTTCACTCCGTTTTGTTCTTGCATGCAAACTCTTCCTCATTTTTCTTTAAACAGCTATTTTGTTACACCCTAACAAGCACCCTATTGATGTAGTTGTTCTTTGTATCTGCTAAGTTTCCCATTAGTGGTCTCGTATGAGTAAATGTTGCTTGTAAAAATACTTAAGTTAGGTGTGCATTTCATATCTGTCACATATACATAAAGATCTACAGATTTGTGTACTTTAAAGCTCTATAAATAAGTGTATCTGTGTGTGTGTGTGTGTCAGGAGTGGGACACTGTTGCTATAGTGACTGTCCCATTGGCACTGCCACTTGCTCTCAGTAACCCAAAATTAGATAGAGTCACTGTGTGACATCATGGTTTAGGATGGTAGTTTTAACTACACAATTTCTTTGCCAAGTGCTTTGAGTAGATTTAAAATGAAGTCATGCAAAACAATATCTTGGATTTTTTTTTTTTCTTTTTGCCCTCGGCAACATTTTTTACATGAACTGAAGGCTAGTTGATACAGGTATCCTAATGTTAGCAAGAATAATTAGCCCACCTTTCAGGAGTAATGCCAGGTCACAAGCCTAGACAGCATCGGTGTACTAAGGTAATCAAAGGTAAAGGATTTTATTGTGTATTTGAGGGGATTTTTAAACAGCTTGTTCCATTTGTTGTTGTTGTAAAGTATGTAACAGAAAGAGAGCACAAACAGAGCATGATTTGCAGGTCCTATTTACTCTGTAGCATTTATTGGGAATTGTATCTGAGCCCGAAATGTCATGACATTTTGAGTGGCAAGACTGTAACTGTGTTGAAAGTGAATGGAGATGGGGGAGGGGCGGAGTAGATTTTCCAGTGCATGTTTTGATACATGAGAAATTAAATCTACAGCTGTGCTGAATACTAAAAGGAGTGTGACACAGCATGCTGAAAATTTCCAATCATAGATGAGTCTTTTAGTACTTAATGAAGGTTGATGAAAAATGGATGACAGGAATCTAATGGATGACAGGAAAATATAAAAGATCGATTTTACTAATGTGTGCTCTTTCAGGGTGGACGGAGCTATTTACCTCGTGTACTAAATCTAACTTGGAAAGGACATCAAATATTTAAAGGAATATTGCAAAATTACAGCCCGACAGAGCTCTTAAGAAACACTAAAATGATTGATAACCAGATTAATTAATAGAAAGCTAGAGAGAATAAGATCGAAAAGGACAAGACTTTATCTCTTTCTCTTTTGGTGATAGTACACTACCATGCAAAAGTTTGGGATCAGTAAGATATTTTTTAATTTTTTAAACATGAATGCTTTTACTCAGTAAGGACACATTAAATTTATCTAAAGTTGACAGTAAAGACATTTTATTAAAACATGACTTATATTTAAGAAATTTGAAAATTCTATTAAAGAAAATCCATACAAATATATAAACGTTTCCACAAAAATAATAAACAGCACAGCTGTTTTCAATAGGAAATGTTTCCTGAGAATCAAATCAACATATTAGAATGATTTTTTAAGGATCACATGACACTAAAGTTGAGCCTATACTTTCAAAAAATCTTACCAAACCTTTTAATGGTAATGTATATCAATTATATCAATAACATTTATTTATGGCATGTTATTTGTCTCAAATGCCAATTTATTATGATGAGTCAATCTCACAATGAAGGCCAAAAGAGGGCTTTTCATTTAAAAGTTTTCAAATGAAATGTGGCTATCAGAAGTGAAGTGTGGCAGCTTTGCATCTGTGGTCCCTCTACTGTTCAGACACAGTTACTGCAGATGGTGTCCCCCTGCCTACCGCTATCAAATTAGCATTTGGAACTGTATTAGAATGATTTTTTAAGGATCACATGACACTAAAGTTGAGCCTATACTTTCAAAAAATCTTACCAAACCCCAAACCTTTTAATGGTAATGTATATCAATTATATCAATAACATTTATTTATGGCATGTTATTTGTCTCAAATGCCAATTTATTATGATGAGTCAATCTCACAATGAAGGCCAAAAGAGGGCTTTTCATTTAAAAGTTTTCAAATGAAATGTGGCTATCAGAAGTGAAGTGTGGCAGCTTTGCATCTGTGGTCCCTCTACTGTTCAGACACAGTTACTGCAGATGGTGTCCCCCTGCCTACCGCTATCAAATTAGCATTTGGAACTGCAAATAAAGTGAATTATTTGAGGAATAAGTCAGTTAATTACATTGTCAAGAGAATTAAGACAAATATAGTCTTAATAATCCCCCAATATGAGTATATAAAATGTAATCATTGAGAGATTTCTGCAGTGAAGGTGAGTGACTGATATGTGTTCTGCTTTGTGTTTATCTGCAGGCTGGAGAAAAACACTATCATCCCACATGTGCCAGATGTGCATGTTGTGACCAGATGTTTGGGGAGGGGGAGGAGATGTACCTGCAAGGTAATTTAAGCATCATCAAATTTGCATGATTTGCTTCAGATACTGGAATTGGCTGATGTTTTATTAAAACAATTACTTCAGTACAATGAATATTGCTTCTATTTTATTTGTAAATTATTTTAATGTGACAATTAATGTGTCAACCTTTTACAGATTATATTCAACAAAAGTATAATATAAAAAAATGGATTTGTTGGCTGCGCTTAGCAAAAGTTACGGTTGAGGAGATACATTTAATTTGATGATTTGTGTGAGAATGCTGCATGAAACATTTTCCTCTGCAAAGTCCTATACATTTTGAGCATGATACCAGACAGACAGGCACAGACAAAACTGATGACTACTGACAAGGATTTTTGAATCATATGTATTAGTGTACTTGGAGTTTTATGCTTAAAAAATACATCTGTACTGACAAATACAAGAATGGATAGTTTGTTTTGTATTTTAAACAGCGAAAGACTAGACCAGCCCAAACCAGTCACATCCAAAACCTGAATACATTCCATAGTTGAGGTGTCTTAAATTATAAAGAATAAAACACACATTTGACATCATACGATAAATATGGTTTTATTTATTCTCTTGTGTCCCACCTCAAACGTTGCAATACTTCAGTATCTCGTTGAACTCTGCAGTGATTTACCACAGAAACTCACTGCACTGCAGTTTTTCAAAGGAGATTTATAGTCAGATGTGCTTTTTGAAAGCAGAATCAGTTAGAAGCCTTTTTTTCAATCTGCCTAAAATAAAATGAAAGACTGCTGACTCATTCAAAGTGTGAATGATTGTGTTACTTAGTTTATGAATGCCAGTTGATATGGTAGTATATATGAACATGCTAACTCCTCAGGGAGATGAGTTATGTGAAATATGTTTGTTGAATTAAGAACGGAGATATTTTAAAGATACAGTGGGCACAAAAAGTATTTAAGCCCCACTTAAAAATTTACACTACTGTTCTTTTTTAAAATGTTTTTGAAGTGCCACCAAGGTTGCATTTATTTGATAAAAATACAGCAAAAAAAAAACCCTGTGAAAAATATAACAATTTTAAAATGTTTTCTATTTTAATAATATTTTTTATAATGTATTCCTGTGATGGCAAAGCTCCATTTTCAGCAGCCTGCAGGGTCACATGATCATTCAGAAATCATTCTGATATGCTAATTTGGTGCTAAAGTAATATTTCTTGTTATTATTCATGTTCAAAATGGTTGTGCTGTTTAGTGTTTTTGTGGAAACTGTGATACATTTTTTCTCTGGATTTTTTAAAGTAAATAGAATATTCCAAAAGAACTGCATCTGAAAGAGTTAAGACATTTATAATGTTACAAAAACGTAATCAATATAAAGCATCCTTACTGAATAAAAGTATTCATTTCTTTTAAAAATTAATCATACTGACTTAAAGTTTTTGTCTACCTGATTTCAAAACAATTTTTGAGCAAAAGGATGTAATTAATGTTATAATTAATGTGATGTACTATACTTGTGTATATTGTGCTGTGTGAAATACTTCTTAAAGCCTGCGTATTTTTTTAACATGGACTTGCAAGTTATTTTTGGCTTTCTCTTTCACAGGTTCTTCCATCTGGCATCCTCCTTGCAGACAGGCAGCGCGTGTGGAGGAGAAGAGTAAGGTAAATCTAAGCAAACTGTAAAACTGTGACTGAAGACAGGGGGAGTGAATTCACTAAAAAGTTGCAGCACAAAAACCTGCATCTAATATACCTGCAATTTAATATGTCCAGGAACTAAATGATCTGAAACAGAGTCATTGGCTTGTTTTTAAATTAGGCTTATTATATAATGCACCTTACTCTAAAAACTCAATTTTAGCCCACAGAAAATGGGTTGACAGTATTTCAAATACATTTTGCTTAAGAAAAATAATGCAATAGTTGGTCATGGCAGCTGTTATTCATGAAGTAATGGAGAAGTGTTGTAATTGGGCAAGTGTTCAGATGCATGTTGTTGTCGAGTGCACTTTTGGCTTTTATAGTGCTGATTATGGTGCCTGGATCACGGTGGTGGAGTGTTGTTGTACAGTCCCAGTAAAATATGTAAGATTGCGGTAGTCTGGCGTGTCTAGCTCATAGAACCATCCTGCGAGTTGGAGAATTTCTCTATGTAAATTTTGCATGGTTGTGCTGTTAAAAGATTTGCAAATTTTCTTAAGAGAATCAGGCACTAAATCAACGCAAATAAACACTGCTATCAGCGGATCCACAATTTATTGACTTGAATGTCATTAAAGACTAAAGTCCAGAGTCAGTGACGGACCCTAAAAAGACAGTCAGCAGAGGTGTGGGATTTAAATTTGATCCTTAATATGTTACAAATTAAAAAATGAGCTCTGGTTTAGGTAGCTGACATGCTCTGAAATATATTACGCAAAATCATTTAACAGGAAATCCAGTTAGTTAAACAAAGGTGATATGCAGTATGTGGAAGCGCTTCTCTGTAACAACCCTTTCCCTGCAGAAACAAGTGCGGATTCAGCTCAGTGATCTCCATTCCAATGTACCTGAGCAGGTTTGTGACATGCGGCCCTCTCCCCTCTGCATGGGCTTACTTCCCAACCTGCTTTTAGTTTTAACAGAATGCTCACTAAAGTCCAAAATGGGGCTGTCAGGCTACCGTAGGCTACCACCACTCCCACCCAGTAGAAATCAGAAACCAAAGAACAGGCTTTAACATCGTCTGGACAAGTACTATAAAATGAGTGCGTGGCTATAGAGAAGACACTGTGAAGCAACCCTGAATGCATTACTTATAAATAAAATCACAAATAAATGTTTCGTATTATTGTAATAAGATACTCACTGTTTGTTTTTTTCATGATAGCTTATTGTTTGTTGATTTTAAAAATGACAGACCATTTTCCCTTAAGTGTGCAACTTACAGTAATCTACCATTTGTCCTATATGCCATTTAAACTGAAAAAAACCAAAACAATTTCTCAATAAGAATTTTTGTCTCGTCCATTTTAAATATTTAAACATCAGTGCAAGATACATTGACTTTCATTATGATATTCTCTAAAATAAGCCTTTTTAGAGAATATTTCTTATATTACTTTCTTACAATATATATGAATAAATCTATAACCAAATTTTTATAGGTTTATTGAGGATAATAAAAAAAACGATTTACTATAGCATGTTTGTTTACTTTTTCCTGACAAAATACAGATTATTTAAATTTTTTTATTGCATTATACTGTGTTATATCTGTTCCTGTACAACACTGAAAAAAAGTATTGTTCTGTCCTAACGGCAAAACCTTTTCTACCTTTCTGTTGATTCCTTCATAACCTTGTGAAAACTGATAAACTGTTGTTAGTGTTGTTATTACAATAGTAATAGCCACATTGGAATTGTGCTATAATCACTCATGTTACTTCGTACAGGGTTTAAATTGAGTCAACAAAATGCCTTTTGGTTGCTGTTCCTTTTATGGTTTATTGTTTTTGTTTTTCTCACCTTGTTTTTGTTTCCAGGTGACGAGAACATCCTCTGAGAGCATCACCTCTGCTCCTGCCTCCAGTGCATCGGGCTCCCCTAGCAGAGTTATCTATGTAAGTGCGTTTGAAAATGATTATTTTCTTTATTGATTTTCATTTGTTCAAGATCACCACCAGTGGGCAGCAACACACAAGCCTACAAATAACTATATGTGTAGAGAGAGTTTTAAAGCCATAATGTTGCTCTTTCTTAAGGCAAAGCTGGGTGATGATCATACTCACCCTATGTGAGCTACCCTGTGGAGGACAGGACTTTTGGAGAGGTACAAATACACTCCCTAATACAGGCTTACATGAGGGAATAACATATACGTGTCTTCTATTTGATGTTTCCGATTGTTGACACTTTTTTTATCTTGATAGGTGTCTTAAAAGCAAAAGAATTGCATAATTACTCATGCAACAGCTACAGTATTCATTTGTTACAATAGTGCCATTTTTAAATGTAATCATCTTTACTCATCATCCAGCTTCATTGCAACATGGCTTGGCCAAAAATCATAATTTTGCTAATTCATTGAAGTGTTACAGTAGTTTCAGTCATGTAACTTAGGGGGAAATCTAATTTTTTTTCATGAACATACAGTATCTATCATTGCATTCAAGTCCATTTTACTCATTTGCTTTCTTTGTTTACAGTCACCTCAGCAACTCACCCCCACTCCAACTGAGGTATAGTAGCGTTAACATGAAGAAACAGGACCCATTATTGTTTCATTGGGTCTTGTTCACTAATCATGCCTTACAATATATACTGTATATATGTACACATCTAATTTTTATTCAGAATCTGGACAGATTGTTACTTGTACTTATTACGTGATGAAACCATTTTACACACATTTTCACACACAAATATGTGCACGATTAGTGAATGAGACCTTGTTTCCTCATATTTTGTGAGCAGTTGTTTGTGAAGTAGAACAGTTGTGGTTTGGAGACATGAACAGTATTGTGTGTTTTTCACCATCTTCAGTTTGAAAACTCTGTGGTGTAATCACTATTGAGATCAGCCTATTTCTAGTTAGGACTGATTATTGCAAACTGGTCACATCTGTGTTTCTTTTGCAGCTTTATAGCCCTCCTGTGTGTCCCAGTGCCATAGTGATTACCGTTTAACATTGTTAATTGTCTAATGCTTTCAATTTCATACTGAAAAACTGTCTGTTTGATTCTAGGGAGATGGGGAAAAGTCTCCTCGGCAGAAGAGGCCCTCCAGCCCCAGCTCCAACAGCTCTTTAGGGGGTTATGGCCGCTATACGCCTTCCCGCTCACCTCAGACCTACAGCAGACCAGGTAGCCCTCCACATACATGATGATACTTATGGACACAAAGTAATTCATACCTGCACAGTTATTGTGTAACTACACTATATTGCCAAAAGTATTGGGACACCCCCTTCTAATGAACAGGTTTGACTACTTTAGTAATTTCCATGAGTACAAATCTTAATGTTTAAGCAGATAATGATATTCTAGGGAATTGTGTTCTTCTAATTTTATAGCAACAGTTTGGACAGGACCCTTTTCTATTCTAGCATGACAATGCCTCAGGGTTCAAAAAGAAATGATTGATTCAGTCAATGTGGAAGAACTTGACTGGTCTGCAGAAAGCAAAGTCCTAATCCTCGCTGCACCTCTGGTGTGACTTTAAATGCATGCCTTGAGCCAAAAACTCATCGTCAAACACCAATGACTTGTACATATGGGTACAGTTAGACACTTCCAAAACTGTTGCAGCAGAGATGGAAATACAATTTTTAAATACATGAATTATGTTTCCATCTTTGTTTTCACAGTTTTGGAAGTGCCTTTTTCTGTTCTAAAGAAGGGGGTGCCCCAATACTTTTGTCCATATGGTGTATGTATCTATTATATACTAAACAAAAATGTCACTAAAGATTTCTATTTTATTTAGATTTCTTTTGAACTTCTGTTCATCAAAAAAATTATAATCAAAAATATTAAGAAGCACCAACCTGACTGAATGAATCAGAAAAAATGTATTAACAAAAGTATTAAGCATCACAACTTTTTTCAACATCGTATTGAAATCATCTTTTGTACATCATTCCAAATCAGTCACTTAAGAGATTCAATGCAGGTTGTAAAAACAGTAGGCAGCGAGGCAGTTCACTAAGATGTGGAACAGAGCTAAAGCATTCCATTCTAAAATGACATTTTTAACCACAATAAACTGATTTGATACAGAATTTCATGGAAGAAAGTAATTCAAGAATCATTTGGTTTTTAAGTATAGTTGCTGATCTCATATTACTGCCATTCTTCCCTGACCGTCTGGGTCTCTTGCTCAGAGCAATATCTGAGTGTCAAATACACCACTCATCCAGAAAATTCCAACTTGTTGCCTGTTCCAACTTCGGGGAGGAGTAGTGCCCATGGTAGTGCCAGAGGCTCCTCCCCACTGCCTTTGTACAGCGGCAGTGGTAGAAACACACCACAGGCAGGGAGTGGTGGTGTGGCCCTGCCCCTCAACCCCACTACTCTGGATTTGCTCCAACAGCACAACTACATCCCTTACTTCAGAGGTACCACAGTTCTGCCTGCAGGCTTTTGCCCAGTACAAATCACCACATGCTGCATGTGAGTGAGCTTTTGGTCTTGGATTTGGTTGGTACAAGATTCACTTCCCCCTGACAATATGAATGAATGAGTTCAATACTAAAAATGCTATTTTAAGAGCGTATGACTAATGTCGCAAAGTGCATGACGTTCCAGCTGTTGGAATTGGATTTCAACAGAAATGAACCATTGGACCAAGCTCCATAACTCTTAGTGCTTCATATGGGTTGCATTCACATTGAAGGACTAGTGAATTACAAACATAGAATTACTAGCCTATCCTCATCCACCTTTCCTAAACAGGAATTGAGACAGGATTCAAACAGGAAGCAAAGTCTGAAAGTAGGCCTAGGACAGCCCTGCTCCTCAATTTGCCTTCTCATGGTAAACCCTAAAAACCAGTCTCTCTTTCACTGTGTATCACCAGTGTATTACAGTGATGTGAGATTGTAGGTGTACCGCAAGGTTCAGTCCTTGGACCATTTTTTATGCTTGCTCGTATTGTGTTTATACAGAGTTGTTATGACCAATCATTTTGCATGGAAAACATGTTGATATTAATTATATTTGAGCTGAAACAGTAACCTAATGCACAAAGACAAATGTGAACGTTGTTGGCGAGCATCAGTATGCATTTATTTGTTGTACTGTAGTTGATGTTGTGCTTCATCTGTTAAGTTGAAATTTTCCACCATACATCTGATATTCAAAGTGACTCTCTGTATGTTTGTGTTAATGTTGCCATTTACTTGGTGGCTGTTGTTTCTCTCTTTTCAACATTTTCAAGTGTTTTATTTGACCTAACATTCATACTCAGACAGGCAGTAGTTTGCAGGTGGAGTTCAAAAGTCTGATACCATCTATAGAAATGAAAAATGTATAGACGTTTCAGAATTTCAGAACACAGATCAATATCACAAATTTGCATTTGATTAGTGACCTAGAAATAATGCAAAATCTGAAGTATTTCTTCATTTTACATCATAACATTGTTTAAAGGTGGGGTAAGTGATTTCTGGTAGCCGATGTTGACATTTCAAATCACCAAAACAAACACGCCCCTACCCCAAAAGTGTCTCGCCCCTATTTTGATAGCTCCGCCCCACACTTACGTACGCAACCCAGGCAACGATTAGTTCTGTGAAACAAAGCAAAACCAGTGTTACACCGTGTCTACACCGGACGCGAGGGGCGTGACAAAATACTATAGAACTCATTATAATCAGTGATGCTGTCTACACTGGATGCGGCGGCGCGACATGACAAATCCTTGACAGAAAACTGCTACTGCGTTCTATTTATGACGTATTGACACAAATTTCAAATGATTTTTAACGGTCGCTTTGTCGCGTCCAGTGTAGACAGACTGTTGCGGCGCGACAACTGTCGCGTCCGGTGTAGACACGGTGTTACTCACTTATCGAGAAGAAACAAAGCAACCTCGGCGTCCGATCGCAGGCCTTCCCGCTCCTTGAGTTCTCTCCAGTGCTGGAAAGCCGATCCGATATTTACACGGGTCCTACTTCTTGCCTTATCGTAAGCCTTCTTTTGTTCCGCAGACGTTTTCCTCTTTTATTTTTGATCTGCCATCTCTATCTTTCTGTCGCTCAGCTCGGCTAATGTCTGTCCTCCTGTGCACTGAGCGCTCTCTCCTCCTCATTATGAGTAGACACGCCCCTTACTGCTGATTGGCTACAAGTTTGTTTTGGTACTCAGCCCGACTCAGTTTTCTAAAGCGTTTTTGAAAAAATACATACCCCACCTTTAAAAGGTTTTTGAAATTGTAAAACTTTTTGTTCATTTCCTGTTTTAAAAAAAATTCCAGATCTCAGGTTTTTGGACCCCACTGTGCATATGTAAATTCTATGAATATCTAGAATATATTGGGAAGTATTTATTCATAAAGATAAGATGTCTCTGAAGTGGTGGAAAAAGTATGATGAAACAGATTTGGGTTTTGTGGTTTCTTTGCAAGAAGTAGAGAGAGTGGGAATAAAGTTCGCAGGAGAAGATTAAAGGCTAAATTGATGAGCTGCAATTTTGGGTCAGTTTGCCAGGCATAGTGGCATAAACTTAGGCCTTGTGCAGTTCCAGGCCAACCCTTTAATGCTGCATGAAAGTACACTGAGGTTGCGTTTGGAGTGTGCCGTTTATGATTCACTTGGCTTTCTAATTGACTTATTGGTAAAGTAGCAACACAAGAGGAAAATCGCCTCTTCCTTACAAATGCAAAACCTCACTGACTGTAGCTGCCTTGATCTTGTCATATCATTGAAGATCTTGAAGATCGAAATCATTCACAGAATATGCAATGAAATGCTGCATTACGCCCAGTGGACATGAGAAGGGCGTTGCAATCCATAAAATCATATTTTAATGATGAGTAATGGGAGCATTGAGACCTTCATAGTGTGCTCCAGTGTTGTGATTTGTGTATGTTTAGTGTATTTTATGACAATTTCCTGCTCCCCCAGCTCCAGATGTGTGGAAGATTTTCCCCTGATACGGGGTGAATTTTTACTAACAGCACTTTGTGTGTTAAATGGTGTGTGCATGTGTCTGAAGAACAGTTGCAAGTGTGTGTGAAAGAGAGAAAGAAAAGACAAAGGAGACAGAGAAAGAGATTATTGTTTGTGTATTTTGGCTTTCAACATATGCAAATGACTTTAAAAGAGCATTTGAAAAAGAGATTCTCTCTCTCCTTTACTCTCAGTTTGGTAAAAGATTGTGATTATAAATACTTAATATTTTTTTCCGAGTATGATGATAACATCACAATTCAGCCTGCCATTGACAGTCATGTCTATGTCCACTTCATACTGGCTCCACTCAGTTCAAACAGAGCAATGAAATTTGAGTGTCTACTGAACAGATGCCATCAGTATAAACACAACATACTTTCACAATCTCCAACGCAAAGGCAAATTTATACTTTTTAGAGCTGGCTGTATTGTGAGGTTTGTTGGAAGATCTAAGACTAAATTAATCATCATTCTGGCAGACCTGTTAACTTTTCTTCTCTTTCCTTTTTGTTTTTGTGTCTGCCATGACCTTCACCCCCCGAGGTAGTGAAAGCGGTCGGAGCACCCCCAGTTTCTCCACCTACTCTGATGGCAAATCTCCTTCCTCTACATATGTGGCGACCCCACGGCATTTCCATGTCCCAGGTAGGTGCTAAAACTCTTGTTCTTTAGCTAACTATGGTAAATCAGCAAGGTTTTTTTTCCTCACAGCTCTGTCCTCACTTTTGTACAATGTTAAATCCTCTTTTTCAACACATATTTGCCTTTATGAAAACATCTGGCAGACTGAATAATTCTTATTCATAATCTGCCTTCATATTGTTCTGTGAAAGGTCACAGTCATTTTTGTGCATCATTGCATCATGATTTGCATCAGTTTAATACATTTATAAGTCATTATTGTAAGCAAAGCCCTATTTTTAGTACGTAAAAGAAACTTGTTACTGTCACTGCTCGTCCCTGGATGCGTTTAAAATAAATCTAATGATCAGTTTCATGTGTTTTTTGCCCATAATTGTAATGATGTCTTGTTTCCAATGCTGGCAGATGCTGAAACAGCTCTTAAAATGTCCCACTTGTGTTACATTAAATGACTGTTTTTTTTCTAGAAGTAATAGTTGAGAAGCAGACGTGAAGTTGGGATGACCTAAACAAGCTGCAGAGAGACACATGTTGTGTCAATTATTAAGACATTATGTCATTGCAATTACTCCATTTATCTCCCTGTTTTCCTCTCTGCTCAGTTCATTTTAGGTGACATTTCTATCTTGTAAGTTAAAAATGAGATAAAGCTTTCATTATTTATAATGTTATACATAATTCTGACGGCAGAAAATCCATTTTTCAAAGCCAAAGATTTTGTCAAAGGCAAAATGCTTGATCATGCATGGCAATCATGAACATGATGAATGAAATGGAAATCCTTTACAGCGTCATATACTGCATTTTCTGCCCTTTCTTTTGCCCCGATTCCATCCTCTAATAACTCATGCTTCTTTATTCATCTTCTTTCTTATTCTCTTCCTCTCTTTGTCTTCCATTCTCAGAGACTAAAGTCAAAGATAATATCTATAGAAAGCCCCCTATCTACAAACAGCATGGTACAGTCCAGTCTCCGTACAACCATGTTTCTTTGCATGCTGTTACGCATGTCACCATGGTACATGTGGCCATGGAACTGTAACCTTTGACCCTCCTTCTGTCTGCTGGTTTCCATTTCAGCTCCAAACAGTAGGCCTTGTAGGTTTTACAAATCCCAGAAAAAGGTTTGAATTTGACAAGATACTTGTTATCAAGCAGTCAGTACCTAATTGTTGGTTCTTGACCACATGCCTAAGGGTTATATTTCTTAGACATTCAATGTGTTTATTTTGCAATGCATATTAACTTAGAGATTATTGTTTTGATGTTTGTTATTTGATGTTATACATACACCAAAAATTTGAGGTCAGTAAGGTTTAAAGGGGTCATATAATGTTGCTAAAAATAACATTATTTGGTGTATTTGGTGTAATTAAATGTTTATGCGGTTTAAGGTTCAAAAAACACATTATTTTCCACATACTGTATATTATTGTTTCTCCTCTATGCCCCGCCTTTCTGAAAAGCGTTGATTTTTACAAAGCTCATCGGTCTGAAAAGCGAGGTGTGCTGTGATTGGCCAGCTATCCAGTGCGTTGTGATTGGCCGAATACCTCAAGCGTGTGACGGAAATGTTACGCCCCTTACCATACTGTGATGCCGTGTCCCGGAGCGATGAGACAAAAACATTAAAACCCATTATAAACGAGGCATTCGTTGTATCCAGTGGGGACATATTTATGGATTATAAGGACTTATACTGTCTTTTTAGGCGTTGCGTTGCATCGCGCTGCGTAAACATAAAACCATGTCTGCATTTGTGATCGGAGAAATGACAA